>NC_136551.1:6978537-7331037 GCF_910591455.1 Pholis gunnellus | reverse complement strand
TGCTTTAGGTTTGCATTTGTGTGTATTTAGGGCAAGTGAAATGCAAACCGCTGAGCGGCCTGTGTACAGATGGATTCATCAAAATAGGTGCAGATCTGTTTCTTCATCTTTTAATATATGCATTACCCCCCCCAAAAAAAGAAGTTATTCTTTGATGTATAGCTCTGTTTCTTGTATGTTTGTGTCAGTGGAGCGCTGCCTGAAACACAGTGGAGATGGATCGACAGTATCAACAAAGCCACGTCTCTTACTTTATATGTTGGCGTAGACTGCTGTCTATTTATATGTCTACAAATACCTTTTAATTGTCTATCTCTATAATTGATTTGATGCGATTACTGCACATTTTATAGCGGTTTCAGTAAAATGGAAAATCCTTGAAGTCCAACTTTTGTCCTCATCTCAGATTAGGAAATTGTTTCAGCAAAGTACAATATAAGTTATTAATGACTGCAACTTTGAGAAAACTTTGACATCTTGTGTCATCTCCCCGCCCACCGCCACAACGGCAGCTGATGTTTTTCCTCCTACACAACTTACTGAGAGAGAAAAAAAACCTTTTTCTAGCAGCGGAATGTCTCACTGAGATCTGTTTGTCTTCAGTCTTCACAGGAAATTACTCAGTTAGGTTTAAACAAAACTACTTTGTCAGGTTTGGGAGAAAAGATCGCTGTTTGGGTCCAAATAACTATGAAAGGGCCGTCACTGAAGTAGTTTTGTTCCTAAGTTGCGTAGCAAATAAATAAACGTTTGTTTCTAGTTCACATTTCACGTATCAAAGATCTCCCATTTAACGTCTTTAATGTTGCATGTACACACCAGTGAGGACGATCAAGACAATAGAACAAAGAGTTCCGTTTGGGTTGGATAGCTGCCCTCAAACACGTTGTCTTGTCCAGTCATGTCAACCCTAATTGCATTTGAAAGTGTGTGTTCCCTCAACAATGCGCTTCCTTGGCGGCGTGTCCTCATTTTGCTCTCAGTGTGTTGTTGTTTTGCCAAAACACAGCAGCACCATGGGAGAAATGAGGCTAACAAGTGACAAGTAGGCTAACGTGCAACTTGACAACTTTATTGAAGGGTCGGACGACACTGGTGGTTTGAAGCGAGATCATAAACAAGTCTGATTTGGTCATTGTGAGGCATCTTTCACTCTTGCTTGCCATCCTACCAAAGCAGCAGTGCTAAAGCACAATAACAAGAGTTGAAATAATAGGGCTGTTTTCTTTCCTGGCAGGTCGGCATCACTGAGGTCTTGTTATGAGGGCCCTGAGGTACACAGTGTGTGCCAAGTTTAACCTCTGTCCATCCACCTCCTACACACATTTGTCTGGTGGGTGAGAGTTTGGTGGAAGCACGCCGGTTATTGAATGTGAGCCAGTTTAACAATGAAAAAGGAAACAACCATCTCTGGGTGTGTGATGATACTGCAAGCGCTGTTTACTTTCTGTTTTGCCATCACAGAATCTTCTGTCTGCTGGTCTTCCTGGGTCTGGTCATGCCACAGCTCTGAATCATCATCACGTTGGCCTATTTCATCTTCCTGTTCAGTCGGGACGCACACCGTGATTGCTTTCTGAATGTCGGTGGCAATGTCACACAATAATATAGTGCAATGTATCTTTTGCGCACAGATTCTTCGGGCTGTGTGCGAGCCTACATATTGGAGTTAGCTGAGAGGAACCCCCTCGTCTTTAAAGGTCTCTCTGCATTTCTCTGCTGTCGATGTCAACGTCCTGTGACACACTGGGACATTTTCCACACAAGACGATGCAAGTTGCAATTATTAATCAAGTCAGACATTCATCCAGTGGTGATCGCTCTCTGCTGCGGGTGACTCACGCTGTACTGCCCTACATGTGTGCTCATCATCAACTGTGTGCTTCATTTGTGATACTTGTATTCATTTGATATTCATGTGGTAGGTCTGTGAGAGGTAAGGATATTAATTAGATTAAACTACTCTGTATTACTCATATTGTTACTTTCATTATCAACTTGTATTGTCAGTGGTGGAAGAAGTACTCAGCTCTCTTACTCAAGTACAATGAACAAATGGTAAAGGTGGTCATTTCAACAATTAGCTTCACCTTTATACTGCTGTGTAACTATAATTGAACTATAATATTGGATCATAAATTATTAGTTGAGTTGTATAACCTGAATCTACAAAGTAACTAGTAACTTATATATCAAATAAATGTAGTGGAGTAGAGGGTACAAAACAGGCTTCCAAGTAGAAGTACCTCAAAAATCCAGTACACTACCTGTGTGGGCACTGCTCATTGTTTCAACGGTCTGTTATCCTGAAACCACACGGCCACTACTCCGAAAATACACACGCTCCATGTTTCAAACACAATCACACAGCTGATTATAATGCAAAATGACAGCCGCATTATTTCCAGAGCAGGGCAGGTCATGCCTTCACTGTCATCCTGCACCATAATTAATGTCGTTCATGTGCTTCTCTGTCTGTTGCAGGGCGAGTGTGTAGAATGTGTATTTTAGGAGCAATATGGGCGATTGGAAGGATGGCATGGATAGCGAGCTCATGTTAGATATTTCTGAGTGTTTATTGATTTTATAGGAACAGAATATGACTACGAACTGCACCAGCCTTGTATAAATATTGGATGCACCGACTGCGTCTTGGGGTCAGGCTCGAAAGTCAAACCACACCCACTGGACCACATGCTCTGTAACCTGGCGTAAATCTTTCAGTTCCATTGAAGGGAGTGACGTTAGTGGAGCCTGTGGTGCAGGAAAACGGCCTTTTGGAGTGGACACAACGGATTGCCAGGTATGCAATATCACGTGACAGTACAGCCTCGTAGATTTAACTTTACCGAGCTTTAAAAAAAATGAACTTTGCTGTTAAGCTACCGTTAGCATTAACCAGCTAAATATGTTATTATCAGCCTCGCCGTGTCGTTCCTTGTGCAACTTTAAATGTGGAATTAAATTGGAAGTTGTTGCGTCGCCGTCAGTAGTTTTTGACCTGCGCGTTAGGCATACTGTAATCATTTTGTTGTTGACCACTGTGTACGTTGTTTAACAGCAGCTTGAACGTACTGAAGGTAGAGAGACAATGATATTTAAAGAAAGACAGCAGCAAGAGGATAGGCTAATGATGTCCCTGTGTCGTTGTGCTATTGGCTAGAGAGACCAGCTGATCTAGACAGCTGATATCATGATTGACAGCCCCAAACAATGACAGCACGGACATAATGAGTGTGCATTCACGAGGAGTGATTGGCAGATGTATGCGAGATAAACTACGGGCTTGGGCATGCAAGAGTATAGTCTTCCTGTCTGAACTTATGCTAGAGCTTCATTTGATTTAGGAAATGAATTGATTTGTGTCACACTATTTAAATAACATGCTTTACAATCTCTGGGCTTTGGGAAAGTGTTAAGTATTTGTCAAAAGGTGGGGTCATGAGTCGTCGGGGTTAATCGTAGTCTTTATTTTTATTTGGTCAAGTCAAATCTAAACGTATCAAATGTATGAGTCGAGGCTGAATAGAGTTCAAGGCTACACTCACATTTCTGAATCAGACCCATCGTCTTCTTTTTCTTACTATGAAGCAAATGAGGTCACAACCCTCACAAGACCCCTACAGTAACCCCCCCCCCCCCCCCTCCGCTCTGCCTCTGTCGCCCTATTACACTGACGTGTCATGCCTTAATCTCGTCTGTTCTTTACTTTGCACACTATGTACACTGTATCCAAACACGTTAGCACACTATGCATATATGCACTATGCACATCTTGTCTGAGACACTGATTGCTCTGTACATCCATGGAGTCAATGTGTACTCAACTTGTTTATCATAACTGTACTTTTGATGTAAGTACAGTTGTAAAATGAGTTGTTGTGAATTTGTGTAGAGTCTGTAAAAAAAAAAAAGTATTTCCTTGATGAATCAACTTTCTGATTCTTACTGTATTTGCAAAACAGGGGCTTAAAAAAACGCCATCGTTCAAGTTGATATGCATATTAGTGGTGCCCATTCACAGAATAAATCTGCATGTAATTGACACTCGGGGAACCTGAGGCTTTCAGGGATCTGAAGCAGTAGCCTGCACCTTGTGGATGCTTCGATTAATCAAGAGACAGAAAACCCAGTGCCAAGAAAAGGAACACATAATCCATTCTGTCACGAGAAGAAAAGATGCTTGAAACACTGGTTGAGTATTCAAATATGGAAATGATCAGCTGACTGACACTGGGGACCACTTAGACACCGTGGAAGAAAATGTATTATCACCTTCTCTATGTGACTGTGGGCTCTGTGTGGAGATGAGAACCCTGTCTAGAGAGCCGTTGTGAGGAGAGCCCACCTCAGGAGGGGGGGGGGGGGTCACACCTTCAAGGATAACTTTGGTATTCATCGTATTATTAATTGTCCCATGTTAAGTGGGAAGTGGTCAAGCGATTAATGACAGGATGTTATGAGATTGGTCCAGTACTGAGGGCAATGCTGCTGAGAAACAAGCTGCGTCGGCGGTAGTGCAGCATCAGTGTGACATTACATCCACTAAAAGTACTTGTTGTTGCAACAGTAGCTGGTCTGGTCCCCCCTCCCCTCCCAGTTGTCCCCATATGATTACATTACAGCCCGTTTATCGGCTAGAACCTGCAATGTTCTTCCTCAATACTGGACCAATTTAAAAGATGATTGTCCATATTAGACACAAGAACATACCAAAGATACCCTTTAACCATCCAGACACAGCATCTCAACTCGATCCGCTCTCTCAGCCGCCTCTCTCTGTTGATCTTTTGCAGTTACAAATGCAACGTAGGTCACACTGAGGTGTAAATTATGTTATCCAGGAAACCCCCAGACTCAGTTTGCATTTGTG
Source organism: Pholis gunnellus (assembly GCF_910591455.1). Classification (NCBI taxonomy): domain Eukaryota; kingdom Metazoa; phylum Chordata; class Actinopteri; order Perciformes; family Pholidae; genus Pholis; species Pholis gunnellus. The sequence continues at coordinate 7,326,164 of NC_136551.1, read as the reverse complement.
AATCAGACGTGTATTTCCCTTTGTTCGTCCTCTCGCCATCTACCAAAATGTGGATAAGAACCTTAGGGTAGAGAGGTGCAGACTGCTGCGTGTGTTGTTTCTCCAGGCTGCATGAATGCTCATCATAATCACTCTGTTTTCTCCTGAAGCTCAGCCAAAGATTATTGTCTCTGATTTGCACCTGACTGAAAAGATTCATTTCACAACACTGTTTGCCTGGATTGACGCTCGACTTGGCTGGCTGCATTATGACACGGGGAGGTTGTACTTTGTTCTGGCTTTTCAAAGTAATTGTACTCGACTTCAACATTTTTCCTTCTGCTGTCTTTTTCTACATATGGATTAAATGAATCACATTACAAACCAGACTTTGCTATTCCTCCCCGTTTTTGATATCATCATTGTACAATTTTATCACGGAAATATTGCAGTGAATATTGTAGTTTGTGTGTGAGTAATTATACAAACAATTATGCGAAAAAAGAAGACAAAAAAAGACAAACACTTCTAACAAAACAGCATTACAGCCCAACAACAGTACCAACTGCTTGGGAGTTTTTACTGCGTGCTATTGATGAAACTCTCCAATTGGCTTTACATCACCACTCACAATTAAAATACGACAATTCCATCATAATCTTTCATCATTATTCCACAATGTTTTAGACAAGATCTTAAGCAGTAGCATCTGACTCCAACAATTTTACACATTTGAGCATTCTCCGATAATCCACAGCAAGGCTTATTATTAAAATAATAAATGGTTCTTTTTCATACATGGAAGAACTCCCCCCAAAAAAACCTTCACGGGGAGAAAGGAGGAAGAGACCTCAGAGAAAGCAACAGAGGAGGATCCTCTTTCAGGATGTACAGAAGTGTGATAGATGTCATGTGTACAGAATGAACAACATAACAGAGTTACAACACATTCAATGCATATGACAGAAATGATTCATATAATGAGAGTAGTATGCAGATTAATGATGGAAAGATTACGACTACTAGTAATAACAGCAGCAGTGGATATAGTAGAATAACAACGATAACAAAAGCAGTAATGGTATCGGCAATAGCAAGCAATGCGACTCCTAATAATGATGATAGTAGCAGTGGGTGTCAGCAGGACCACGACAGGAGGCAAGACCAGGGTCCAGATAAAACCACAATCCATGGAAACGAAACTCCTCCTGCAAGTAATCATTAAAAAAATACTAAGATACTTTTAATAAAGGTATACTGCCACGGAAGGTCTTCATCATGTCCATGTCATACACCAATAGTGGGATATCTATAGCATCCGCCTCCACAGCAACTACTTCCGCCTTTACAAGTCAAGTAAAGCAAACCCAGAGCAGTTCACCTTCAGGATGTTTGGTACTCTCCTGACTGCAATCGTCTACTTTCGAGTCCACAGCTCATCTCAGACCAGCCTGAAAACCAAATATTGAATATTTATGTCACATGCATTGTTGACATTAATGCCCCTCCCACGGTCTTGGAGGCTGTCTTGGCCAACCTCAGCAGGCTGACATGTGAGGGTCATCAGCTTGATGCGGTTCATCTGGGCCCTCGGGCTATAAAATCTAGTCCTTGTGCTCCCTGTCTCTCTCTCTTCCTTCAGCTGACATCCACCCCGCATCAGCTTCTTTTAGTTTTGCACCTCCAACACCATCACAGCACACATGGCACACGTCAATGCTGTCATTGTATACCCACTCCATTGTTTAATGTAAACCTTAGGTTAATAAACTGTGTGTTTTGATATAAATGCAAACCTGCGTGGCTAAATCTAGCCTCAGTGTGACGCATAGTGAATTGTTGATGGTATGTTGGTGACCAATCTGGCTTGTTCTTGTGGTTTTGAATGCTTGGATAAGTTTCGGTGCTCTTTTTTAAGATTGAAGTTCCGTTGTTATTTAGCATTGTGGGACAGATGTTTATTTTCTTTGTTCAGACTGGTTACTGTGGTTTCTTTTGGGAAGTTTTTTTTTTTTTGAAGGGAGCAGCATTTGTCCATAGTTTGATTAGTCTGCAAACCAATTAGTTTGAGCTTTAATATGCATGTCATTTGGGTGAATATAGCTGCATTAGCATGTGTAGGAGCCACAGGCTGTAGTGGTTGATCTCAACAGTAGACCAACCAGTTTGTGGTTTTACTTAATGTGGCCTAGTTTGTCTGAAGATGCAGATAAAGTTTTGTTTAGTAGGTGAGGAGATAGAATATTGGTTTCCTATTTGGTTATGCATTTTGGAGTCTTTGCAGGGTTTCCCCCAGCAAAGTTGTTAGACGACAGGCCTGTACTACGAAGCAGGATTTGGGCTGAGCAATGTAATTTAAGGTGTAACACTGGGTTTTAAATGTTACAACAGTGGTTCACTTTTTACCGGGGTAGAGCACCATGATACATTTTATAAACTGTTATCTCAAACATAACCTGCTCCTGGTTATGTTTGAGATAACAGTATGAAAGTACCAGCTTCTCATCAATCAAAGTTTGGTTCGCAGATCATTTTACAACTTCCATTGTAAAATGATTTATATAAAAGTGTTTGCACTCTTCTAAATAATGTATTCAAGTCCTGGTTTGCTAGTGTGCTCAAACAACCAAGAGATCCAAACTTATTTGTGCATTCCATTTGCTTAAAGGTATGGTTTGGGTGTTTTGAAATGGGTTTGTATAAGGTACTTATCCATAGTCAATGTATTACCTACAGTAAATAGCAGGAGGCATGCCCCTATAGTTTGGCAAATCGGACAAAAGTACAAAGGCACGAGAGCAAAGCAATATACTTCTGTGGACAGGGGTATCAGTAAAACATATGTTAGCCCCCTGAAATTCTATACTTTACAGTGTACAATATATTTAGGATATTTTCAAAACTTTCCGTCAGACAGTCCTTTCTGACGGGAAACTGAACTAAAAGGAAACGTATCTATGCTGTCTTCAAAGCCAAAAGACTCCGTTGACAAAAACGTTATGAATAGGTTTTACTTTCAGTTTAGTTCCATGTCGGAAGATATTCTAAATATAGCTGCACTCAAAGTGATATCGATTTTTTTAGGTGGGTCATTCATTTAGGTGTCTGCTCCTGCCTCCATCCACAGCAGTACATTGCCTTGCTCCCATGCTGGTATTAATTCTTCCTTCTCCAAACTAGGGCGTGCCAACGGTAATACACTGACTATGGATAAGTACCTCATACAACTTCAAAAACACCCAAATTATCAATTTAATTGTCTTCTCCTTCAATAGCACAAGAGTAAAAAAAAGACTAGGTAGGTGAAAGCAAGCAAAGTAGTATTGTTCCCATGTTGCATCAAACTATTCAGTCCCTCTTCAGATAAGTGCTCATTGAGAAGACATAAGCTGATGAAATGGGGTCCTTACTTTTTGCGGCATAGACATACAGTCTGTCAGCTTTTCCCCTGCAGCCTGTCTCTGAGGTCTGTATTATTGAACAATAATTACATAAGTGCAATGCCAATTATAATTATAATTGACCAACAAAAATTGAACTTGGCAGAGTGCATACCAACATAAACTGCTAACAAACAGGTGAAAACATGGTAATCACAGCATGGTTTACACGTCTCCTTCGCAGGTCACACTTGACACAGAGTGCTGAGTCAGATTTGGATGAAGAAGCTTCAGTTCATCACCTCCAACTGTGTCTTCTCCAAGGATGAAACAAATATTTTAAATGGCAAGATTTTTCATTAAATGAGTATCCTTTACATCAAACAATACATTTCTTAAGAATTCCATCAAATATTGATTTGCTTACCCTGAATATACCCTGGGCAACAGGCAAACTGAAACTGGAGTGTGTCAGCTGTTTGGCAACGCCGTTCTGGTGGCAACATTTGGAAGCAAACCCATTCCAAAATCTATTAAAGCTAAAGCAGCTAAAGATCTCAACCAGATTGACCATCTTGACATGAGGAAATGGAGAGTTGAGCATAGCCGAACCACATATAGATATGTCCTGGACATAGCAAATGTATTTAGTAGATAAGATCATTGAACAGTAAACACAGCATTGAGATTGCCAAACATCTTGAGGACATCACTCTAAGGCTACAAATCCACACTACTAAACAAAAACGTTCTCTGTCCACACGGCGTTTCAGCATCTTTTTCAAAATGATCTCCGTCCAGACTAAAACGAATATCATGTGACTGTTCACGTACACTGGGCATGCGGGTGGGTGCCGGTGTAAACAGGAAGTAATAAAGTAGTCTCTAATAATAATGAAAGGTGGTGTTTGATACTTAAGATCTTCTCTAAAATCTCCCTCTATAAACTCAAACAGACACATTTTGTGGAAAGTTTTAGAAGATTTATTTTTCAGACTTAGGTAAAAAGCTGCTGATCTTGCTCTCTCTCTCTCGCTCTCTCTCTCTCTCTCTCTCTCTCACATCAAATGTACTTTAAAATTAAAACTTACACATAAAAGTTGACTAGATTATGGATCCATAAATGTGGTCAACACACGTCTCTCACTCATTCCCTCTAAGTTTCGTTGTTGTCTGTTCTCACTCATAGCTCTGCCGGTGGCTTAAGTCTCTGTCCTACTGGAGAGCATTTACTGCTTTTGTTCCTTTACATTTTATGTGTGGACTTCACAATAGTTGTGCATTAATAAAGAAAGGAAAGTCCTCCGTTTTGTGTCCATCACCCTCCCTAAAGCCGCTAACCGTGACTTCAGACGTCCGCTCCGTAGGTCTGATAATGCCGCTGGTCATGCTGTTCACTAATCGCTGTGACTGCTAAGAACCAATCAAATTGAACACGTGATCGTTTCCAAATGTATGCATTTTCGACCGTCCACACGAAGTGGCAACCCTGGAGTTTTCAAATGTATCTGTCCTCGGGAGCGTTGAACGTAGCAAAATATATGCGTTTTCAGACTTGGTCCACCCAATGTTTAACAGCATGATCAAGTAAAGGAATTCAAAAGTGCAGTACAAAACGTCATGGAATCTCTTCAGGTTAAAATAATTCAGAACCGGCCATCCCCTGAGCCAGGGTTAGGTGGAGAATAACCACCATGTATTGCAGAAAAAGATAATGTATGACCTAGTTAACGATCAAGCAGAAGGAGTCAACTGGGTCAAGCAATTGCCAATTTATTCCTGGATAATGACTGGAGACACAAAGGAGGTTTTGAGTTTGATGTCAGACTGTCCAATCGATTAACCTATTTCCCAGCTCAAAATCATGAAGAACACCATCTACCAACCCAAAAAACACGACCCACCAAAAAGAATAGGCTTTTGTTTGAGGATACCCAAATGAAGATTAGGATATGGGCAAGAAAGGCAACCCAATGCTCTGCAAGATGAATGACTAATATATGACTTATATAAAAAATACTATTTTTTATATAAGTCAAATGTGATTCCAATCAGATTTCTACACGAGTCTTAGTTTGGCCACTGTGGTCGCTCAAATCGAAGTATAGAAGTGCTGAGCAGAATCCATGCAGCTACTAGCAGAGCACAAGGGAGGGCAACATGCAGGAGAACAACAACATCAGTTTTTGGCACCGGTATAGATACCTGTTCACCGATTCTATCTCAACAAATGTTTGTGATAATTTACTTTTCATCAGAGGAATAGATCTGAAGTGAAATCTCTCCTCAAAGCCCCTGCATATCAGTCGAAGTGGCAATACCATATGTCGTAGATGGTACTTCTGAATCCTGCACTGTCACCTCCAATATTATCTAGTGGCAGTATTAGGTTTAAAGCCCTGAAGGCCAACTTTTCCATTGTGCATGGGATGCTGGCCCAGGGACAAAAAAAACAAGAACAGAGAAGCTCTGGGTGACCTTATTATCTAGATTTATCCATCATAACTTGAGGAAAGTTCTTTCCTCTGAATGCTGTTTGTCGAACCTTTATCATTGTGAAATAGGATACTCTGAGTGTACTTCTAGTTCTGTAATTCCAGTTTGCATCTCAAATCAGGGACGGACACGTGGTGACTGATGAAACCTAATAAGTAGCGAACACGGGTTGTTTACGTCATCGTTTTCAAAAGGTCTCCGGTTCTGTCCACACTACCACAGAGTTTTAGAACTAAAACTGTCCATAGCATTTTCAAACTCCTTCGCTTTAGGTGCTCTAAACCTCTGCAGTCGTGTAAACGCAAGGCGCAAACATAGCAAAAGATGTTGTTTCAAAACAGAAACATATTAGTGTGGCTGTAGCCTTAGTTTGGAGCAGCAATTAATCTCCATTACATAGGGGAAAATCCTACAGCCAATTCTACAACTTTGTATTCTGCTAGTATTCTGAAAACCTATTGAAACCAAAGGCCCCCATCCCGCATCAGCAGATCTTGTTTAAGATGTAACATGGATTCTGACAATGTGTCAGCCTTTGCTTTGCTGGATTTAATTGCTGTTTTTGATACAGCAGATCATCGTATTTTAATGCGGAGCCTAAAAAAGATTGTTGGTCTCTCAGGACTTGGGATAGATTGGTTTAAATCTTTTATGTCCTGAAGGCTTTTCTCCGTCTAGGGAATGAGTGTTTTTCTCAGGCTATTAATAACATGAGTGATTTCAACAGGTCCCCTGCTGGCTCTGTGATTCCTTTCATTATATTTACTCCCATCAGGGAAACGGTTACAATGAAAAATGTTTAATTTTAGAACCGACGCCCCTTTGTGTGTAGATCAATATGGACTGATGGGTTAGAAAAGCTCTCATCATACTGTCATTCTTTCGTCTGCAGGTTACTGTGATCTGACGTCACAATCAAAAAGTTTATTTTTTAATCTCCAAATTTTCTAAGGTTAGGAGACCTTTGTCATAATGTTTCAAATGTTTTCCATCCACCCTGACCTCCTCCCTCTGTGGACCTTGTTGCTCAATAATACCGTCACCCAGTGGCGGGCCGTCAGGGCCTGCAAAGCCTTCTCTGCTGGCCTAAACGGAATCACAAAGTTATAGCTATTTTATAATTTAATATTTTTTCACAAATACACTACATGTATTTTTCCCATTATCTTATTTTCTCATTGCACAGCTACGGTCTTCCTCAGTTGCTCTGCTTCCAGTGCAGCTTGTTTTAAGTAGAGCTTTTATCAAATCAGATTTCACCTCTGTGTCTCTAGGTAAGAAGAGAGGCCTGAGGCCCATAAGAGTTCAAGTTGAAAGATATATAAGAAGTTATGACATTGTCATGACATTTTTAGCATTTTTCTTGGTGTAGCTTTGTTTTTTAACACTCAATGGCTGGAGGAGGAGGAGAAACGGATTTGGCAATGCCTTTCTGGAGAAGGACATTTCCAGAAAAGCTGTAAGAAAGGGTCGGCCAACCCCACAGCTAGCAGCCCTGACCCAGCCAGGAAAAGGATTTGTACGAATGGTATTTCTGGCTGACAGCATCAGAGAAGCATTGCACATTTTATGGCTAAGAATGTGTTTTATTTGCGACTGAGCGTCTTGGTGTTTGGAGCTACGCTGTATTTGCTAACCTGAGGTGGCTAACCAAGGCAGCAACACGACACCATAGCACGACAGGACACTTACAAGCTACGATGCTTTAGCTGAGACCCGAGTGGATCTCCAAATCAACGAACACATTCGCAGGACAATTTGTTTTATCAGTTATTTTGCTGAGTAAGGTGACTGATACTCGTCATTAAACCAGCTCCCTTATCTTGAATTAAAAACAGAGTGAGACTTGTGTGTTGTCTAACTCTGATTCTATGATGATAGGATAGTTAGTGTTATTTAAAGGGTCACAGAAGCACGGTCAAGAAGTGTTTCAGACAACGAGAAAAGAGTGCTACAATATTATTATTTCTTTAGTTCAAAGTGGGGAGTGTTGTTTCCTTTGCATTTTACAGGATAAATAAAACATCTTGTTTAAATGTCTTGTTTGCCAGATTTTAAAAAAATATATAAAAAATATATATGTGTAATATTTTACTTGTACTAGTTAAAGGTATAATACGTAACATTTCCACATTAAAATGTCTAAAAACTACTAGACTTGTGCTATATATTTTGTTGAGTGAAAAATATTGTTAGATCTACGTAAAGAAATTAAGGCAACTTTTTGCATCAAATTATTATGTAGAACAAGCAATGCTGGTTTTTGTATGAACTACAATTTAACTTCAAGTAAAGTCAACTTAATTTTATAAGTGAAGTCAACTTATCTTTTTAATATGTAAATATAAGTTGATGTTACTTGGAAAGTGACTTTGTTACATACAAAAAAATAAGTAGTTCATACAAAAACCAGCGTTGCTTGTTCTATATAATAATTTGATGCAAAAAGTTGCCTTAATGTTTTTAAGTAGATCAAGCAGAATATTTGCATCAGTGTATAGAACTAATAGATATTACCACTTTCCCAGTTGATTACTAATATCAAGACAATTATTTTTCTGAAATGTTATGTTAAAATATGGAAATTAGGCATTTTCTAATGCAAACCTTTGGTGGATTTAAAACCCTGTGAAGCCTGAACCATCAAATAATATTCAGAATTGTTGAAATATTGAATTGTTTATTGGACCTTTAGTCCAAAAATATATATACATATTTTTTTTTTATTTACCTATATGATATTTTTTTTGTATCACATTTGTTACATCAGGTATATTTGGCTATTTATTTATCACAACAATTTTTATTTTACAAACAATAACAAATGATGTTCATTGCTTTTTGAACATTTGGAACAACTGAGAAGCCAACTGAGAGTCCAGAATGTTTTTATATTGGGTGCTCTGGCACACAGGGCCAGTGTTGCTAATGGCCTCAGGTGTTTCCACTCTGCCTGACGACCCTCTGCCACACCTGCAAGGAAGGCAGCCAAACGAACAGGCAGACAGGGCAGAGAGGGCCGTCACACATGTCCCACAACACTACCTTTTTGCCATCTAAAAGTAAAAACAAAAAAATGGTCTACTCTGAGTTTCTTTTTTTGAAACAAGCAATATAACAAACGATTTTGATATTTGTTATTATATATATATATAAAACATAAATTTCCACTCAATATATCTTACTATGACATTTCTACCTTAATTAGTTTAATTAAATAATCAAAACAGTGTATTTGGCATTGTGATATGGCATAATCCAGATTGCATGATGAAATACAATACAAGGATTTACAGGTGAATTCTTACTTTATATACCTGCTGTCTCATATTTGATACCTATATTTTCAACATGATTTTACTGTAAAAAAATAATGAAACATTAATTAATTATAGGTTGCTTCAATACAGTAAATATTGATATTGAAATATTAGTAACACTATAAATGTTATTCTTACCGTAACTGTTTCAAAATTAGCAACGATTACCCTGCCGAAAACGGAACGAGTCACGTCATGACGGCTGCCATTTTGGAAATGGAATTGAAATACCTGCTACTGCCTGCAGTGCATTGAAAATCCACCAGATGGCAGCAGACATGTATAGGATTGTATACAATACGTTTTTCCAGGAAAGTATTGCTCATGTTAATTACATAAAGGTCTCTGAAACTGTTGTAACAAATATGATACAAATGGCTCTACAGGGCTATTAGTTAAGAGAAATCTACAGATGCAAATTGGCAAAATAAGGATAAAAAAAAAGCCACTTGTGTGTAATGTGTATTTTGGATGTTTTCTTTCCACTAGTCTGAAATAAGACATGGTAAGTAAGCAAAATAGCTCTATACTTGGAGGAGTTAGTGGCTGCTATTTCATCGCAGCATGCTAGGGTCAGGGCTGCATGGTGGTGCAGTGCTAGCTTCCATCAGTCCAAAGAATATGCAGCTTCGGTTAAAATTGATCTAAATTGCCTTGTAGGTGTGAATGTGAATGTGAGCGTGAATGGTTATGTCTTTTTGTCTCAGCCCTGAGATAGTCTGGCGACCTTTCAGCTCTGGTCATGTGACTATGTACACTAAACATGTGACTCTGCACATATTTAATTTAGACCCTACATTGTTTCAATATTTGCTGGAAAAGCACTGATACATTGTTCAGTAAAATAGCTGAACACTTTTTACAGTTATTATTGTGCCCGATGGGATTAAATGATTTAAGAACTGCATCTGGCAGTAATCCAGGATTCATAGAACCCTAGTTACATCCATAACTCCCACAAAGTTGAATCAAAACAGTCCTTCAAAGCCTCATAAGCCTCATCTTTTCACTGCGGGAGTGACAGCTGGCGGCCTGTGTACGAGAGGTTTGTAGACAGGCAGGAGGTGCACTACGATCGTCCAAGGCGAGGGAGAGGTGATGAGTTGTATGCTTCCTTGGTGTTGGTATAAAATATATCCAGTATTTTACTGTCTCTAGTGTGGCATGTGACATATTGGCTGAATGTTGGCAGATTGGAGGACCCCGGGCCAGTCACCACGGATAAGAAGAACATTTTAGTGTTGTGTCTGCAGCCTATACTTGTAGCTGAGTGGATGACATCGCAGGCTGCATCAGCAGTAGCGGAGGGGGGAATATATGCCTCATGGTAGATAGTAAGGCCTAATGCTAACAGCCAAAAGTTCACTGTCCTTACCCCAAAGTTATACTTTAATACTGATGTGCTCAGAGTCACACCATCTATCGTTAACGAATACTGCCAGACCTCCTCCCTTCTTCTTCCCGCCCATGCTATGCTATGCTAATGCTTTTGGTGTAAACAAGTGGGTCATGGCTGCCGGCTGGATCCACGGACGTGGTTGTACAGAGCAAGAACCACAAGTCGAACAAGTCAAATCTCAATGGTGCACAGAAATGTTCAAAAACTAATTAAACCAAAAGGGTACAATGACAAACTAATTAAAATAAAGAAACTGAAGCGAAACACTTAACAGTTAGCAGGAGTTGCTGTAATAAACTGCTACTCGTGCTGCGCCATATTTTAAAATTAAAATCAATGGGTCTTTTTTTATTATTGTTTTGCCACATGTAGCTATCCAAACATCATTTTGTGCTCCCGAATTTTTACTTGGTCAGGCTTTTAAATGTAGGCATTTTGATGCAGTTAAATATAAGCATGAAGCAGTCATAATGAAGAATCCATTATAAACCTCTTCAGTAAAGTGGTCTGACGTCACATATACTTTTATAGGAATAAATCAATACTGGCAAACAGTAAGCAGATCCAATTCAACCTAATTGAGCTCCATGAATTGGGTTCATTAGTGATTGGAGTAGAAAGTAATGCTGCAAAAACATATTTCTGTCACAGTCAAAATGAGCATGCATACTTCAGTTTCATTTCACGAAACATTGGAGGGCAGTTTTAGGATAATCTTGAGTGTTGTTATGGTAAGGCAGAGATACTGATCTCGGTTTAATTAGAGAGTATTGTCAGAATGTTGCCAAGCAACACTGAATGTTCAGAGGCAGATTGACCTTTGACCAACAGAAGTTGCAGTGAGAAATGCAAAGGGGGGGGGGGGTGATGGAAGGTGGATGTTATTGGGTCCACGCTCTGTTATCACACGCTCTAAGGCTACCTGAGCAGGAAGGAAACCGCGACAGGCGTCTGAGGTGGAAACAGCCTTGAAAGCTCCTCGTGACATTTAGATTTCTTTGCCGCCGTGCTGCACTGATAAGTCGACATTATTCCTCGCTTTCTTTAGCGCTGTGAAAAGAGGCCAGCTGAAACTACCTGACAACCAGGAAGCAGGCAGGGTGACAGCGATACTGTGGACATCAAAACTTGATTTGGGCTATTAAAGCTGTGAATCACAGGCCTCCGCCTCACTGCAGCACTGTGCACCATGCTGCATAACACCAGACACTGGGCTGAATGGTGACTGTGAACTTGGTTTCTACAGTACTGAAGACTCTTTAGGCCTGTGGACGGAATCACTGAAAGGTCGCAGCTTTTCACAAAATATGCCGGGTGTGGTGGAAAATAATCTTTTTAATCTCCCGGTGAGAAATAATCGAGATGAGAAACCTCTTAAAATATAAAAACATATTTATTTAACAGACACTAATAATAATTCAGCTGAATGGATAGAGCTCTTTCCCCACAGATGGTTCGGAGGTCTAACAACAAGGAATAGACAAAAACAGAGTATATGCACATTATCTCGTCTCCTCCCTTCACCCCCCCTTCGCAGATGTCGTCCTCCTCTATCTGCCGCTGCACCCACCAAGGCCAGGTTCCCAGCCTTTTCGTGGGAAGAGGGTTAGGTGGTGAAATCAGGATTACACTACAGCAAGCCAGAAATGCTAAAATACCTATGAGATCATTTTTCATTGAAATGAGTCTGGTTGGCTTCATCTACATATATGCAGGTTTAAGCGATACAAGTTATATCTAAAAGAACGATATGATAAATTTCCACAACACCGGGGACTTTTATTCATTTGTTTCCACTGAATCTCTCCACGTTTTTGCTTAAAGTCACTGCACTGCACCTCATGCCTTATCCGAGACCTATCATGCTAATTTTTAGGTTCATACTTGTAATTTGGGTTTCTATTAGAATATGCAAAAAAACGCATTATCGTTCTAATACTGTCTCTTTAAGCTCCCCGAAAAAGCCTAGTCAGCTTTGATTGGTCAGCGTTTTCCAGTCTAACCTCGTATGTCAACTCCAGAGATTAGATGTCCTGACTGCTTGTTCAAAGGCACAGTCTATGAAAACGGGCGGATACATTGACAGAATCTTTACAACTGCTTTATAAAAATTACAGACAGAAGTTGATAGAAGTATGTGTTGCATGCTTTTCTATCAGTTTAATGTTACTAACCACAAAAGGCCATTACATCACTATAATAAATGTTTGCTAGTTTTATTTACGTACAGCGGCACTAAATAATATCTAACGACAGAATAGGACGTTTGCCAATAATCTCTAAACAGATATCTGCATGTGAAAGCAGAACCTGTAGGCAGTGGGACACGGTTTTGGTATCAGAGGGTTAGGGTTTCTGTTGGTAGTCCACGTAGTTGCATGAAGGTAAACAGTTAGTGTAGAGAACAATAGAAATGGAACACATTGGCCAAAATGCAATCTCGGAACCCATCGGCTGTTGGTTAGCGATGGTTTAGCTTAAAATTAGCTTGTAAACTGGCTATTTGTGAAACAATCCAGTTGTAAATCTTAAAATAAAACCTCTATGTCTCAACTTTTGGTTTCAGTGGTTTCCTGGGTGAAATTCCTGTTTGTTTGACCCATCCATCCATGTGGCCTCCTCCTATGTGAACTTTGTTTCTCTTTATACTACGTCACCTGACTTTGATATTTCATATTTTAACAGGTTGGGAGTCTTTTAATTCCAACTATTAGTGTCATAATTCAAGTATACCTTTTCCAGATGTGGTCTTGAGTCACTTTCCATGATCAAACACAAAATACAGAGGAGTTTGTGAGTGTAAGCAGCTTTTCTATTTTGAAAAAGTGAACTGCATTCATTTGGAAGAATGAGAATATCGACAAGTGAAATCTTCAGTCCAACATCACCTTTTTAAAGTGTTGGTATCAGGACCTGCCACTCTGGTGCAGGTCTTGTGACATGAACTTGGTTGTTTCCTTGCCAGACGTTAGAACTGATGAAACGTTCCTGCTGAAACTATATTGACAATCATTGAAGTCATAGTTCCAGCTTTACTGCATTTAATAAAATCATTTAAAATTGTGCACCATTTGTTGGACAAAACAAGCCTTGTGAAGGTGTTACTTTGGGCTCTGAGAACTTGTGATATTACAGACTGGTACCTAGTCAAGGACAGGCTTTCAGGATCCCAAGCATCTTTCTGAGAGCATTACCAAACATGAAAACTGCTGAGCAATGCTGTAAATGTGTCTTGCTCAGGAGAGAACGCATAGCTCCTCAAATTGGGAGTTGAGCTGTATAACAAGTAAAACCAGGTATGTGCTCACTCACATTATAGCCTCAGTTAAATGTGAAAAAGCACATTGTGTCCAATATTTTAATTGTGTAATTTTCTGGTTTTGCATCTGTTGTGGAACCTTTTTGTGACACTGCCGAGAGAGCCTCTAGTGGCTGCAAGCCCTTTATGGAAATGTAGTCATTAAAAGGTCTGAAAAGCTGCCAAGTGCAGTGACAAAAGAGTTGGCAACAGCAGATTTTTTCCATATTCAAACACAGATATGACAGGCTGATGAATGTTAAAGCCGGTACCTCTTGAGTTTTGAAATATCGGACTTTAGGTCAACTGTCGAGAGGGATAGAAGCTTAACAATTTCAAACCAAAGCACGAAGTCAATTGAGGAATGACAGGAGGGAATCAACAGAGAAGGTGAAAGACCTTTTGGCTATATTACCAAATATACACATGAACTCAAAGAAGACGAACGAACCTGCAGTGTTCTAAAGAAGAATTCAACACAATCATTGGGCCAACAATTCGTCGACAACAAACTGACGGCAAACAACAACAAACTACAGGAAAACCTCTGCGAGCCCCAATGTGTTGAGGACCACGGAATGTTGGTTGACAACACTCCACAAGCAGAGAAAACTGTGAGAACATGTACTGACCAGGAGGGTGCGGAACGGGACTCAGTCCCCCAATTTGTCAAGGATTTATAGCTAGGACTGCCAGAGGGGACCAGCCTGCTAATTCAACGGGCACACAAAGTGTCAGCAGGCCTGGCAGAAACAGATTAAAATAGATAGCAAAGCTCTGTTCTTTAACCACGACTACGCAGCCGAGGTTGTAGTAAAGCCAACATGTTAATCACGAAGGTGCTGGCTCTATAATACTGCGCTGGATGCTGCAAAAGAGATGACAACGAGGGGATTGGACGTCAGGATCAAGGGAACCAACCAGGGACACTCGACCATGGCAACGCGTCGGAGAACTGATCGGGATGAACCTTGCTCAAGAAAGGAGTACATAAGACATTACATGACCTAAGGTTGACATTTCTTTAAATCGTTTACGAGTTTTAAAACATGGATTATCATTGTCAAATGATTTAGTCTTGTGCTGTTGGTTAAAAACAAAGATTATCATCCTGTCTCACACAAAGGGCTGTGACAGTGGTTGTGTTCTTTTTCTTTAAGTACTCCCATTGCACCACCAGTTTCCTTCTCTCCGACATGCCACGATTGGAGTCTTTGCTTTTGCTTAAAAGGACAAATCAGGGTCATTCAGGGTCTGGTAGTTCTCTGTATGCACCTGTGGTGTTCACTGTAGATCATGTTTGTGTTGTTGTATTTTAAAATACAATTACATGTGTACAACAACAGATTATTAAAAATTAATTTTGCTTTCATCCAGCTCCTCTTCCTTCCAATATGTTCAGTACTCTGAACGAGGGACCTTTGTTGTTGTCGTTTCCCATCTCTGTCTCTCTAATAAACGCATCAAATGAACAAAAAAGCACTTATGTCACTTCATCATGTTATTTTGGCAGTTTGCCAAATCAGCATCATCTTTTTTGGGAGGAGAGTTTATTTTATTAACATCAGCACCTTCACAAACTAAATATACATTTCAGATATAGGGTGATTAAAGTTTAAAAGTTAAATAAACTCAATAATGGTGAACATTTTAATGATTATGATAATAAGATTAATAGATGAAGAAAAGCCTCTGAACACGGCCAGTACAGCAGTTCCAGGTTCCCGTCTAGCATCAGTTTTGGACGATACATGCTAATAACATTCGTACACTGTCTTTTCAAAATAAACTTCCATGTTGACAGAACGTGGTTAGGTTTAGTAAGATTGGGGTTAAAAAAAAAGGTATTGTGCTAAATTAAGTATCTTACGTATCTTAACTTGCGTAAGGTTCAGTATGTTAGATAACTAAACCTGTGCTAAGTTAACTATGTTCTGTAACTTACCTTACGTACATATGTTGACTTATGGTTTCCCATGGGACATGAACAGGGATCTCCTGGGTGAAAGTCCTGCTGTTTTGTGAAATTTGCAGTTGTGGAATCAAATTTACACTCAAATGCTGTTTATACACTTGTCCTAATACAATGATACTATTTACTACATGTATACTGTTATCTGAGTTTTCAAAATAAAACAAAACATCTTTACAATTTCATGTGAGAGTTGTCTTGAGTGCAGTAAAAAAGCAGACACAACTTTAACCATGGAACAAGAGATGCCATTATTTCTGGCAGAAATCTGAAGTGCTGGTACTCTGTACTAGTGAGCACCGGCCCATTTCAAGCATGAATCAAGCATTCAAGTGTGAAGCATTTCAATTTAGCTGCAGCACAAACTGTGACCTCCAGGATGAGCACAGAGTCGAATCAACACAAAACCCAAAAGTGGGCATTTATGTTACTTGTTGCACTACTCGATGGACACTCAGTGTGGATGCTTTCTATGGTATGTGATAAAATACAAAATATAACACACTGTAGGCACCTTCTGAGTGCATGTTTATTCTAAAAGTGTTACAGTCATACAGTTTGCATGCGAAGGCCAGACATTAGTTTTTCTTTAGGTCACTAACATCTTAATGTTAACGTAGAAAAGTATTTACACACATGTATATATATATACACACACATCAGCCGTGCTGTTATTCAGTGTGTGCGCTACACTCTACAGAGTAATTAGTATTAATGTATTTAAATAATGGTTACAATTGGGGAACTCACATTGCCATATCTGAGGCTAGAGGCCCAAACTGAACAACCTTTTTTTCAGGTATTTTTCCTTCAGAAGAAAAAGACCAGAAAGAAGCATTTGATGTAAAAATGTAAAAACTAAGTTGTTCTGACAAAAACAACCTTTGTCAGAAGACCAAGGAAATGAAATGTCAGAGAGAAAAAGCTGTTGGTGCGTGCCCAGAGTGCCCTTCTAAACAGAGTTCTGTTGATACACAATGGTTTATGTGGAGAGGAGAGATGCTTCCGAACATTATAAAAACCTCTCAACCTTGAGAAAGGGCTTCAATAAAGCTTCAAAATCTAAGTTAGACCTTCCTCGTTCTCAAGGAGCCCTGTCAGTTATTAATCACTGCTGTAGTATTAATTATATTTATATTCATATCTATATCTGTTCCCTCAACCTCTTCTTTAACGTGGCTAACACAGTGAGCTGGAGGCAGTGGTCTGCTGCTTAAGTAGCTCACCTGACAATACACACTTACACACATATCCAACCCGTTCTCATTCCCAACTAAGCACAAACACATGCTTGGTCAGGACCGCTTGGCGTCACTTAGGTTTAGTCGGGTTAGACAACAGAATTAATTGGAAAAACAAAATGAGTTAAAGTTGACTTTGGGGTTCATAGAGGACAGTAACATTGGTCACCTGGGTGAACATCTTGTGTTAGTTTGACCCTTCCATGCTTTACATCCATCTATCTCATATCAACCCTAAAGGCTGACTTGTGTGTCGGTATCAGACCCTGAGGGGCGTAACAAAACATTCCTTTCTCAGCTTCAGTTTGGTCCTCATATATATATGGAAATACATTAATTAACGGTCATTGTGACACACCAGCAACTCACACACAAATAAACACACATGTTAACACAGAATGCCTGGGGCTGATGGAGTGTTTGGGAGTATCAGCGTAGTGTTTACTTGTGTTTCCTGGTCAGGGGTGAGAGGATCAGAAACACACTTGAGGGTGGCGGTGGTGGTGGTGGTGGGAGAGGGCGCAATTGCGAGTTAATGTTTCACATCGAACAGATTAGGAGCAAGCCGCCAGACGTCAAGTCCAAGCAGACACAGGGGAGTGAAGGGTAATGGATCAGAGAAATGACTCCACACTCAATACGGGAAGGAAAGACACGTTCAACCACAAAAGCCTCTCAAAGAGCCCTCATTAGTGGGCAGCTGCTCCTCCACCACTGTCCTGGAAGCTTTACAGAGGAAGCCCTGGGTCCATGTTGTGGCTGAAGAAACACTTAACAGCATCTTTACTGGAAACTCATGCGAAAATATGGAAGACCATGCCCGGAAATAATATAGAGATAAGACTAAGAATTGGCATATTTATCTTATGGATGTGACAAAGTATCTCAAAAGTGACTTAATATCCTCTAATGTATGTAATGTCTTATTAGGACTCAGTGACTCGAGAGGGCAGAGCTCAGTACAAATGAATGCTGAATAAGACATTATTAAGCAACCCAAACATTTTACAATTAACATTTAAGCTTTTAACTATTAGCCAGTAGAAACGATGCACTGCGGCTCTGGCTTCACTTATCAGAACCGGAGGTCGCCGCCTGCTTTAGTTTGAGTCCACGATGAGTGATATTCTGGAACAGCGATAGTGAACTGGCGGCCAACGGGCAACATGCAACCTGCAGAATATTATCACAAATTGTGATGAGGAAAAAAATGTTTCGCAGTATTTCGAATCATTTGCATTTAGTTCTTCCTATATTGAAGCAACACTAAAACATTTGAGATGGAAATACTTTTACTAGAAATGATTAACCAACCCCAAATGTGAGCGTCCTCAACCCGCGGGTCCCAAAGACATTCATAATTCTAACATTCTGTATTATTACCAAGTAGCCTAGATGACCAGAGGCAGGACTTACCTCACTCACGAAGCTCGGGCACTGAATAGTAGTAGCCTGGGGTAGTTGAAATGAATTGTCTGTCTTGGAATTTGTTTAATTAAGCTTCAAAGTCGAAAAAAGCTCTCATCTAACATTTTCTTTGATTCAGATTTTAACACTTCATTTATTTATGTATTTGCACAATAACGGTGACTCATCGGCAAAAAGAAACCTGTCAGTCAAAAGAACAAAACATCAGAAGAGCAAATGCAAGCCCTGTGTGACAAGAGCCATGCCCAATTGCTAGAAATGTTGCTTTGAGGTGTCAGTCGAACATAACGGTTCACTGCGGATTCTACATCAAATGAAGAAACCACGTCTTTTAACAACGAAGCCTGTGAATAAACTCTGAACTGTAGCGTAGCGGGAATTACATTCCCATCGTCCTGTTTGGGTTCCACAGGACGCCTTGAGAAGAAGAGCTGTACAAATGTCAGAAGGGAACTGACATTAAAGCCTCATATAAAAGAAGAGCCTTCAATCAGCAGTGTGGGAGCATTTGGGATTTCTACAAACTGATCAGGGAGTTGTAGAAGATGGATATCTGGATCCTCAGATGTGCATCCTCTTTAATTGCATGCAAGGAGTCGTGCAGCTGGTAAAGGGTGCGATTGGCTAACGGTCTCTACATTGTAACTGCAACTATCACCCAGACATCTGAAACACCAGCTGTTACACCAAACATGTACCAAGCATGAGTGAGATGTGGAGTTCTAATATGCCTTAACCTCTTAAGGCATAACGAGCGACGAGCTACAAACTAAGTGGATCCAATGTCTTTACATGGATAAGAAATGTTTTGGTGAAAACGATGCGCAGCCTGGTCTGAAAACCACGAGACAATTTAATTGAATGAGATTAGAATTATTCATTTCAAACATATGACAAATATTTTCGAGAAAGAAACAAGAAAACGAACAGTAAACGTATACAGCAAATCCAAGTAAAACCATAGAGGCTATGTTTTATAGATTAAAATAGTGCTTTTTTTAAATATGGAGATATTTAGCAATTAGGACACAAGTCTGATGTTGACATACCAGCGCTTCCTATATTCTGTGATTAGATCTTTGTGCCCGGATGAAATGATTACATGTAGAAGTTGATGTGACAGAGGCCTGTGCTGTGTCCTTTATTATGCAAATGAGCAGACAAGAGGAGGATTGGAAGCACTGAGGTGACGACAACAGAAGACGGGTAGGTTTATTGTATTCAATATGTTAAGCTCAATTAAGACCTTGTAACGTGCTGCTGACAGGTGTGGCTGTAATGCTTACACAAGACAATGAGCAAATACACACCCGGGCTGTTGAGGTGTAACGTTGTTGAAGCAGATTTGAGAAAGATGTCACAGCTGCGGAAACATTTTATATCTGAAGGTATGATTGCTCTAACACAGATGTAATAGGC
The DNA here is from genome assembly GCF_910591455.1 of Pholis gunnellus. Classification (NCBI taxonomy): domain Eukaryota; kingdom Metazoa; phylum Chordata; class Actinopteri; order Perciformes; family Pholidae; genus Pholis; species Pholis gunnellus. The sequence continues at coordinate 7,306,232 of NC_136551.1, read as the reverse complement.
ACTTTGCTGTTGAACGCAGTGTATTATTAGAGGCGGAGAAGTCGAACCTACACATGCTCATTTAACCAAAAACGCCTCCACTTTTTGTGATTGCTGGTCACCGACTAGGAGCAGCGAGAGCTCAAAAGGACTCGTCTATCAGCAGAGCGAGAGAGCCTCAGGCCATACAGTCGATGCTCGGGCTGCACAAACTCAGGATTCAGCCTTTTGTTCTTTCAGAACACCGGGTCATTACCGAGAGAAAGGACTGTGGAGAGTGCGAGAGGGGAAACACTGCGCTCTCTTCAGAAGAGCGAGAGCAACAGGTGAAAGCGCTGAAAGAGGGAAACTATCGTGAGAGATTTGACAAGAGCCCCAAAATACCACTATCACCCAGGGAACAGAACATCAAACGCATACAGTGGAGGTTTGGGAGGATTATCCTGTCGGTCGACTTAAGTGTCAAGGGGAAAGCTGAATCTTCTTAAACTCCTCATCATACCGTAAAGGGGAAGATAAAGGCTGGAGTTAAAAGTAAAGATGTTGGTGCACTTTATAGCAGAACTCAGTAACAACAAGGTGGTAAGAGGCTGATATATTGGATTGTACTGGGATGATTGTAATTAAAGAGGTAATAAGCTTTAGTGGCATAGTAATAACAGCCGGCAGCAGCCAATCAGAACACGGAGCAGAGATCCTACTGATTAGCAGCACCAAAAAAAAAGATTCTCACTGTGGCTATTTTGAGACTTTGATGAATCTATTAGTGGGGCTATACACTCAATACATATTTAGAAGGCTAGGTGTGGACATTTAACGTCCATTTAAAGTATCATGAGCCACCGACAAACACAGAAACACACTAACAGACAGAAATAGACAACAGTCATGCTGACAGTGAGAGTGTGAGCGCTCCGATTGTTTTCTGTGCATGTGAGGGGTTAGCCTTCAGGGCTTGCATTGACGTCTCCAGCCTGGTTCCTCTCGACACCGCTGTTGCATCATGGTGAACTGGTACCAAAGCAAACATGAGCAACGTGAACTCAACCCAGGTAATTCCAGTAAGTTGCAAACTAATTGGGGCCCTGTTGGACCATGTCAACAGGGGAATGAACAGGATATTGTTTACATCTGGTCATTTCTTGGTGGGACTATTGATGGAGCATCTAAGCCTACCTTACCGCCATCATGTAGTATCTTGAGATGTGCTACAATAACCGGGAGTTATTATTGCTGCTGTCAGAGTGCACAGCATTGCCAGGTAATGTAGTATTGGCTCAGAAACGTGTCGCAGGCAGGGGTGGCCTAATAAAAAGATGTCAGGTACATTATTAGAAATGTAGGATCCTGTGTCTTTAGTGCTCCACACAAAAGTCAGGATATCTTCTGCTGCTTCTACTTCTACTTTTATATTCTGTCTCTCTGTACATTGTCTTTTTTTCTCATTCTACTTTCTCACACGCTACACAAACAGCCGTAGTACCTGGCTGCATGATGAATGCCTGGTACCGGAGCAGATGGGGCCACGCAGCCCAGGAGACCTCTCTGCCGGTGTGGTCCAATCTACTGTGGTCGCATCTGAAAATAGACATAGTTTCCTGACATGAGGGGGAGCAGAGACTGAACACCTGCTCAGAGCACACGTCCCAATGCAGACTCCAGGAGTCCTCGTTATTTACAAGAGCTTACCGTATCCCCAAGCCTGAGCCCCACCGAGACGGCGGCCAGCAGCACTGCATCACCTGCGTCTCTGTAGACATGTTAGAGATTCCGACTGTCGCAAAAGATATTGCGGGCTGGTGCTTTAATCATTAGACATCTCCAAACGCCCACAGTGGAAAATTAATCTGATAGAGGCATCAGGTTTAAATCCTGGGAGCGTCTGAAACGTCTACGAAATGGTCCGAGGAAGAGTTCTTAGTCAAAAGTAGAAGCTTTGACTATAAATGTGCCTAAAGTAACTTTTAGCAAAGTCTCGACAATCATGCTTACCCAGCATGCCCTTCCTCGAGCACTGCGTATGATTAACACTACCCGTCATTCACTGTATCCCACATATACAATGCATTTTTGGCATATTATTATTGTCATATATAAATATTAACATAAATTAGACACATGCACATGATACTCTGTATCTCTCAGTGTAATCAATGGGTTTGATACATCATGAAAGCACCTTATAGTAACCTAATGTCTCTTATTTACATGTCTTTTTAGCTGGAGTGTGTGAACTAACGCTTCCTCTATGTTTACCTGTTGTCTTGATAAAATGGTAATTCCATCAGAAGGCCATCAACACCTGTGGTTTGTCATAATCACCGCTTTGCTAAAAATAGCTGCAATATTTTCATTCAGTCGTTATTTCCACTTTCTTCCACTTTGCAGGTTTTTAGGGCGCTAAAAGAAAACAGATCCTGTTAATGTTTCAAAATAAAAGCCCAGCAGTACAGGAAGGATTGTGTCCTTTGAGCCACCGGGCATCTCTTAATATTAAATATCCATGCATGAAGTAACTTCAATTTGTTAAAAATGAGTCAAAACCTTTGGAATGAAGTAGTTTAATGAAATACAAGTTATGTATGTAACTACAATTCTATGAATTCTGGATGACTTTTGTGAATGTTGGGTTTTTTATTATTGTTGAAGACTATTTTTTGGGGCCATTTTGCCTTTATTTTAGAAAAGAAGTATAGACGAGCACAGGGAAAGAGACAGAGAGAGACAACACACAGCAAAGGGTCCGATCAGAATGGGGCCGCTGCAGTCAGAACCTGACCTTGGTACATGCCACGCTCCACCAGATGAGCGTGAAATGGGTTGACACAAGATGTCCCTACAGAGTCCGTAGGATCGCTGACTGTAATGAGTCTGATCCCACTGAAGACCGGGGGCTGTACAGTTGGGAAAAGTGTGGCCACCCAAGGGTGGTGCAGCTGTTCCAGCAGCTGAGATGCTGCGGAGAGAAGTGTCCGACAGCCGGCCAATGAGCATTCAGGTGTAGAAAGAAATTAGAAACGTCAGGAAAGGCTGCAGAAAATAATTGTTTAAATGGTAGTGAAGGTGTAACAGAAAGCTGTAAAAACCCACGTTCGTCAACAACCTGCTCAGTGTAGTTCTGGAAAATGCACAACACCTCATCTAGTGTATTCTAGATGAGGTTTTTTTTCAAGAAAATGTCTCAACACATGCCCATAATTGTGTGTTCTCTACTCCTACATGTGTATTTTGCCGTGCTTTGAGCTCTCAGGGCCACCGTAGTGACCGCTGACCCATTCCCCTCTAATCCTGCTGTCTATCCACAATAATGGGATTCCTGCTGGCTGACAATCCACTAATGAGTGTCTCTGTGGGCGACAGAGAGTTAAGATTCCAAATAATAGGACGCGAGATGTAAATAATGATGTGGAAGACGGGCCTGAGTGACGTTTCCTCATGTGAATCCATGCTGAGAAGAGATTCTCCAGCTGTATCTGTATCACGCAGTAAGGATCACTATAATCACAAGCCTGTGCTCTGCTGAATACCAATGAGGCGATGCGTCCCACTGTCTCAGAGTTACATTAAATGTCAAGTGTAAAATCATTGTGATTTGCATTTTATTTAATCAACGTTCCCCGAGCCTCTCTAAAAGCAATGTGAAGCAGATTAGTGCGCGTGTGATATGAAATCCCTGCTTTTTTCTCTCAGAATGATCATTTGAATGTGTTCTCCGGCACAATGATTTACAGCACACGGGCTCCACGTAAGGGCCAACATAAGAATACTGTATCAAGCTGTAACTTCCATGAGCAAACTGGGTAGAGGCGGTTACATCATGGCTCCCATTGTGGATCACTTGGTATAATTGTTTAAAAGTATTTTTAAAACTCCGCCATATTGGGCAATCAGGCTTTAATTGAGGGCTCCATTATTGAGTCTGTCAGCACAAAGCGGCACCGTTTGTTGCTTTCCTCACATTGAGTTCAATCCGTCTGTTTGGCTTCGGTGAAAAAATCGAAGGAGAGGCGCAAAAACAGGCAGATCAACTACAGAGTTGGTGGTATTTGAGTGTAAATTGGGTCTCACTATATGATCCAAAAAAGGCCACGTAGGCAGCACATCAGCAGCCACTTCAGTCCTAACTGTCTATAACCAAGAGCTGTGAGCACTCAAACACCATAATATACAATCACGCTTTAGTAGCTACTCTCAGTATCAACATTGTGCAAATTGCCAGGTGTTATCCGACAACCTTTTAAATGTTCTTAATATGATGAAGAGAAACATTGCAGCAGTGGGTTATTGTAAAGGAGCCCACACAGTCTGTAAATAGTCCTGTTTCAAACCTCACCTAGTCCTCACTTTGAGCTTCATCAGGGCACGCCACAATGATGGTTAGTGTACATATCGATAATTCATTCACGCTTTCAGTGGACTTTTTAAAGCATTATCACATCCCCTGTCTGTGCAATCAATGCAGTTCTTCCTGTGTTTTGCCATCAACTATTGACTTCAGTGGAGACGACTCTCAGCAGGACACATCGTCTCGGCTGAGCACACACTCATAGAGCGCGCGTGTGTGTGTGTGTGTGTGGGGGGGGGGGGAGTAAGATGGATGAGCATGTTTCTCTGTCGTCATCTACAGCGCAGTGGCAAAGAGGACAAAGAGGACGAAGTTCTGATCCGCCCGTTTAATGGCCGGTCAGCAAAATACGATTGCGTTGTGCCGGCCCCGAAGGGAGAATGTCTGGTCCGTCTGATGTCCGGTCCTGGGGGGAACCGATTCCATCAGACACGCATGAGATGGGAAAAACTGAAAACATGCTGAAAAAATGTTACGTCCTGCCGAGTAGAGACACATGTATTCAGCTGCGTACAGTTTTATTATGAAGATGATTTACTGCGATCACTTTGCTTCAAAGTACAAACCAGGTGTTGTAGTTCTCATGACATTTTACATGTGAAACCAACGTGGATAAGAAGTGCTAAGAAAGAAACACAATTTAAAGGTGCTAATCCATCAGCCGACAGGTGCTGGCTGCACCCTGGGGCTCCATCTGCAGAGCCTCGCAAAACAAAGGCAGCCGCTCTTCAACGCTCGTCTGGAGTCTGTTTATCCCATGTTGGTTTCACAAATAAACCATTTGAGGTTTGGTAATGGCTGCGATCAATAACTGGTGTGTCTCTCTGTCAGTGTGAACGTCCCGACTCACACAACGTGACTCCGCCGCCGCATTCTTTGCAACCTGCTTCGCAGGAGGTCGAATATTCCTCGTATGTGACAAATAATTACTTAAAGATGTTTTATGGTGGGTTTATTGGGTGTTTTGTGGCATTTGACTGTAAGAAACAGGACAGTCTCAGATATGCAGTATGTGTGAGCCTCCTACTTTTCCCCATAATGCAGCTCAATAGCATCTTCCATTTGTCCCTGCCTGCTACTTCCTCGTGTCTTTTAAACTAGATGTAACCATTTACATTCTCACCAGCTGAGAGATTGTCTTTGCAGAGAGTAAACGATATCCATCATCATTTATAAATATTCATCCGGAGCTCTCGTCTGAGCACTCCGTCATTGTTCTGTGTGTGTGACAGGTGGTTAATTTTTCCGTCGGACTCAAATGGGTTATGATGTTAAAGGGAAATAAGCCACAGGATTTATAGTCATCCTGAGAACGCGGTGGCAGAAAAAGTGTATGAGCTGCACAAACAAAAACAGGTTGGAGTTTATTTGTGCGGCGATAAAAGCCGCAGCTGAGTGACAATAAAGAAAAACACAGTTGATACAATGGGATGGCGGGGGGAAAAAAGATGAGAGAAAAGATGCAATCGATCATCTGAGCAAGTGAAATTAGAAAACGCAACAATGGGCCTATCAAATCATCTTCAGAGGAAAATAAGAAAAACACCATACGAGTCTTATAAGACCTTGAGGAGAGTCAAAATACACCGGATTAACTGATCTCAGGGCTGAAGTGTGTGTGTGTGTGTGTGTGTGTGTGTGAGAATCCTGAATTACATCAATTATCATTTTCTACAGCGGCTCATCGACTGCTGGACGCTCGACAACCGGACTCTGTTTCACGTGGACTCAAGCCGAGTGGAGGATATTTCACCAGCGTGACAGCGAGGAACACCTTCTCAGGCCAACGCCGTCTTACTTTACTTGTCTCTGAAGTCAAACTATAGATAGAGGACAGTGAAACGTCCTGCGTTCATTATCGGCACAATGCACTCAAATCCAATCAAGATGGAGCTTTCAACTCTGGTCTGATGCCGATGTAGTTCATGAATAATGTATCATATATCAATTATTCAAATCTGAATGTGCGACGTAACCATTAACATTTCTCTGTCAGGTAAATGTAGTACTCGATGTTTTGTAAAAGTGCTTTTGGGGCCTTTTTGCTCAATTATTTTGGGGGTAGAATGAATTATAATAGTAACATGGTTCAATACTTTTCATTTTAAATCATCATAATAAATCTATAGCTGTTCAGGCCCTCCTAGAAGCTCCTACGCTGCCACAGAATTGCAAGCACACTGTTAAAATAATCATTTTAGTATTAAGCTTTCTCTTCAAACGGTACTCGGTTACTTTGCCGTTGCTAATAACATTTACAGAAACCTTTCCACGATGCTGTGCATCACATCGCTGCCAAGAAAATGGAAAAAACGCAGCAAAACTGTCAGTTTTTTCTCACCGTTTTGGAGTTTGCACCTCAGGTATTGCACGAAGCCGCTGACTGACAGGTGATCTCGGCGACGGAGCGCCAAAACAACACGATGTTAGATGGAAACCACAACAGTGATCTCAGGCGCTTTAATGCTGTGTGATGCGGGCTGAAACACTCCCATCATGGCAGAAGCATCTCGGGGTAACAAAAGGCCCATCAGTGCTGTATCCATAACCAAGTGAGAGCTGTCATGTCTTCCTCATCGCTGGAAACGTGCTTCAACATCAGTGAGCTTTTTCTGACAGAGCAGCAGGAGACAGGGAAAAGGTGTACATTGTATCGCATGCCTTCGTCGAGGCGTATCTGCATTCTGCAGCGACGCTGGAGACACTGGAGCAATGTTTTGCCGCGGGGCGTACAGTCAGGTATTAAACGCCGGCGCCGGAGTTTTCAAACAAGTCTATTTTAAACTCTCCTGCCAATTTGCAGTCTCTCTGGGTGATTACTACCAGAATAACTATGCTAATTGTTTAATAAGCGCACTTTGCTCTGCATCAAAGGAGAGATTTTTGCATGTTATTTCCCACAAGTTCAAAGCTGTCGTAATGCTGAACAAATGGCCCCCGCTGCGGAGGCTGCTTTTAAATGCACCGAAGAGAGCAGGGTTAGAAGACGGGCCATGTAATTGCGTGATTAAAACAAGGTTATCAAAGTCGAAAGTAGCACTTTTGTCATATATTTGCTATTAAAAAGCTATAGGCTCCTTCAGTGCTCCGTGCCCCAGGCCTTACAGATCTTAATTGGGCACCGGTGTCAAGTACTTAGGCGCTATCTAATGTGATTTAATTTATTCACTTTCTTCCCGACACAAAACCTCTGGCTACACAATGAGGAAATCACTTTTTTTGTGTGCGTCTTTGACTAAGTCCTCCAATTGTCCCTGATTTCTTAATTCAGAGGGAAAATTCAAGCCCAGGCTGAACGAGTTGGGTCTGTAATCTCTCTGCTCTCAGTGTGGGTGGGGTCGCTCCCTGACTACCTGCCAATGCGGCGTCTCCGGTGGGGGGCCGCGAGGCAGGAGGATTTTTCTTTTTTTATGCCGTGACAGACGCGGCGTCGGCCTCGGCTAAGGAAGCAGAACCCCTCGGAGGTCTGACTTGACTGGCAGTTTTAGTCGACAAGGTCATGATAGCAAAGCTGGCTGCATGGCTCAGAGCCACTGCATTAATCCGCTCACTCTGCCATGCCTGCGCCCACTTTTGACATTTCAGCCACGCGATTGCGTCACATCTGGTCCGGGGATGGGAAAAGAAAAAGGCCTGCGTTTTCGAAATGAAACTCCTGAAAATAAGCTAATCCTTGATCCCTAACCCTCCAAAGACCACAAACACAAACGACGCTAACCCTTCACACAATCCTCCCCCCCCATCACGTCACGTTATCCCGAACAACCAACCCTGAGCACAATCCAACCCAGCATCTGGACCACTCCTCCTGAGACCTGTCACTGTTGAGAATATTTTTGCATTGATTGGTATTTTTTTTTTTTTTTTGGTCAGTTGATAAGCAAGCACAATTTGCAACCCTCCCTTGGGACCTCATATATTTACAACACAACAAGGGCTGTTAGTAAAAGGTCTCAAGGCGCCAAAATACCCGTCCTTTGCCGGAATAGATCGTCCCTCATGAGCAATGAATCATCCACCCACTGTTATGTCAGATTTTGCAAAGAAAGAAAGTCGACGTTTCATGAATCTCTCTCTCTCTCTCTCTCTCTCTCTCTCTCTCTCTCTCTCTCTCTCTCCCTCCTTTCCTGTCGTCCTCCCGCTCCCCCTCTTCTCATTTCCCTCCGTGTTTAATGTTTAATTTAAACCTCCAGTGCAGAGCAGAATCAACAAGAGCGTCTCACACCTGCAGCAGGCGAAGCTCCACAGCGCCCCCACATGGCAGTGAGGGGGACGTCCGCAGCCACCCCCCCCCCCCCCCACCCCACCCCACCCTGTGGGCAGACATGGAGAAGAGACAAGGCGCAGCAGGCGTAGTTCAGCCACAGCTAGAGGGGCTTTGCTATGTTTAGTCAGGAAGCCATTCTGTAAGTCGTGATTACGTACCCCCCCCCCCCCCCCCCCTCGATTCTTCTGCTGTGATAGACAGCTGGCATGAGCGGGTACGGAGGGAAGAGGAGAGGAGAGGAAGGTGGAGGGGGAGGAAGGCGACACAGGTATGATTATAGACATCCCTGTTGTGCAGACAGACACTGAAGCCTCTGTAGTGAGGGCAGAAGCTGCCAGCCCCCCCCCCCCCCCCCCCCCCCCCCCCCACACACACACACACACACTCTGCAGAGCCCAGTCCGAGCTGGATTTCACGCTCCTTTCATCCTTTCTCATTGACAACATCATTATTAGTGTTGCGTCAGTCTCCCTCAACAAGATTGAACCGACAGGCTTAAATGGCGACAAACTCAGTATAAGATGTCTTTGCTTTAAAGCTGCACTGATTTATATATACTACATACACACTTTGCAGCAGCTGTTTTCAGGGAAGAAGCTCCGACTCTACCTGCTCACCTGCTGGAGACGAGCCGGGGGAACACAGTGGAGGCTTTAGCAGCTACAGAGACAGCTATTTGTGTCAATAGACAACTGTTTGCCGACACGTTCGCCATTTCACCCTCAACAATGTGAGGTCAGTGGAGGTCAGGTGAGTTTTAGAGAGGTGTTTTGAGTGTGCTTGGCTCACTATGAGGGGGACAGCTCATCGCTCGCAGAGTCTAGTGCCCCGATGTGTGGGGAAAACAACGATACTGCTGTAAATGACTAAATTGTTATAAACCCAACCGCTGGTAAAAAAAGAACCAGATGGGGAATTGAGCAGAATAACAAGTGGAGTTTGCGCTCAGTCAGATTATCACTGTGTGGGGAATGTGAAATTGTTGCGATGAAGTGATAATGCAGTGCTGACTTTTCAAATGAATCAACAAATAATATTGCAAAATGGAGAAAAATATTGCAATGTATTTTCATGTTAACGCTGATGGATTGCACAACTCGTTTCAAGACTACTAATAGGTTTTCATATCGCACAGTGGCTGAGGGGAAATTAATTAAAAACTCAAATCCAGCAAAGGTTCCATTGGAAAAAGCAGTATGGCCCTCGTATGGGGGGGAAACCGGCTTGAAGCACCCGACACGTTCACTTTTTCAGTATTTATCCCGAACCTTAACTAACATCAGAGATGGGCAAAAATACATCAAAATGTATTTTGATACAAAATACAAAATACCCCCAAATAAATGTATTACAACAAAATACAAAATACTGGTGCCAGAAAATGTAACAAAATACATGTATTTTGTATTTAAAATATAGGAAATACTTTTTTCTGGATTTTCCATTTTCTCACAATGTGGTATAGCAGAGCATTCAGGTTTATATAATGTACACAAAGCTCTGGTGAACCCTACAAAAAGGAAGAACAGTCACAGAATGTCAGTGTAACTAAGCAAAGCTATTAAAAGACAACAACTTGATTGATTAATGTATATATATGTTTTATTAATGGGACTTAACAGCCCATAAACTTTGGCTTTGTATCAACAAGAAAATATTCATCACATATGACATACAAGCTCCCAATCTCCCTCCTCCTATAGCTAGCTACTCGACTGATAAGCTAACTTGCTAAACACTGGCTATGCACTAGCCTAGACAGCATGCTAGCGTCATTAGCATGTTAGCATCGATCGCTAGCTTGATATTATAACCATCACCATGTATATACAATAGGCTATGTAGCCAGACCAGACATAAGTTATACATCAAGCTATAGTTGACATCTGAAGACTGAACTCGTGAACTGTTTTTTGATTGGTGGAGAAAGTATTTTGAGTATTTTAAATACAAAATTACTCCACTCTAAAGTATTTTGTTACAAATTACGTTAGATTTTTAATCGGCCTTATCAAATACAAATTACAAAATACTGAAAAGTAATTGAAATACGTATTTCAAATACAAGTAATAGAAATACTGCCCAACTCTGACTAACATGATGTGGCTGCTTAAGCATAAAAACATGTGGTGAGCAGTTGGCGAAGTACATCTTTGGTATAAAACCCAAATGAAAGTGGACGTAGTTTCACAGGCCAAATGGAGGGTTTACAACCAAAGAGAAGAGACAGCTTTGACTTGTTGCTGCTGTGTCACACTCCTGCTAATACGACTAACACAACACTAATCTGCTGCATTTTGTAATAAAGCTAGAACGCAGTATACATTTCCCCATATTGTGTCATCATTTATTACATATTTCAGTGGTAATCATTATAATACATACATTATGTAATAACCAACCAAAATGGATGCCATCATTATAAACATTATAGTTTTAACAATCAAGCTAAAATAAACCTTGATGACATTATATTATAAAAGAAATAACAAAGATCAGCTTTTACAAATGTAAACACAAAATCATTCGCTTTCATTTCGAGCGGGTTTGACTTCTGCCGTGGTCTTTTGACAGATAGAGCATCAAAACGCTTCGGCTTACTCAGAATGCAGTTTGCTGGAGTTCTTGCAGGGGGCCAAAAGGTCAGACCGCATCGCTCCTATTCTGAAGTCACCACACCGGCTTCCTGTCCAGCCGCAGAATTGAATATGAGGCAATGCTGCTTGTTTATAAATCAAAATGCATGGGAGTGGGAGCAAAATACATTCCAGACATGTTTAAGGGGTGCACTCCTGCCAGGCCTCTCCAGTCAAGTGGGAGTTCCCAGAGGCCGGGGCTAAACTTAGTGAAGCAACCTTTAGTCTCCATGCTGCTCATCTCTGGAACAGACTGAAATGTTTAAATCAGGACTGACAAACACACTGTTCACTGCTTTAGGTTAAAGCTCCCACAAGAGACGAAAGTGGTAGTGTTTCCAAGAACCAGAGTCCCTTTAAAAGAAACCTCTCAGTAATTTCTGAACCGCTCCTTAATATGCTGAAGGGGCCCCTGAGGATAAGAAAGCTAAACCTGGTCCTGGTGCCTGCTACAAAAAAACCCAAACGCATCTACAAAAGAAAACCCTGCAGTGATCCACCACAAATGTTGAATAATAGAAAAACAAAGTGTCGTGTTTTTACTTTTAACTCCAATGAGAAATGACCTGTGGGACTCTAACAATTGCAAGAAATGACATTCAATGCGGTTAATTTGAAACCGCAACCAGCGTGCTAATTCCTAAACAGTCCCATTCGTCACGGTGTGGTTGTGTAGCAGCAGCAGAAAAGTGGATAAAACACATCCAAGCAACGGCTCCCTATCTTAATCATCGGAGGCGGAGTCTGACAGCTTCCCGTTTCGAGCCGCGGAGGATGAAGTCGTTTTCTCAAAGAGCGCTCGGGTATCTTTATCTCCCCGCTCTCAACAGGAAGCCCGGGCTCGGGCTGCTCTTGAGTCTCTTTTCTTGGAGACGTTGCACAGTGGCAGCGAGAAAACGTGTGGGAACAAAAATATTTGCATCATTAGCGGGACTTGTCCACATGTGGTGGAGATATTGGGCCGCCGAAGCGCCTAAAAGCACAAATCTGCTGGAGGATGCTTTCATCTGTGTGACCTTTTATAGCCTGAAGTAAATGCAGGTTGTTGGGGCCAACTCTACTTGTGTTGGCTCTGCTCTTAAAGTGAGAGCTCTCCCGTTGGTCCTTTTATCCTGCAAGAGCTATTATGGAAACCCAGGAACCTTTTAACTCAGGGACTCTACCTGCATTTCCTCAGCAGGGACCTCAATCCAATCCAGATCCTGGGCGGTACCAAGAGCATGACAGTCAAAAGGGCATCATGCTCTCCACTGTTGTCTCAAAAAATACTCCTAAAGTAAAACACTGAGACGTTGTTTTCATAAAGCAATAAAGCCATAAACAAATCAGTCTTTAAAGTCTTTTGTGCAGAGACTACTAGTGACATGAATACATATTAATACAACAGTGTTCCAGAGGAAAATGTCTCATTGAAAGCACAATAAATGAAACTTTTTCAAACAATATGTCAACAGTCACGTCCGTGTCAGAGGTGATGACATCAAATGAAGCGGATCAAACTTAAATCTGACAGGGTTCTGACCCGGGAAACGTGAGTCATCCAGAAGCAGCGAGCAGATTTAAAAAAAAAAAAAGCTCTTTAAAAGTAAAGAAAAGACAAACCTTTTTTGACACTTTGTGTTTTCCCCCCGCAGTGTAGCTGGGGGCATCAGATGGCAGATTCAGGTCAGGCAGCCCCTCTGCTCTCCTGGGTCCACGCTGCAAATGAGTGGAGCTTGTTTCAGCACCAATCGCATGTGCTCCTGCTCTGCCTCGCGTCAACATCCTCATCAGTCAGAGCCTCACACGCAGACACGACCGGGTGCTTCTGGAGCTGCCCTCTCTCATTCTCCGGGTGACTCGGGGCGATAAGCGCAGTGATGCTCTGTCAGCTCGGCTCTGAGCTTCACTCTGTTACATGTTGTCACGTCTACCTGCCGCGACTCCTTTCCTGGTGGGAGGTCATTCCAGAGTGGAAGCCATATGTTGTTTTCTCCCGTTGATCCAGACTGGGCAGGTACCGCCACTCTAGTTTATATGATGCTACATTTGAAATGTAATACTGCAGCAAATGAAAGTGTAGTTCCAGTGTCACATCACATTTTATGAATATACCCAGATCTCAATGTTCGTCAAAGCTATGAAAATAAGACCCACCTCGTAATCTTCATTAAGTGCTCTGATGCTGGCACCGGTTACACAATCGAACATATTACTGACGTTCCCTCTTTAATATTCATGTTACAAAGTAAGCAGCTGCATTTGCTGCAACTCCTGTTAATAAAAAGCCACATTAGAGCCATTTAGCGTTTAAGGAGAGACAAGCCTCATTTTCTTCAGAAATAATTTCAATAAATTATATTTTGGTCATTTAAGAACATTTTATGCCACTGATAGAATGATAATAGCATTATAATGCATTTAAAAGAGCAATTCACTTTTAATTCTTTCGAATATTCCGACATTGGAATCCTAACAAATCCTGAATTGATAAAGTAATAATAAAATAAAAACTCATGAATAAATCAAATGTCGAATGTGTTAGTGTAAAGTGGGCTTTTGAAGGAGCTCTTTACGGAATCCACTTCCCTTACAGTCCAATTATTCAAACACTGTATACCTTCGCTCTCTGCTGCTGACACTGGAATCATATTCAGGTGCCAACAACAGTGCTATTCATAAGCAAGAACAGGTTTTCCTGATAGAGGTTCAGAATGAAACACGATCCTTGAATGTTCCATTCTTGAACAGGAGACAGAGTCATTCGGCGTGTTCTCGGATGCCTTTGACCTTTGCGGTTCAGTCTCCTTTTATCTTTGCAGACCGCGGGGCCTTCACAATATGTCTTTCACGCCACCCTGGGCTCTCCACACCTTATCAGTTGGAGCGCAGAATAATGGTGCAAAAAGGCTCTCTGTTTGAGATTGATAAAGGAAAGGAGACAGTTTTCCCCCATCAACACTCGGGGCTTATCTGAGACGCTCGTCTTGAGGAGCGGTCGGGTAGCTCTGAAGAGCACGTCTGGCCCCAGAGCCATCCCGGCTGTTTGACTGCTCGCGAGAGGGGAGATGCATTCAGTACGGCTCGGTCGCCGCTCACGCGCCGCGCTTATTCATTAAACATCAGGGGTGACGCCTCAGACGCTGGCTCTGCTGCAGCGACAGATGGCCGGACAATCACCGTGTTATTGAAACAAGGGCCACTCATCGACGGAGCCGCCACGTCGTGCTCGTCCGAAATAGGCCGGCTCTAATTGCCCTTAAAATGACATAGAACGTCTTCATTGTGCGGATCCGGGGAACTGTGGCTGAAATGCAGCAGTAGCCACGCTGAGAACACGTCTTTTGAACAAAAGCGGCTGTGATGTTGAACACAGGTAACTGTAGGCATTACTGAGTTAGGATGTTCTAGTTTTGCCTCTGCAGGACGCTTTATTCAACCGTCTTGCCAAACAAGATATTCTGTAAAAACCCAAATAGTTGTAGCATCCAGAGGCAATATTTTTTCATACATCATGGTTATAGTCAATGAAATGGTGACCGTTAATTGCAGGTTTGTGCAGGGGGGGGGCGGGGGGGACGACTCAGACACAGCAGCCCTCCTCAAGCACCCATTGGACAGCATGCATGCATGAGGAGTCAAGCAGCTCCTGGAGTTGTTACCCGGTGAATTGGTTTGTTTACCGTGTCTGCTCGCTGACTTCAGAGAGTTTGATGGATATATTTTCTGGCTGTAAAGGACGTAAAGTGCCTCGATTATCATGCAATTACCCGCGTTGCTTTGTGCCTTGATTGTAAATAATGAAGCGAATGTTCTGTGTTGATTTCATGGGCGCCTGATTGTGTTTTGAGATGGGGGCGCAAGCTGAAAGATACAATGCAAAAGATGCATAGCCATGTTAAAGTTTAAAGAGCTCGAGGAAAACAGTTGAGCCAAAACCGGCCGGGTCACCGACCTCCTCATTGCAACTGAACAGAACGCTAACATGTCTTTCTGAAGACATCTGGGGCGACAGATTCTTGATCGATATTTGACCGGTTCACCAGCAGTGCTTGGCAGCTACGTGGGAGGCTCCTCGGCTCTGATTGGTTGCGTTCCTTCAGGAGCACTAAGAACAGACAGAGGAACCTGATTTTCTCACAGATCATCTGCCTCATGTACAACTGTAAAATATAATATAGTAAAAGTAAGTTACTTGGATGCTTTCATTTGATTCTGAAACAGAAGTAGAGACATATACAGCCTTCATTAGTTGGATACTTGGCTGTGGTCCAGAGCATTCAGCGGGGCTCTCCTGAGAGACCGACTGTATTCTGGATGAATCAGCCTCAGGGTGTGAACTTCAGAGACACCGTGATCTCTGTATAGGGAGAACATGGTGATAGAACCGGAGCCTCTTTTAGACGATGCACCTCCCAGCTGTATCAAAGCTTCTCTTTATTTACATCTCCTCCTTGTTATCTCTGTAGGTTGGATAAGAGAACTTTTGGGGAGTGAGGATTTTATCTGCAGTGACCTGATCTGTTGGTCATGAACAAACACTCCTTGTATTGTGTACATTCAGTCCACCGGGTATAGAACTCTTCTAGTTGTTTGTTTGTAACAAAAGAGTTTAGCAAAGCAGTTCGGGGGCCACGTGACTTCTCTGAAACTGCAGGTTTAACTGGACACACATTTCATTGCTCAAGACAGAAACAAAAGTATGTTTGTACAAAGCTGCATACATGATCAACTTTGATTAAATCATTCATATTTGCAGATGGGTGCAGAAATCCTGCAGAAATTGTCTGGATATCGGTCACAATCATTCTTGCATGAAGCAAAGAGATGTGACAGCTGATTATGGGGCGGTGATCTGGTCCTTCCCCAGTGCAACATGAAACATGCATCAGCCACACGGTATGCTGCTGTGCATGTAAACAATGCCTCTAATGCTAAAGTTCAAACCCAACTGTGGAGACGGTTCAGTCGATAGAAACCAACAGAAGGAACAACAGTGTTCCTGTAAAGCCGGGTACGTCTCTATTCACTGTTACAATCATTAAAAGCAAGAGCATTATGTGTATGCATTCAGTATACATTCAGTAGCTAGCATAGCGTAGCATAGCATAGATGTTGTGCATCACGGTGTAGCTATCTTGGAGCAAACAGGGGCTTAGTGGGACCGGCCGACCCCATGGAAACGGCCCCACAGTCTGGCACCGATGCAGAATTTGAAGGCTTCCTGGTTTCGCTGCAACCATTTTTGAAAGGGTCTACAACAACGTCACCTGACTTCCTCCTCTGCTCCAGATGGACAAGAGTGTTAATTACTACTGCTGGGGCTTAATCTCATCAACGTAAACAGATGTCACTTTGGGGAAACTGTTGCTCGTCAGACTCATTTGAGTTTAAGTGGTGCATATTTCATTTCAATGAAGTGGATTTTACATTCATCCGGTTAGTTTATTAGACTTGATTTGAGCACCAGGAGCTGTCCGTAGTATGAACTTTGGGTCAGAGCCTGGAAAGGAACTTTTTGGCTTCCTCTTTCCATGCAGGCATTTATCCGAGATCAAATATTGGAATTAGATAAGCCCTGTATGTGTACCTATATGCAGAAGATTAAGGAACAATAAATATATTGATGCAAAATTATGAAAAGGAAAATGGCAAGCCATATTGTGTGACTTCTTTTCAGCTATTCAAATGGCGTGTCCTTGAATCAGTGCAAATGTGTGAACGGATGAATGTTGACAAGTAGTGTACAGCGCTCTGAGGTGGCGGGAAGACTAGAAAGGCGCGATATAAATGGAAGTCCATTTCCCATTATGTCCCACTTTGTAAAGCCTTTAAAACATTCGTAAGTGCCCTTTGTAAATGACCCTGCTTTTCCTCTGGACAACAATGTTACCTCGGTAACAAAAGGCTGCTCACTGCTGAGCAAACACTATACTCCCCCAAACCTCCCACTGTCACTGAAAGTTTAATGTAGGGGAGTAGGACAGACTGATAATGCAGAACATGTCCCCTATTATTGGTTTAATGCTAAAATGTCCCATATTACTTCTGGAGCCAAATTTTGAAACAGGATTGATTTCACTTTCCCAGAGTTAGAGAAAGTCGTAATTTGCCTCCATTAGATTACATCTCTTATTTCCTTTCTGCTTGTAAACAAGGGGAAAGTGTTTTTTGGGGGCAAATTGAGGCAGATGGATAATGAGAGTTTCTGGCTGGCCTCGGGCTCTGTCAGTCTGGATCCCCCAGTTGTGAGGACTGCAGCCCTGACTGCTGTCCTGCTGTGTTTACTGGTGGAGATGAGAGCAAGAAAAGACCAAATCGGTTTGTCGGAGATCAAACACAGTCTGTCCAATTCCAGTCATCTCCGGGTACCAGCTATGCCTGTGTGTTTTGGAGGGAATTGAGAGCACTGGAATCGTGTTTGCTCTGTCTCATCTGCGGTAAGAAATTGAAAGAAAGTTATTAGTGGTGCTGCCCTCACAAATCCACATTTCGTCCATGATGTTAATTGTATATATGAATTAGCAGTTTGCCATCCACACACACAAGGTGTTCATGAACGCATCCTGATATGTTCCTCTTTCAGTAACGGAGTAAATGCATAGTGCATGACACTGTGGAGAAACTGGAGCCAGGCGGCGAGGAGGAAGCTATTAAGTCAACATCTGGATGTCATGCAAAGCTGAAGTCCATCCTGGCTTAATTAGTCTGTGTGAATGTTTGCCTTATTGCTTTGTCTCCATGTTATAACCGTGGGTGTTTTTTCACAGTGTTTTTTCACCTGTGGCGTAAATGAGTGTTCCAAGGCTGTCTAATAGCCCTTTTGCCACCGCAGGAACTTGATACAACATAAGTTATTCTGTGTCCTGTGTGAGCACTTTTCACGACATGTAAGACGCGTGTTTCATGTTTCAGTTCATCCATGTCTGTTCTAAATCTCATCGCTTCATAATTTCATCCTCATAGACATTTATGTGATATTGTCATAATTAGCATACAAATGTTTGCGTTATGGACAAAAATGTGAGGTCACAGTCACTTTGACCACCAAAATCTAATCAGTTCAGCATCGAGCCCACGGGGGCGTTTGTGATAGATTTTAAGATAATGTTCAACGGACTGGTACGGACAGACGGACAAAAACATCATGGTTGGGCTTATCAGACGTATGTAAACTAAGTAAAACTCAAACAAGGTAACGTAGGTGCTTCAAAAAAACTCAACAACACTTTGGGACACGAACACCGGTGTCCTGCGTGAAAGTCCTGTGTTCGTTTGACAGTGTTGGCAGGAAAACGTGAGAAATAATTTGCGATATCTGCACCGCTGCCGTCATTGTTGTCTGTTCCACAGACACGTCTTTCACTCGCTGACCAAACAGCACATGGAAATAATGAGGTCGGTCTCACTGTTGCCTTTTTAATTCAGTCTAACACAGTGGAAGCACAAGGAAGAACCTCATCCCAAACCCTCACATGGCTCTTAAAGCTCCGGTCTTGCACTGGAAAAAGGCTGCGTGTGTTTGATCCCCCCCCGTATAATACGGTGACCCATTAGTAAATGCTCAACTCTACAAATCTACAGACATACAAACAAGCCAGACCGCTCTTCAGCGCTGACACGGCACTGCAGAGATAAGTCTGGCTCTGCAACACTGCAGTATGGCTAAATCCAAGCGTCCGGACTGCCTCGCCCACGCAGACTCCCAGCCTTAACGGTTGCACTCGAGGAAAGTCCAAACGAGAAAGAGGACTCATGGATCCTGCTCCTCAGGCAGGAGGCTCTTTCAGGCTCATTTGTTTTATTCCATGTCCTCCAGCTCTCTGCAGTACAGCACGCGTTAGGATACACTGCTGGTGTTACACGTTCAAATGCGGATCCTGTCTTACACTGTGCATACATGAGTAGGCCTCAGTGAACAATAATTAAGCACCCAGCTCCTTGAAGCTGAATTACTGGTTCTGTGCCCCCTCGGAAAAGTCATGCGAGGATGCCAAATGAGTCAGTAATTATCTAATGAACGCATACCAGTGAGTAAGCATCCATAGAAAGTAATTCCCCATTAGTTTAAATGATGATCCAAATACAGCAATTATTAACTAATGAAGCTGTAATTTCAAAGTGAACTGATGAATCTATAACCTCGTAGTTCAGATCATTGATTCTGTTCGATCGGTGGGATGTTCACTGAACTGAAGGTTAGCGTTCTATCACAGGCAGAGCCATATATAAGTGAATGCTATGTAGAGAATGATTGCCAACTCTTTAACACCTCCTGTTACACCCAGTACATTTTCTATTTTTCATCTCAATATTCATGATTAATGCCAGTCCCACTTGTAATATTTCATGCCCGGAGCGTACGTATTCCATTGTGGCTGTGACATAAAGCCATCTGAGGTGTCATTGTATGAACCGCCTGATTACACAGCCATTCACTGGAAAAGAGAAGTGAGAACTGGAGGAGGAGGACCTGACTTTTGGATCTATGGCACGATGACATCATTGAAATGATGTCATCGTGCTCACTTTGGGGAATAAGTGTTGTTGTCGGAGGTATGTGATGTTGATTGTTTTCACCTTCTGTTTATGAATTACAGACAGGTGAAGAAAAGATGAATCCTTTAAAAAAAGAATTTCAGATTCACCTGGAGGAAAACATGACTGCTTTTAGTGTTATTTAGAGCCTCGGGTAGTGGTACACGTCTGCCTCTTGTGGCCAATATGAGTATTACAACGACAAAAACTTGAATTTTCACCTGCCAAAACCGTTTCTTTCACAAATGAAAAACATGAAAAAAATAATCGTAATGCCAAACAAGTGAGAAAAGAATTTGGATCACCAGGAAGTCTTTTCAGGGTTTCCTTACCCAGAACAGTTTCTAATAGAAGTTTTACGATAGGACAAGAGGGTTTGATATCTCATGTGGGATTTTTATGAATATTTATTCAATAGACCAAACCACACAAAAACTGCATCATTTAAACATAAATACGAGCTCACGTTTACACACTGACTCAGAAACTCACGTTAGATTTTCTCTGTGTTTTTTACCTTCCGTCAGAGTTGTTTAAATGCAAACTTCATCATCCAACATGGCGTCTGTTAAGCCACTTCTTTCATTCGTCTCTCAGTACAAAGCACTTTACGAGGGACAGAGTAAAGAATACAGAGGCGTGACATTTAAAGATATTGTGGCAGGTGATTGCAGAACAGCTTGGATTCGGGGATGGTTACAAAACAATGGATGTATGAAAGATGAGACAATAGTGATTGTGCTCTAGGCAGCTAAACGATAGCTTCTTGCTAATGCCATTCGTTCATTAGCCCTGTTTGGGACTAGACTTGGTGTGCAGAGGCCTTTAACTTTAACATTAGTGACCAACAACGCTGTTAGACGGAGCGAGAGTTTTGGGAACAGATTGCAGCCACATTGTTCATACATTTTTTCTGACCCAGATGATCACAGAGCATTTCTTGGCATCTGCTCAATTTGAAAGCGCAACGGCCAACGGGAAAACCGTCGACTCTCCACCGACCAATGGTGTCACTTCCTCACTCACTCACTCACTGAGGGACAGACGTTAGCGTTCAAAGGGCTGGCCCTGCTTTGGTGGGAGTTGGAAGATGGCTTCTACTTAACAAGCTCTCATTAAATATTAAAAAGTCAAATTTCATAATATTTGGGGTAGGAGGTAGGGTTATGCCATGGTGTCAGAAGATGGAACAGAACATTCTCAAGTTTCTCACATTCATTTCTTCAGAGGCATTTTACATTTTGTTTGTAGCAGAACTGTGATGTCACTGGGGCATTATATGATTGATGGTAATATTGTTTGGGCTAATATATACCCTTTTAATCTCCATTTGTGAGATTGACGACTTTATGAAACTATAAGGAGGCGTCTGTCCCCTCTTCAGTAAACTTCACATTCTTTCAGTATATGACATAAATACTATTATATTGATGTATGCTCGAGCCATCTGCCATCTGTCATAATCTTTTAAGAACTACTTTCTCCAAAAAAGTCTCATAATCCCAGACAGGTTGTGCATCTTCATCCTTCTTTTTACATATTTAGTTTTCCCTTAGATCTGGAATGCCAAAGTCATGCCAAGAGCTTAAAAAAAAAAAAAAAAAGTCATAACATTGAATTCATAATGGGAAACAGAGTCGCGTCCATCATGTCAGAGTTAGGCTGTCTTCATATTAACAGCTCCATTCATGGTTCCAACCCTAATCCCCGTTGATATACTCTTACTCTACTAAAAGCTTAAATTATGCAGTAGTAAAAAGGTATTTAAGTCCCTCTTATATCCCCTTCCTCTCTTTCATTCCTCCTTGAATACAGGGAAAGGTCATGTAAGGACAGGGACAAAGAGAATACATGTTTAAGAACCAGACAGGGATTCCTACCACTGGGTAGAATTGTGAGACGGCCGACCATTATAATATCAAGCAGCTTAAGCCCACGTCCTTACTTCTCAGTGCCCGTCATCATCATCCTGATAACACTGCAGCTGCTGAAACACCGGCCAGGAGGCGACATTAAGAGCACGAGGGAAACTTCTTGAGAGGGAGGGCTGGACGTGAAATGTGGAGGGTAATGTGTGCGGGGGTCAGAGGGGGAACACAGTTTGCAAAGGCAAATTACATAGTTGGATGACCATATTACAGTATGGCTGACTCCAGCAGATGGGAGAAGCTTTTATGAGACAGATAATGGTGGTGGCAGCACACTAAAACACCCACAGAGAGGAGCCGCATTGGTGCATTACATGACTTATGTTAGGCAAAGACTTTTTGGTTGGGAACACATTGAGACTTTAATGGTCACAATGTTAACATTTAAATCTTCTGTTGCGCATGCTTCAGGGATATCAGTGCACACAGTCACGTCGGGGTACTTTAGCATGGAAAGGCGTCAGTCCAAAGACAGCTGTGACAGAAGCTAATGGCTAAACTGCCATTCAATTTGGTATCATATTCATAATCGCCACAGGATGACTCTCTAGGTTCCCCTCTAGTGTCACTTTTTGACATCTTGTCAGGGACAACGCGTCCGTTTGCACTCAATAAATGCATAATATCTTTTCAAAATATACTTCCGTGTTCACAGGACACATACAGTTTCTGCATGCATAATCTCTTTTCAAAATAATGGTCCAATGTAGTTTTTAGGTTTACTTACACAGCAGAACTATTTGAATAGGTTAAGGCAGGGGTCGGCAACCCGCGGCTCCGGAGCCGCATGCGGCTCTTCGGCCCGTCTGCTGCGGCTCCCTGAGGCTACATCCACACTAATACGTTTAATACGAGTTTTAACAAACAAAAACTATCTGCGTCCACACGGCGTTTCAGCATTGTTTTCGAGATCCAGACTAAAACGCCTGAAAACAAATATCACGTGACTATTCACGTACACTGGGCATGCAGTGGGTGCCGGTCCTACTGGTTTTCAAACCTACTGGTGTCCTTCCGTGCATGTGTTGTGTTCGCGTAACAGCAGCAGCTGTTTTCTGCCTCTGTTGCCAGATTCGTCACACATTCACAAACGTATTGCTGGAGATCTAAAAGCCACATCTCGTATATATTGCGGGGATTACGATTGTATAAGTGAGCACTACATCACAGCCACGTATGAAGAAATACATTGAAGAAAATATATTTATGGAAAGATCGCATCAACCTGGACTCCAACCCTTTTGTCGAGCAAAATGGTAATATATTCAAAAACGTCCGCGCTGTGCGATCCACCACTTGCATCTTACGATGTAAAGCGCCTTTCCTTGTACTTGGTTGATCATGATTTGCAGACCTCCGCCCTCGGTCCGCCCTCGGTAAACTATCGATGGATAAATCCAAAAGAAGAAAAGTCACGGAGGTAAATGGAGAGTTTAATTCTGCGTGGACGAATTCATTTGCGTTCACTGCCAACGATGCTGGCTTACCTGTATGCTTGATATGTGGCGAGAAATTTGACATCAAATAGCTTTTGCGGCTCCAGACAAATTTTATTCCGTGGAAAATAGGGCAAAATGGCTCTTTGGATAGTAAAGGTTGCCGACCCCTGGGTTAAGGCAACACAACTACTGGGTTAGGCTTAGTAACAAATGTGGTCTGGGTTCAAATGACTTTTGTTCCCAATGGCGTCAGTAAAGTACAAAACTAGGGTCAAATAAGTCAAAGTTGACTTGGTTTCACACAGGACACAAACAGCGGTCCCCTGGGTGAAAGTCCTGTGTTTGTTAGACCCCTCCTCTCCACCCTACATGCACTCGCTCACTCTTTGTACTACGTCAGCTGCCAAAGGGTGCCTCGATGCATCGGTATCAGATGCCTGACCAAGCATCAGTATTGGACGAGCTGGGGTTGAAGATTTTTGTCATGGTCCCCTGAAGATGACTGCAAATATTTTCGGTGACCCTTTTACCTTTCTTCTAGCTCCTAATAGGCTCCTAATGAAAAGTGTCTATACTGTTACCTCCTCGTGGAGCCAAAGTCTTGACTTTCTACACAAGATATCACAAGATCTAATGCCAGATTACACCTCCATGCTCCCCACGGGATAAACCAATTTCATTATTTGTCTTCTGTCACTTCCTTTAGGACAAATTTGATCTTTTAATCCATTGTTTATGACCTCAAGCTAAAATCACCAGCATGTGGTTTATTCCATGTATATTTAATGTATTGTGGTGTGTAATAAACATTGCAGCCTCTGCAGATGTTATTGTGTTCGTCTTGTTTATCTGAGAGTATCTGAATTCGTTTCAGGAGAGGTTCAGGTGGATTGAAATTCAGAACAGGAAACGATCAGATGGTAAAGAAAAGAAATCCTAAAGGAGGCCAAAATATAAATAATTTCTACCTGCAAAAAAAATTGAAAATAGATATTTGATATTCCAAAAGAGGTTTTCTCAAGTACAAAGTGTCGTACCAGAATGAAGTGTTGGAATACCTTCTTTTCTCCTGAAGTCATTTTAATAAACGTAGTGCATGATAGCAGATCATTAGCTGATATGAACACATTCTTTGTCAACATAATTACTTTAAGTCTCACTCATCAAGATAACTCTCTCAGTCACATGAAGTGAATGAGAAGCACTCCACACAAACCCTATCACTCCGACTGGAATCCTTTTTAAAGCCGCTCTCCTGCTCTCTGTGTTTGACAGGCAGCTTCAGAGGAGCCGCGGTATCATAGCGGAGTGCCAAATAGTTTCACAGCTTGAGGACGCAAGTGCAAATGTTAGGCCACCTCTGTCTAAATCAAACGCATCTTTATTCCATCCATGCAGCAGACAGGCCGCACCATGAATACTAATAGCACTGCTCTGCTTTGCGTTGCTCATGTAGTCACAAAACGTTCAAACTATGAAATCACTGAATGTGCAAGTCAGGAAATCGGAAAATATGTTTGATCAAAATTAATGTGCTTGTATTACACATTCTATGTCTTTTAAATAGCTCTGATGTGCAGAATTGTGCTGATTTATTTAGTCCGGAGGAGGATGAATGCCATGCTGAAGGAGAGTTATGTCGGTGTAAAATACAGATTTGTAGGACAGACGGGACTTCAAAGCGAGCAGAGCTGCTGCTACACCTCAAGTCATATTTAAATGAATAAGTCCCAAGTCACAGTATCCAACCAGGACTCCAGCTCTCTTCTGCCAAGGCTGAACACTGAGGACAGCTGAGTCAGTGTGGAGTATTTTAAGTTTATGTTAGTGGCATGCGTGTCTTGAGTTTCCTCTTTTCCCCCATGACACATTTAAGCCTGCACTCAAGTATAGCCTCCACAACCAGGCTTTTTAAAGGAGACTAACACTCATTTGGGTATTTGAAATAAACTATTGGATTGAAGCGGCACTAATCAATATATTTATCGTAACAGTGGGTATAAGTCTACTGTGAAAGGTGTTGTTTCTGTCGCTTCTGTGGTACTTCCCGCTGCTGCAACATTTTCGGGGGCAACAGAGAGGTGAACAAAGAAGAAACTGCAGGATGAGTCTTGTGTGGCGATGTCTTGATGAACCAGCTTATGTGGTGCCAAAGAATCACGCTTTCATACAGATGTGCAAATAAGATGAAGTCTCATTTTGTAGCTGGATTCTATCTGCATCAATTTGCAATCCATTTGAAGTTTAGGTGACTACAGTGTGCTGCTGTATTAGTCATGTGATATATCTAATGGCAGTCTGCAGGGAATTTGATTATGAAATATCTTGAGTGCAATTTTGACATTCATGCCTAAGGATGGCAGTGGATGAAAGCTCAGTAAGGACCCAACATTGAAGGGGTTAATCCTCATGGGAACCTTTACTGAGATCAACAAATTGACTGTCATGACAGTCTGCAAATTTGATTTTGATTTTCCTTGTCATATTTCTGACAGATGACTCATACAGGGATTCCACAACATTAGGCCTCACACATTAGAGCATGGATGTCGATCTCTTCTTGGGAATTCACAAGTTTCAGGAAGCGTTGCCATGCAGCATATGTGTTGATGAAAGGGACATTTTGACCTGATGTGGGCTGGGTGAACGGTGAAAGGGTCACCATATACCAGATCATTGTCTGTGGACTGGATTTTGTGGAAATTTCATGGTTGGCTACTACTTTTTTAAATGTGTTGGCAGATATATAGCAACAAGAGTACGTGTTAAAATGATTTTAAATCACATTTGAAGTCTTATTTGGGAGTCATTTTTATTCCAATTATATTCTAAATAAAACTATTTGTGCATTCTGCAGATTTTAAGACAATAATCAACTGTAATTTTCTTACATTTTGACTCTATGTATCTATTACTTGGTACCCGTGGGTGGTTGAGTTAATCAAACCTGTCTTTATCACCACACCCTTACTCGCACATTATTGGTTAATGTACCGGGACAGCTTCGCTTTCATTGGCCGCATTTTGTCAACATGCAGCCGCTGTCTCCCATCGGTGTCAAGTTACATACAGGCAGGTCGAAAATACAGGAAGTTAAACAGTTTGGAAAAAAACGCACGTGAAAAGAAAAAGAAAAAGCTGGTTATGTTACTTTGTTAGGACAATAGTATTCATTAATTTCCTTCTAGAACACATAAAAAACGATATTCTCTTAGGGACCGTGATTTACTCAGTAAACGTCCGCATGCCGGTTCATGCTTTTTACTTTGAAAGTCCTGACCGGAAACAAAATGTACACCTATACTGTATCGCTTCCTGGTTGATGTGGCCACAGAAGAACTACTGGGTGAGGTCTGTTGTGGTAGTGGAGTCAATTATGGAGGAAAGCAGTAAACTTGACTCAGAAAAGCCACGGGTTTCATCGAGTTGATTCGGTTTTAAAACTCTTTTATTCCGGAGCTTCCCTCGCGCCGCTTCCCCTTTCATAGCTCCAGTGTAACTGTGCTTCTCCCATTTAGCTCACTGTGTATGGGGTCGTTAGCTGCTAACCAAAGTCGCTAACGCTACATGCCAGGGCAGTGCACCTGTCACAAGCTTCTTTGTCTCACCCGTGCCCGTGGTTTCATCTCCTATTGACTGGTAATTAACCGAACTTGTTAACATAAACGTTTTCTACGGTTTCCGCTCACTTCTCCGATGTGGAAGGCGTCACTGTCCAAAAACAAGCCGCCCAGCCACAGCTAACGTCAGACAAAGAAGATGAACTGACGGTACCCAGACATGTGTGATGTGAACTCTATGCGTCCCACTGGAAAGTTCTGAACCCGAGTAAGTCAGCTCGTCTCCGACAATAAGACATGGCGTCCTCCAAAGCTAAAGTCGGTGTCCACAGTGAGGCCAACTCCCTGAAAGAGAGCAAAAGCAACGCCGGCTGTTCGACCGGAGAAGCAGCGCCGAACAACCGGATATACTGCCTGGATGACCTGGAGACCATTGCCACAGTCGGTGAGTTCAAGGACCTGTCGCACGCATGGGATTCCCCGGTACTGGACTGTTGTCTCAAGTGTAAAATGCAGCTGTTCCTAAACTTCAGGACCACGACAAGCACAACAAATATGACAAATAGAAACGCATTTCATAACATTGTACATGATAATGCGGTTGAGTTGGTTATTAAACCTCTATATACTATAGTAATGAGTATTAATAACTGTCGAGCAGCACTATAACTAATGATAAAGTTAATCATTTACTCAGCTGCAGAGCATTTTCTTGATTGATTGAGAAAACCTGCAAATATTTACAGTTGAGCAGCTGGAACCAATTGATATCTTTTTCTATTTTTGCTTGAAAAATGACAATGAATCAATCAATGCATGATTATTGTCAATATCTAGGGACCTGACAGTTGTTGTCTTGATTACACTATTAATGATTTGATCCATAAAACATCATAACACAATTAATATGCCTGTGACTATTTCCTAAAAGTCCAAGGTTGTCAAAGTTCGTGGTTTGTTTTCATGTATTTCATTGAAGCAAATATTCTTATGTTGAAACTTTAAAGGCTGAATATTTGATCAAATGATAAGAGTTTGCAGATATAATAGTGATTACATACTAAATATCTATTTTTCTTCATTTGTTGATATGGAGATCGATGTGACAGCTCCTCTTGATATAGATATGATCGTCTCATATCGGGATACCAGTTGTTTATCAATGTCACCCAGTCACAGCTGACCTACTTGGTCCTTTGTCTTCATCATGTTGCGTGTATGAAGCTGGCTGAGGTCGGTCCGCCACAATCTGTCCAGCTAATCGTCCCGCGGATGAATCGTGTGACAAACATGCTGTGATGTCAATAAGAGAGAGACACTCAGCTAAAGTGTAGAATGTGCCTCAGGGTAGTCGTTCCCACTCAGTGTTGCATTCAACAGAATAAGTGGCAAAATGCATTTTTAGCTCACATTTTGAACATTTGAACTCGTCCATCTATGCTGTCCTTAATGGACCACGTGGAAGCCTCCGCGAAGTCCATGAATGCCTCATAATGGACACCTTAGAGAGCTTTATCCTGCTTCTAGCATGGCCGCTTGCCAAAGGGAGAAACCACGAAGACAGTTCATTTTATATTATGTTTTACAACCAGAGTCGACAAGTTTTCTCATGTTTTTCATGAAGCCAGTGTTTCTCCATGCTGTGGGAGTACTGCTGTACAGTATGGAGAGAATCCCAAACCACACAATAACCCGTGGAAGTTCTGTTTTTGTGCGATTTTCATCATAATGCGGAGTTCTCAAAGTCAGCAAGTCAACGGGACTCCAGACAGCCGGGTCGTGACGGATCGGTCATCGACCCGAGAGACGACGACTGTTGAGGATGTTTCGTAAGGCAGAGGCGTGTCCACTGTCCAGTTAGTGCTCAGACAAGCTCACATGCCAAGCTTAGGCTAGTCCGTGTTCAGGCAACATCCTGCCCTCCAGGGTTAGTCACCAACGGCTGTTTGAGTCACACCTACATCATGGGGTTGCACAAGAACCTCTCCCTCAAACAATAAGAATCATCTCTCTCAAGAGAAATCCACGCATGTGAGACAAGAGCACAGGCACAGGGTTACATTCTTGAGGCGCATATGATTAAAGGAATTCAACTTTTCAGTGCTGGTGCACAAACATTTGGGTATCTTGAACACCTACATACCTGCAAGCTGAAACAACTCAAACCTGTCAGTGTTCTGTGAGCTACCTGGATCATGTGATTCAACAAGAACAGCACATTTGGCTGCTCTTCACGTGTCACATGCTGACTCATTAGAATATACCACCCACGGCTCGACGAGCATCTTTGCAAAAGGTGCACCGTGTTTTTCTGAGGGTGGATACATATGTATATTCAGACCGACAGTATGAGCAAAGATAATGTGTTTTTTGAACATTCGAACATGTAAACATGTTCTATTAGGAACCCGAAATAATGATAATGAGCATAATATATCCCCTTTTTATCAATTAGTCTGTACTCAATGAAATATCATCACATAGGTGTGATGGATTTTGTTGTTTCATTCCATCAGCAGGACGATCGAGGAACGTTATGTTAGGACTGACATTAGATCAGTTGTAATGTTGTTGTTTGTTGGGATGGGTAAGATCCAAAGATTCTTAGAAAAGAACAAAATCCCCTTCATTCTGTGATTGATATGTTAGATATAAAAGTCCTGTCATGCCATATCTTCTTGATGAGTGTTAAAAAGCTAAAAATACAGACACACAGTCGTTTTCAAGATGGTTTAATGACGGAGAGGGGCCGATAGTGGAGAACACATCATGTAAATTATATGTGAATATGCTTGGTCAGCAGATCTGAGGTCAGAGAGAGGAAGTCCACTCCATGCACATCTTTAAACCAATCAATGTGTTTCAATGACGTCCTTTGAGTCACGTGGTTTGTTCACGCTCTACTTTGTACCGGTCCGAAGTCAGTCAGGTGCACAATGAATAAAAACAAAAGCAGATTAAAACATCTCTCCAGTCTTCTACAGTTGTGAATAAAACGGTGCTGCAGACTGGTCATAAAGGGCCAGATGGTGAATGAATGATAGCAAACGCCACAGAGCGATGACACCGCATCCCTCCCACCGTCTTCATTAATAGCAATCGTTTGATTTACCGCGCGCCGCGATTTACGATGTCACGCTGCCGGTTTATTGAAATACGTCAAGCTCAGCAATATACACTGAGCAACAAAGCCTGAGCTTACAGCCCGTCAGGGAGGTGTGCGGCGTCCCGTGCTGTCGGGAGAAAGCTCCGAGCTTATGAGCCGCGTGCAAAAAAAAAAAATCCAATTTGCCAAGCCATTTTGTCTGATGAGGGGGATTTGCTGCCTAAAACAAATCAGCTAAAGCTCTTTATCTGCCTGCTGTTGTTTAATTGTCATCGGAATCATGTGGCAACTCTCTGGCGCCTTCACATATATTTGCCGCCGTCGCGTGCTGCGGTGGCCTCACGGCCCGGAGAATATCCCTCCGAGGCACCGCCGACGGCAGGCCGGTCACGGCTAGTGACGTGCCCCCGACATGATATGTGGGGGTTTGTTGATCCGCCTCTCGTTGGTTCTACCCGAGCAGGTGGAAGGGGAGTCAGTGGATGAGCCAGCTTCCAGAGAGGTACATATCAATGACCGCACATTACTCTCTGGAATCACCTGGCCGTGTCTCGGTAGAGTCTAATTGTCTGCTGCTTTTGTCCCCGGCTCAGAATAAATGTTTTACAGCATCGCTAAGTCATCCTCTTGTTCAGCATCTTGAAATGTTCCACCAATTTAGCACGTTGTTATGCAGAGAGGAAGTGGGGTGAGATGGTGAGGTCATCGTCTCCTTCTGAATTATTGTGGTGGAACTCCACTTTCAGGTCACTTTCATGCCTTATTATAGTTTTAACTTGATCAGAGGAAACAGCTCTGCCACTGAAGCTGAGGGCCTCAGTGTGCTTCAAAAGCACAGATTGTCAGACTGCCTAACCACACACACACACACACACACACACTTCTACGTGGTCACAATTTTGTAGATTTTCAAAAAGCCAGGTGTGCACAGATGTGACAGTAGGTGGTCATGAAACAGCTAGCAGAGTGCTATTTGAGTTTCCTAAAAAACGGGTTTGCCATGAGAGCAGTTATGTCAGTTATGGTTTTCGTGAATATATAGTTTCTTATATCGGCAGTGAGCAATTTTGGATATAAAATGAGCCATGATCAGTGTGATCAATTCCACAGTTTAACCCTCATAGAGGGGAAAAGGCTCATATCTGTAAGAGATGCTACTATTGATACTTTTTAAATGACAAAGATAACCGTTTTAATACCTAATAAATACTTGTTTATTATTGAATGCAGAGCAGGGTGTTCCAAGGACATTGTAGGTGATGGCGTTCCCATTTACGGAGGTACGAGGTGTTCAACTGACGGTGCGCCGCTGTGTCTGCGTCGCTATGGAAACACCAATACACCTGAGACAGGTTCATTGTTAGTAAAGCAGACCAACGAGACAGCCAGCATGTCATTAGAGAGTTGCAGCGGCTCCGTTGTCTGACTCAGGCTGTTGACTCACATAGTGTCATCAGCTCAGGGCCGGAGTCTTCTATCCTCCTGCTGCTGACCAGCTTCCACTGGGCGACTGTGACTCTGTGGTAGACCGGGGGTCGTCCTTCAATCGGAGCTGCTGGTTCTGATTGGTTCATTGCAATGGATATAAACATAAAGCAGCTGTGTCAGCTGACTGCATTTAAAGACCGTTGATGGAGTCACAATATTGGCTCATGATGCCGACTGAATATCTGATTTTCTTATCATGGATAATGAATGAAACGTTTGAACGTAATCGATGCATGTGGAACGTTAGCTAAGCGGTTATTTGTCACGGTTATTTGTCACGGTTGAGTTGTTCCCCAGTGAGCTGTGGTTAATCCCCCCCCCACACACACACAGGCACGGGGACCTTTGGCCGAGTCTTCCTGGTGAAGGACAAGCAGTGCCGGGCCTTCTACGCCCTGAAGCAGATGAAGATCCCGGACGTGATCCGACTGAAGCAGGAGCAGCACGTCCACAATGAGAAGGAGGTGCTGTCCGAGGTCAACCACCCCTTCCTCATCCGACTGTGAGTCCACACACACGCACACCGGGGGGAGGGGGAGGGGGGGGGGGGGCCCACTGGCTGAACATTTCTAATGAAAAAAGGTCAGAGTTCATTGTCGCGTGTGCGTTGTGACACATTGATTCAGATTAGAAATACGGCTCTCTGCTTTAAAAGAAAGCGTATGCGTTACTCTTCCTCCCAACTGCACTTAAAGAGGACTCAAGTCCTTATTTCATATTATATATGACAGAGCAACCTTGAAGGCCATACGCTGTAGATCATATGGACAGCATGCAAATGAATACCGAGCTCGCTGACACATCTATATCTCAACTCTCCAGCGTAGCCACGATAGCTTCTACAGTTCTGCTCGACTTGATACTGGAAGAAATCATTGTTGGGCATATTTTGCTCGAGTAGCTGAAGGGAGGAAAAGGGGGAGAGAGGTGAGGACGTGCAGCAAATACGGAGCTCGCTCTACCAGGTGAGCTAACAGGGAGCAACTGTTCTTCATCATTCTGGAGCCAGGACGCAGTTAGCCTAGCTTAGCATAAAGACTGAAGCAGGGGGAAACCGCTAGCCTCGTGCTGTCCAAATTAAATTCATGAACATGTTTCATCTCTTGAAAGAAGGGAGTCATTTGAGGGATTAGTAGTTGTTGCTATTTCCCACCAGATGATTCATATGCTCAGGTTCATCATCCGGACTGAAGTTGGTTAAAAGATGGAACACAGTAAAAGTGTAAAATAATATAGATGTATACTTTAACGACATGTTGTCCTCTAAGCCTCTCGACCTTTGGGGTTGAACCTTTGGAGAAGATAAAGCGGGCTGTAAATATGTGTTATGTCACTGCCAACTGCAATGACACTAATAAATATTCTGCTTACCCTCACCCATCACTGTCTGCCATTATCAATTCATCCGTCATCTTTTCTCTCACCACACGCTTTCCAGTTGTTACAGCCACAGGGTCGTCCTCTCCATCACTTTTATGCTCCAAAAACCGATTCAGTATGCGTGTGCCGCTGTCAGCACGTTCGCCACAGTTTGTACTGTTAGAGCTGTTAGCTCAGTTAGCGCTGTTAGCTCCCAGCCGGCGTCTCAGGCGTTGACAGGCAATCCAAATACTCCCAATCTGGTGT
The DNA here is from genome assembly GCF_910591455.1 of Pholis gunnellus. NCBI lineage: Eukaryota > Metazoa > Chordata > Actinopteri > Perciformes > Pholidae > Pholis > Pholis gunnellus. The sequence goes on along the minus strand of NC_136551.1, from coordinate 7,273,340 downwards.
TCTGCTCTTTTAAAGTGAGGCACATCAATATTCACCTTTTCTGTCCACTGCCTCAGTAGATATTATTCATAATGAATTCAATCCCAATTTCCATAATACAATAGATACACTATACAAATCCACTGTAAGACGAATAACCATTCTCCTAAATACTCTAGTGTCGGTGTCAAAATCTGATAAAGTTCCAATCCAGCACATGTAACAGTGTCTGAGAACATGTCTCCTTTTTGGTTAGTTTGTCAGGTTGTCCTCCCAGTTACTAGTAAAGACTGCTGCACATATTATGAGAGGCTCCAATGGAGACGGAGTTCTGGTAATGAATTGAAAAAGGCTCACTGTGTATTCTAGATTTGAAATGCCTGAATCCATGCAGCTTGTAGTAAACAATGGGTCTCTTCTTATGTTCATCTCACAGACGGACGACAGCAGCCCTCACATTCTCGTGCTGTTCTAGTTGAGAGGATGGAGAACAATGTGAGGAAACGTTCCAAGGTTCTCACTAAAGCGTAAAAATGAGTTCATCTGCTCACGCACAGTAATGATGAAGATGAAATCCTTAAAGCAGTGAAATGTGTTCATCATTTATGATCAACTTTTAGACTGATACGACACTCAACAGAAACCATCTTTAGATAAGGTTCCCTTCCATTTAGAACACTGACCACATCATAAATAACAGATATGTGGTGAGCCATTGTACACATGACAGTGCCTCAGTGTATTTCCTGTTGCAGAGTACGGGTGCGTTCCTAAATAGTCACTCGGAGATCTAAATTCGGGGGCTGAGCGATAAACGTGATTGTCGCTCGAGGTAACTGTAGTGTCGGCAGACAGAAAAAAAAACCCCAAGAGGAAGTGTGGAGATAGAGTAGCGGTGGAGGAAAGAGTCAGTCGTGGTGTTTGTGGCCAGCAGCCAGCACTTCTGGGAAACGCTGGAGCCTCCTCCATCTTCATCAGTGACAGAGCTCTGATTTTATTCCTCTGAAGGGCACTTCCAGCAGAAATAGTCGTAGCACACCGCTCCAGTCGGAGAGACAGATACTGCTCCTTATTTGATCTGATTTCCTCAACTCATCAGAGAGCACTTTAACACTTTTACCCTCCAATGGACACACAGGACAGCTGTGGGCCGAGGCAGACTTAGTGTTGGGCGTTAAAAAGCCCGTGTGGGCGTTTCTTGTTGCTTCTCAGGTTCTGGACCCACCACGACGAGCGCTTCCTCTACATGCTGATGGACTACGTGCCGGGCGGCGAGCTGTTCAGCTACCTGCGCAGCCGCGGGCGCTTCAGCAACGCCACGGGCCTCTTCTACACCTCCGAGATCGTGTGCGCCATCGAGTACCTGCACTCCAGAGAAGTGGTGTACCGAGACCTCAAGCCCGAGAACATCCTGCTGGACAGCGAAGGACACATCCGCCTGACCGACTTCGGCTTCGCTAAGAAGCTCTCCGACAGGTGACGGAAATAACAGCGCCTCCTTTTTTCGACAGCCACAATTTGCAGAGTGATTAATTCAAATTGGCAGGGAATAGAGCGGAAGGAAGCGAGGTAGGAGAGGACAAAGGGACGTACAAATGAGTGGATAAAATGTCTAAACCGTGGAGTTTAAGAAAAGATTTTAAAAGATGATTAGCTCAGACAGGTCAGTCCAAGTCTAAGAGGCCTGATTAACAATAAGTGGTCAGCTTTAGTCTTAAATCCAGACAGAGAAGTATGTGTATGTACTGAGGTGGCTCACACTGCTACTGTATTGAGAAGATGCAGCTTCTCATAATACAGACAGTTTAATCAGGTTTTAAATAAAAGGGGAGATTAATCTGCACGCTTTCATAGAAAAGGATGCGATACGTCGGGACTCGTTGCGACTTTTGAATCGTTGAGGTCAGTGAAGACTCCCACCTCGACCATTAATTCATAAGTTGATGAACCAAAAAATGTTCTGCTTCTCAAATGTGAGAATAATCAGTTTTTGGAGTTTCGTACCAGCTAAAAAGGGATTTGAAAACTGGGATTTTGTGATGAAATAACTTAGTTTGCAGCCTTAAATCAGGAACGCGTGCTGCTGTGATCTTGTTTTGTTTCTGAGTTGCTCTCTTCTGTACAGATACAGCAGGAGCGTCACAGTGACTGGGTCAGAGATAAAAGTACGGATTAGATTTCCTCCGTGCTTTTCAGATAATAAAATAAATGCTATAAAAAAAAGTACCGGGACTCTATAGTGATGGCCTTTTGTCATTCAGACAGACGTCTCGTCCTGCTTAACAGATTAAAAAGTTAAGAGATGCGTTCATTGCATGGACGAGGACGAAGACGGTGGAACAAGATGTGCGTTTAATCTTCATTATCTGCTGCTGCAGCCCGTCCCGTTAGCGTGACAGCGCTGTGTTCCAGCCTGTACCCGGGCTGACCTCATCAGAGGGCCGGAGTGACATTTACGTCAAAGAGACCAGAGCCTTTATCCTGACGTGACCTGCACATGTAATGAAACACGTGCGTGGACATGCTGCTGGTTCACGGGGATGCTTTTCTGTTGTGGTGTGCGGCTGCTGCTGAGTGACAGTCGTGGATACTCCGCTCTGTGCTCAGGGTGTTTGATGCCTGATTGATTGTCAGTAGAAAGTGAATGACAAAGCAGCTGTCACTCCTCACTGTAGGTCTGAGATCGTACTGTACAGCCCCAAAGCACACAGCTGGCGAGGCCGCGCTTTGATTTAGCTGCTCCGCGTGGATTCGGTGTGGAAGAAACGCATCGAAGGCACCGGTGCAGTCTGGAGGTCACGTATGTCAGCTGTGTCTGCTTGTTTCAGTGTCAGTTTTCTTTAAAGACTTGAACCTGAAGAATGAGTTAAAAACACTAAAACCCTTCCTGTTCTCCGCCAGCTGGGTCTGCAATGAATGCAACCTAAACCTCTATCTGGACTATCAGACAAGTTTCTCACTCGCACGGCTCAGCAGTGTGTGTGTGGTTCCGTTGATTTGCTTAGCTTTTTTCTCGTGAAACAGTTTAACCTCTACAGGTATCTCAAACGAATGAAACAAATATGGTAAAATAATGAACAAATGAATGTTACACAGTCAGCTGTTTTCCACTGTTCTTCACACTTGTCAAATGAAAATAACTTCAATACCTGGCAGATATTTTTAGGTTAGAAAAAGCTTGAAGTCACACATTTGGGCCACAGAAATGTCTGCTTGTCTGTCCGCCTTTTATTCCCGTACAGTATGTGAGATTCATCGTGTCGGGACTACGGCGACAGAGACAGAGACGCTGTGACCGTTTCAGACCGTGAGAAAACACTTTGAGTTTAGTCGTCACCCAACACGGTTCGGTCCAGCGTGTTTCAAGCACGTTCTACTTTTATAGAAATCCTCGTTAACGCCGTCACCTTTTTCGGCCACTGAGAAAACAACAGAGCTGTGAAATCCTGCTGTGGCAACAAGCGAAGGCATTGTTGACAGAAAAACTGCAGAAGAGTTAGAGACTGCCGCAATCGTGACACACCTCTAGTACAGGAATGAGCCTTGCTCATGTCCTGTGTGTTTCCACTCATATGTTCTTCTGGGGACCTGAGGGAACCTTCCCAACTCCCAAGAACCCGCTGCAAACGTCCCCCGGCTGGTGTCATTTAGTCCGAATGAGACACAGCGAGTGCGACCTCGGCAGAAGTGAAAAGATGCACTACAGAAGAGAAGAGGCGGCTTTATACCTGCACTGCAGTGTTTCTCCACCCGGACGCCGTGTTGACCCCCCGCTGACATGTAAACATAATGGAGTAAGATTACATTTTCTCCCAGACTGGGCGAGCAAATCAGATGGGGAGTAGATACCTCTCTGATGTTCAAGTGACCCACTTATATATAAATGGAGGGCGGCAGAATTGCCTCGGATAGGAAGACAACCGCCTCACTGCCTCCGGCTCTCTGTTGCTCCCCGTGTTCAGGATGTGATGGAGCGCCGCCGCGCCGCCACAGTGCCCCCTGCTGGCAGACATGAAGCCCAGCACACTCTGAGGAGCAACAACGCAGGTCTTCTCTCCACCGTCCCCCCGTCGTCCCCCCCCCCCCCCCTGCAGCCTGGATCCACATCATTTCCATACAAATTACCGTCGCCACGGCAACTGGCCGAAAGAGGTCATTACCCAGGTGATATCGGTGACAGGCGATGAAAGGCTGGCGCCGGGCCAAGTGCTCTTCATCAGAGGACAAGTGGCTTTCAGGGCAACACTGCGTGTTTGTTACACGGCGTCAATCAGCCAGACGCAAGTAATCTGCTCTAGACTTCCTGTCTAATGCTTATAAATATATATATATATATATATACATATATGTATATATATTACTCCTGTATCCACACTCAGGTCCTTCATCTTCACGTGGGTGTCCTACTTTTAACAGCAGCGAAGCGTCTAAAAATAGCCCAGTCAGTTTTAGGGTAATTGCACTTGTTCCCAGCAGTGTTTTCACGGTTTCTGAAATGTTGTGAATGTTGAAAACAGAAGAGAATAAGACAAGTCGCTGCACTATAAGAGCCGGCAACACTTGTTCCCCCCGAGAGCTGAAACTAATGTTCTATTAATAGATGAGTTGATTGGAAGGAAATCCGTCTGATAATGACATTTCAAATGTGAGAATGTGCTGATTGCCCTTGTCTGAAGTCGTAGAACCTGAATCCTGTAAAGTGTTGAAAAGATGACTTGATTCCTTTTAGGAAAAATTAATCGAAGATGAGAAACAGGAATTAGAATAGATGTGTATTGTCAGCAAACACCAAGACACAACAAGATAAAAAGCAGACTAGCAGTTAGCAAAACAATAACATGTGGCTCGTCTCTCTGTGTGTGATCAGGACCTGGACCCTGTGCGGCACACCCGAGTACCTGGCCCCCGAGGTCATCCAGAGCAAGGGTCACGGCCGAGCGGTGGACTGGTGGGCTCTGGGCATCCTCGTCTTTGAAATGCTGGCCGGGTAAGTGTTCAGTCCACACAACACACCACGCCTCCTCCCTCTGTAAACACCGGGGGGCAGCACTCATCAAGACAATCTACATCTCAGTCCCTTTAACAGACAGAAGCACACACACACACACACACACACACACACACACACACAGGTGTGGAGTCAGACAGTGAGCGCTTTGAGCGACTCGTGACTGGAATAAGCTTGACGATCATTTCTCAAAACGATCGGAGAGACACACAGAGAGTGGACACAATAACATGAACACCTGAACAAGAGTGATGCAACGGGACATAACCGCCCTGCAAGAGAAAGCGGAGGAGCCGTGTGCATGGAACAGCGTTCTAATAAGTGCACTGCTGCTCTTGTCAGACCTGAAGGTTGAGATGGACTCTGCCATTGATTGAGACACACCGGGTGGTATTCTATAAGCCAACACTTGATGAATGGACCATGCTCAATAGCATGGCCCTACCTGAATATTGGCTGGTATTTATATTAAAAAAGCATTTATGAAATTACACCTGACCTATATATGTTTAATAAGGACCGCATGCTTTGATCAATCCACACTGCTTTAACTCCTCCAGTCCTCCTGAAAGGTCATTCGCCCTCACCCTTCATCTCCTTTAAACCCTGGGAAGAAAAGCTACCTGGCTTTGAGTTCATGGAAAGAATGCGACCGTCTCCCAGCATTCATCGGGGCAGGGCTTTGAAGTGTCGCGGTCCACTGTGCACATCACTCGACGTGTCCAAGGAGGGGCTCCGCGGTGGGACCCCTCAGACAAAGAGCTCCCTTCATCTCGCAGCATTGTGCTGTTCTTCAGAGGTTACTGATCCAAGAATGTCACGGCCGCTTCTGAAAAGTTAGCGGTGGTCGATCATCCACCTCTGGGGGTGAAGTGCAAGTTGAAAAAACATTCATTGAGGGGTCGGGGCCAACAGAGACTAGAAGGAAAAGAGAGGGTCTTCTCTCCATAATCCTGCCTTCAGGGCCAGATTCCTGCTCTTAATGGAAGCCAATCATCCTGTGTGTGTACATGTAGCGATACATGTGGCTGTGTACGACTGAAAATCACTTTGTAGGGTAACCTCCAGTGGTCCGCTCAGGCTCAGGTTCACGTTCATGTTAATTATAGAAAAAAAAAGTTGCATGAATGAACCCCAATTTAATCAAAACGCGTCTATTCCCGGACCCAATTTTCTGGATTGAGCACATAAGAATGTAATTAACTCCCACTTCTCCTTGTCCCCCGGTCAGTCCTCGTCAGCCTGCTGATGAGAGACGGACTCCACCAGCCTCCTGTCACCCACACAGTCACATGGTCATGATTTACAGTTAACTCCTGACTCCTGTCTCTAAGCTGTGGTACCTTTTAAACATAAATCACATACTCCTGGTGTGAGCGCTACAAGGAATGTTGTTCCTAGAGTGTTTACGAGAAGTGGGGCTAAAGATGACCAGTCTTCCTCCAACGTAAAGCTCATTGAAATAAAAGAGTGAGGACATTCTGAGCATCAAGCCTCTTTTAGTTCCACAAATGTGTTCTCAATTACACACGCTGGTCTCACATGAATAAACTGCCGAGTCACTTTTACAGCCAGCCTTTGAACTTGGAGCCCGTTGTGACATCAGTGAAATAAAGCAGGAGCCTCAATGAATGAGCCACTTGTAAAAAGGTTCTGTGCATGTGAGAGATTTAAGAAGGTCTTGGTCTTGACTTGGTCTCTGCTGAGGTGGTCTTGCCTACAACACTTCCAAACCTAATATTTAGGTCACATGATGTCATTCTCTTCCCATCTTGCCACGGTGACCCAGATTCTCCACCTATGACGGCGCACCAGTGGAGTCTGTGGTGCTCGGCCGGCTCCCAGACGTCCCACAGTCTCCCGCCTCTGGAGCTCTTCACTGGGAAGGCGATCGGTGTGTGACAAACTGGTGCGATTATGCGCCTGTCTGCTCCGTGCGTAATGCATTTGGAGGCCGGCCCCATTATGTCATTTGTGGGTAATGACTTGTCCAGGCCAGAGCGGGGAAAGCACTCAGCAGCAGGCCTGTGGGTGGCAGGAACACAAACACGCAGAACCGTGAACAAAGGCGGCTCTGTCCAAAGCAGAAAGTTATCATAACTCCCCCTCAGTCTAAATGGTGACCCCCTCCATGTGTTCACTCTCCATCTAGTTCAAACGGATCCAGGTGAGGGTGTGCAAGCTCTTGCCTCCTTTACCTGCTCCTTGCATCATGCTGTTTGTGCAGAGTGAATGAACTTCGCACACTGTGACGGTGTGTGTGTGTGTGTGTGTGTGTCAGAGGCTGACATGTGTTTATCTCCACAGGTACCCACCGTTCTTTGACGACAACCCATTTGGAATCTATCAGAAGATTCTGGCCGGAAAACTGGAATTCCCTCGCCATCTGGATTTCTATGTCAAGTAAGACACCAAGCCCGGAACGTGTGTGTGTGTGTGTGTGTGTGTGTGTGTGTGTGTTTCCAGCACACGTTGATCCTTAATGTCTCTTCCTGTACGAGGACTGTTACTAATTCAACCAATCAGGATTGAAGGAATTTTAAACACATAATTCCTTTTAATGAATTTAAACGCGGACAGCCTCCGTTCTCATTCGGCCGCTTTATGGTCGCCCTCTTTATTATTTTACTGATGTATTTTATATCGCAGAGCAATACATTCAAATCTGTATTTTCTATATATTAGGCATCTAACCAAAAACATTCAAAGTGGTATTTCTGCCTTAAAATAATAATCTCATTTGAGTGTAGAAATACTGGAACCGGCCTGAAAGAGCCGTGACTTTTTGACTCCAGAATGTAAAACCTCTAAATTCCCTCTTTTAAAAAAAGCACCAAAGAACCTGACCTGAGAGTCCTCATCTGTAGCTGCAGCCCTGGGACCAGGTCATCTCCAACCCAAATCTGACCCCCCCCACCCTCACCATTCAAAGGACTACTCAAGCATCAATACTTCAAACGACGGTGGGGGTCTTTTAAGTGCAGCAGCGTCCCTTTAACACGGAGGTCAATGAGCTCCCTGGAGCTAAAGAGGAGCCTTCAGGTAGACCTGCAGCCACTAATGACACACCCAGCCCAACTCCACCCGTTACACCAGCTGGAGGGCACAGGAATGTTGCATGATTACAGGCTCGGGTGTGTGCGCACGTGAGCGTGCATGCACTCACTCAATCAGTCCTGTCGCCGTGGCCCCGGAGAGGACACACACACACACACACTGATAATTCAGCGGAGCCACAGCTTCCCGCTGTTAAGCCATCTATCTTGCCGCCAGCAGACAGAAGGATTTCTAATATTTCCACCATTTATATCACTCTGACACACAGTTCCGTGTCACGCACTCCCATCCATCAGCAAAGGGAAAGGCCTTGCAGAGGGCAGAGTGCTGCGTCTCCAGCAGCAGGGCTGATGAGACGGGCTGGAGCACCGTCCCAGGGTGACCCCAGCAGTGAAAGTCTCGTCATCAGTCATAAAAGGAGTCTGGTGTTCAGGGTTAGTTGGACATGTTGACCTTGTGTTGACCTGACCTGGAGGGTATTTCTTCCACGTGAAGAGGAACTGATTAGAATGTGGGGGTCTCCGGTCGAGGTCACTGCGCCTTCACGTGAAGCTCCTCCATCAAATTTAGTTCAGGATTTTAGTTTTGTTACGTAACTTTCTGACTTTGCGACGGCAGCTACGTAACGAGCGCACGTTATTATTACCTGAACCGGAATCTTCTCCGTCACCTAACCAAGTACTTCCAAATCTGACACGGGAGCGGCACCTAGAAGTCCCAGTTTGCCTGTCGTGCTTATCCACAGTGAACGCTGAACATGATTCCTGAGTCCTGTCTGCTGTCTGGTGCTGGACAGGTAGCGGTTGCTGAGACTAGAAAACAAACTAGTGTGGTGTTGAGGGGAAGACCTCCGATTGAAAGTTGTAATTGGAAGAGTGAACATCTTTACTAATGGACATATGATGCACCAAACATAGGGCAGCCCTTTTTTTTGTCACCCGATAGCCTCTCTCTATTCCAGATGAATTCTCCTTCATAAAATCCACGAAAAGTCATAAATACAAATATTTCCCCCAGAGCTGATTAAAATATTTCTCCGTGACACATCACTCCAAGGCCCCCGTCTGGAAGCAGAGGAAGGATTTAGACAAAAAGTGAGAAATAGCTGACTTGTCAACATGCAGCCGCTGTATTTATGAGGCTGTCGGCGGCTCGTCGGGTGTGAGATACGGCGCCTTTATCTCCGTCTCCATCTCCTACACTCTGCCAGTTTAAGACTCCCCGTGAATCATCTCCACCCCCCCTCACACGGACGTCTGCATCACATGCACAAGTTTACAGTGTCAGAAAAGTTCCACTTTGTTCAATTAAAAGATTGTGAACGAGACACAGCTCACTTAGCCAGCCCTCGTCACCTTTCACAGGCCGGCGGCTACCTTTGGTGAGGACACATTTGTCATGTTGACAGCGCTGCAGAACCTTGTGAGAGAGAGAGAGAGAGAGAGAGAGAGACTACAGCTTTGGATTCACTCACTGTTTCTTCTCCCCCCCCCCCACAGAGACCTCATCAAGAAGTTTCTGGTCATCGACCGAGCCAGACGGCTAGGCAACATGAAGGTGAGTTGGTTATACTTCCTGGCCCCCTGAAGCACACGGCAGCGCCCCGTATTTCATCGCGTCAGGTCGACTGACGTCAGCAGTCTGAGGACGGGACAGGAAGGAGAAGCTGCTCATGCTTCCAACTAGAGCGAAAGGAAGAGACGAGTGTTTGGACACAGGTTGCAGGTCACATCTGTCTGACTCCGAATATAAATAAGCGTTGGTGTCTAACGAAGGCAACGTCAAAAACAATTTCATACGCACAAAGTCTCGAATTTGTGTACAGTCGCATTCAAAGCCTGTCCTGTCTGGAGCCCATTTGAATCGATATGGATATAGAAATATTAGAAACACCGATCACTGTAACACGATACAATGTGCAAACTAGATCCTCCAAAACACTGTGGGCATTAGGAGCTTCATGAGGGAGGATTTATGTGTTGATGTATTGTATATATATTGAGTATATATTGTAATCTGGCCCTCCAGGCTCAGAGGCCCAGACACAAAATGTCCACACATTACTCCCTGCTGCTCGTAAACCTCGTTGCCGTGAGCTCACTGTGATAATTGAGGATGAAGATGAATGTATCAACATTTTGAATAGGTTATGATGAAATTACACAAATATGGCAAAAAGTGAAGCTGTAAAGGTTCGGCTACCAGAAAGGATGAGCATCCCGACTGTTCGGGCTTCACTCCTCCACCTGAAACAGGGTTTTACTGAGCAAATGTAAAGATTGATATGACTTCATCACTCTCTCTTAAGAGTTAGTTTTACCTGAAACTCGGTTGGACAAGAAGTTACAGAAGAAGAAATAGTGTGCCCGTATTACATTTAAGTGGGAGCCGGCCACTTCATGGGGCACCAGCGGGAGCTGTGTAGAGTCCCATTCAGACTGGAGGACTGGAGCGTTTCAGCTCACATTAGTGAGGAGAGCCCTCTCCAGAAAACAGATACTTCTCTAAACCCGCTGATGAGCTCCACATAATCCCAGACAAGATGCTATTGATTTGTGGCTCTGCAGAGCACAGCGGCCACAGGCCGGACTAGACCACAGACGCTAAAGGTGTTCATTGAATTTGCATTCAGCTAATGCATTAATGTTAACTGTCGTTACCAGATGCTTCAACACCTCCAGCTCCACACAGCGCGGCGTCACCTCTCATGACCCGACATAAGATCTCATCCACGCACACGCACCCACACAGAGCTCAGATCACTTCAAAGAAGTGACGTTTGAACTGAAGTGCAACCCACAGAGCAGCAGCAGGAGCTCTGATTGGCCAGCTGTTGTGTGTTAGCGGGAGTCTGGCCTATCAGTGCTCCTGCTGCTGCCGCTGCTGGGGTCTCACTCATCTTTGTTTCTAAATGGTCCATCTTGAAAAATGAATTCTGACTCATTAAAGCCAAACAAAAGGAAAAAGGGAGAGTGAGTTTATTCTCTTGTTTCTGTTGTTATTCATGAACTGTAGTAGAAGTAATGCTTTGATTGTAGAAATAGATGTGCATACAGCCATGTTTTGTGTTTCAGAACGGAGCAGATGATGTGAAGAAGCATCGGTGGTTCAAGACCATTGACTGGGAGGCCGTTCCTCTGAGGAAACTGAAGGTGAGCTGACACGGACCAACAGTGCTTTTGTTTTTGACCCTTACCTTTTTATAAGGAGCATGCACATTGATCAACATTGTGCTCCCACTCACCGGGACGTCCCGTTGTCTCCACAGCCTCCCATAGTTCCTAAAGTGTCCCATGAGGGGGACACCTCTAACTTTGATGTTTACCCAGAGGACGACTGGAAGAAAGACCCTCCTGTGCCTCCGAAGGACTTGGAGACCTTCAAGAACTTCTGATCGCTGAGCCTGGTGTATTTATTGACGGAATATCCTGAGAATTGACACAGCGTCGTGTGTAGTAACTGTTCCAGCTGCTATCACGGAGAGAATCCTTATTTATCAAAGCCAGGAGCCTCCTGCTATCCTAACAACGGCCTCCCGAAAGACATGATTGATGCTGTGACTGTATCATACCACAGAGATGATTTGCTTTTTATACTTTTATTTATCTGACTAAAGTCAAACCTTTTGCTGTTTTGGTTTTTTTAATCACAGTTTTTTTCTCTTGAGCCTGCTCATATGCAAAAAATAATGAGTTTCCTTTGAAACCAAAAGACTGTTACTTTCTAGCGTTTAAAAATAATCAGGTCTTTTTTTTTATATTATGTTTTATACGTTCTCTCTTTTTAAAAATGTTCACGCAGTCATATCTAATGTGACTCCAGACTGGTGCTGTAACGGTCAGCTGGCCAGTAGTCACTGTTCTGTAGTCATGAGTTTACCTGAACAGGCGCAGCACTTGTAAGAAGGCGCCTTACACCACAGTTTGATGGGCATGATGTCTCGCAGTTCCACCGCGCTCAATAGAAATAGTGCTTCTCCTCAGCTGGTCTCAGTACATGTGAGGAGCTAAATGTGCTGCCAAGTCTACAACAGCTTCATCCACAGCCAAAAGACTTTATTATTACTGTACAGTCCCAGCTGTTCCACACATGAACTACAGACTTTCCCCAGCCCCTCTGTGCTCACTCACTACACTCATCATCATTATCGTCCTTGCTGTCCTGCTTTTAAAGCCCGCTCATGTGAGGTGAAAGGTGCTGGGATGTGAGGTACTCGTCAGTGTTTAGAGCTACGTTACAGTATTCATCAGCAGAAGGCTTCGTTTGCTGTTTCCGGACAAATATTGGCCTTTAAAACAAACTTCATATGGTTTAGTCTGTGCCTCGCCCTTCATTACAGAGCTGCTGCTGCTGTCCAGCTGAAAGGATCCCAACTGGTGTTCAGACCAAAGTCAGGACCGTGTCAGAAGCTACCTGGGTGAAAGTCCCGTGTTTGTTTAATCCACCTGACTCCCTTCTTACGTGGACTCTCTCGCTCTTTTATTCCTCATCACACTATGCTTTTCCTAATTCACACATGTTCACGTGCTCGCTTAAAAGCAGCTTGTAAACTACAATAACCCGACAGGCGGGCGAGGGAGCCTTTGCTACACTGGAGCCCGTTGTCGTCAGACCGATAGCTGATGGGTCCCGGGATTCAGCTTGAAGGCTGACAGCTGGGTTGGAGACGGGGAGTTATGCTGGTGGCAGCTAGCGGTGACATGGAACTATATACTGATCTATTATGAATGTTAAATAAAACAGTGTGTGTGGAGGCATTTGAGTGACCTCAAACCTACAGTATCTCTGAATATCTCGACCTAGGCTAATACATCATTCCTCTACTCCATATCTGCACAAAATATCCAAAACTGCTAGCTTCATATTGAATTCATTGTCATAGTTTTCACAAGCGCATACAGTCCATTATATACTGTTGGTTCAATGAGCAAACGTCTAGTCACTTGGTTTCAAAAGTATTAAAGGCATCAGTGCGTCTTCTACGTGAGCAGCAGGCTGTCTGCTTATATGTAGCTTTTATAATGTACAGAAAACAACCATCACTGCTGATCTCAATGCCTCACAGGGAGGCACTAACATGACTCGCTGCTCGTGGCTACCCGGTATGCTTTGCGGGATGACCCCATACTTCTCTCTGATTGGCCATATCCTTTCCGGCGTTACAGGTGTCTGATAAATGCTAATGTTAGCATAGCTATGATGTAGGCTACCAAGTCCGAATGTAGGCACACGGCATGAGCCGCCTGGGCTGCGTTGCTCTCCTCCGGAGCCGGTCTAGTTCAGCTAGCATCATAGCTAGGCTAACGATAGCGTTTAGGAGACGCCTGGACGGGCCAATCAGAGGCAGAGTAAGGGCGGGTTTTCCCGCAAGGCATACTGGGTAGGCACATCCAGCGATTCGCCCCCTCCCCGCCTGTAACCTACATCACACACCACATCGTATGTATAGTGTTGTGTCTCACAATGGTGCTCGTCCATATAGAGCCTGTTTGTATAATGCATGTGTCTTTAACCTCCAAACCCAGCCACTTATGTCTTACCTAGCAATATCTTTATATGTCTCGGCCTTTAAGTTGGCGCAGCCACACATTGTTTTCTACCCTCTACCTAACAATGCCTATCAACATACAATAACTCCTTTTGTACCTGTCATTATGGAACTTTAAGCAATGGCACATGTTTGTATTAAGACTCAAGGGTCTTTGGAAATGTTTGAAAGTGATAAGAAAGAAAAGGCTTTTCTCTTCCTCCCGTGTCCCGCCTGGTCCTTCCTGTCCTCACTGTGCTCACCGTGCTGCTGTCTGAAGGAAATCTGACATTTAGGAGATGAATTCTTCATCATCTCAGTGATGTTTTAAGGTTTTTGTAACAAAATGCACCAATTGTCTCTTCACATATTGAGAATTCATATACTGCCGACGCGGTGGAAGAAGTTCTCTAAAAGTAGCAAAACCATAGTGTAGAAATATCAAGTACAAGTACTTAAGTACTGGCATCAAAATACACTTGAAGAAACTAATGGAGTGGAATACGATTATTGATGCATTAATATGTTCATCGCTCATTTTGATGCCCTATATATATATATATATATATTATTCTATAATAATACTCATTTATTACTTGATTGTATTTTGTAATAATAACCTGAATTTATGTAAAATGAATGTAGTAGAAGTATAAAGTATCCTAAAATTGAAATTCTCAAGTAAAGTGCACGCGCCTCAAAGAGTAAATGCACTTATTAACATTCAAACATCACCTTTTATTCATTTGATTTATTGTTATTTTAGAATATTGATTGGTGTAGCTTTAACTCGGTGTTACATTCTGATTCTGATAAAGCTGATTCTCTAAAACCACTACGTATACTACACATTGTGTTCATATTCCGCTGACTCAGAGACTGAACGTCTGATAAGACGGTTACTGTCCTCCAGAGGGCTGCAGTTCCTCTCTTCACCATGTGGAGCCGCCAAAAGTGTGACATCGCCTTTAGCAGATTTTTGCTGACGTCGTGGTCTTGATGCTGAGATGGTTGAAATTTAGAAAGCTTGGTAGTAATTAAGCGCTTTGACAGCAGCAAGGTGTTGGTGGTTTTTCTTGGGTTAACCGCAACACGGAGAAACCGCTGACGTGGCATTTCCCAGCTATTATGTGTTTTCCAGCAGACGGGTGACTGTATTCCCAGCAGCTGTATCTCTTTAAATCGAATCACATTTGAATCATGTACTTTACATGGATTATGGTGAGCTTTAATTTCCTCTGTCTTCCTCTGAAAATCCAAAGGTGGGACCGGTGTTAAAGTGCTGAACACGGTGTTTCGTGGAGGGTTATTGTGTTTACAGTGGAAAAGTGAGTCATGCTTTGTCTGGAGTCCGCTAGTCTCGCTATATGTGATGACAGTTAGGACTCTAATAGTGGGCTAATGAATGCCTTATGAAGGGCCTTTGAGGGGGATTTGCTGGAGTTACTGCAGGCTGATACCTCCCAGAAGGCCTCAGAGACTAGAAATGCTCACAATCAGGAGGTCAGAAAAAGTCCCTGTATCTAGAAAAACGATATCTTCCAAATCTGCAACATTCATAATATATTAAGATTTTACTACTCTATTACGGTATTTTTCATGAATTTACTGCATGATGAATTAAATATGTTCTGTCCTCAACGCAAGGTCAATCCCAGCAGGACACGGAAGAAGAAAACACATGTCAGTGAACGTCATGCCTGCTCTATGCTGGCAATAATCAACAACATGGCTACTGTTGGTGCTCACAGCTGTAAAGCTAGCAGCTTGTGATAGAATACGAGCAGGTACAGGCAGGTAGCTCGTCCAGTCATTACGATCAGACTGAATTCATTTAATGGATGGTCTTACTACAGTCCTGCGACAGCCACAGATACCGGACTCTTTTGAAATATTCATTGATTGCTGTCAGCATGTAAAGAAAAACTTTGTTAAGTTAAACGTTTGAAAGTCATGTGAAAAAAATTGTCTTTGAAGATCATTTCCCACTTTAGCATTAAGTCCATTTGGGTTTTATGAGGTCCCGTCGGACCAAACGAACTCCTGAACTCTGCATGGGGGGGGGGGGGGGGGGGGGGGGGGCAGCTGTGAACGGGCTCACTTAATTAGTGCTTTTGCAATGAGGCCAGAGGCCAGAGAGAAGAGGAGGCCTGCAGGCAACCGGTCCTGAGGCTCAGCGAGGACACGCTTCACCGAGGCGATAAACTCAATGGGAGCGCTTCCCTTTTAAATAAGACACCCCTGAAAATAATAATTGTGTGATACTCCTGGATTACTTCTCAAGTCTGGACTTGAAAGGTTAATGCAGACTTGCGTGAGGCTACGAGCAGACAACGACAATCACATCACAAAAATGATTATGATGCAACAGCCCCTGACAAATGAATTCATTGAATTTCGTGCAGCAGGGAAATAGAAATAAAGTGGAAATAAGCTTTAAATGAATGAATAATGAACACTATGAGCCCCCCCCCATAGAAACCAAAAAGCTTTCCAATTACTCTGTCAGGCACCGGCACTGATCCCATAAGAGCCCGTCTGAGAGTTGAGACGGTGACAGAGAGATTTCTACCACTGATATATTTATATTATACGGTAGTACAAACATGTGCTATACACTTTAATTAAAGATCTGTGGCCTTGAACAACACCAGCAGAGTCCAGGAACCTGCTGAATGAAGAGTTTATGTATCGCATTAGTGGTTACCGTTGAGGCATTCCTGTTTGGTAATTTAACAAATAGCTCAAATTAATCTCACTTTATATTCATTTGGGACAGTTGGAAAGACTCGTCGGGTGTTTGGGGAATAACCTGCAACATGATTTGTACTTTTAAGAAAGAGGAAGGCTTCATCTCAAAGGCAAAGCTCAGCAGTTTCTGTGTGGTTGGTGGAATTGGCTGCGATGGAAGGCACCAGCTCAAATCTTGCCTCGGGCTCTGCCCACCAGGGCCCTCAAGAGGTCAGAACAGGGTCATGGCCCAGCAAAGGTTGAGAAAAGCTGCTTTGTGGGTTTCACCAACCCTTCAAATCTGTGATAAATGGTGATAAATAGCTCTGATGAGACTAAAAGGTCTTGGGGATGAGTTAGTTCCCTTGTCTCGAAATCAATGGGTTTTTGGTAAGTTGTCTGAAATAATACCTGTAGTTAACAAAGATTTCAACGTTCTGTTCTAAATTACGTCCTCCCTGCTGCTCTCTATTGATTGGCTCTGTTGGTTCCTCATTGGAGAAGCCAATGGGACATTTAAAGCAATATATATATATACCCTGTAAATCATCTTGTAAGGTCTCCTTAGTGTCACTGGCCCTGTGAAGCCCCACCCGCCCAAAGAACAGGGTGCGCTTGTTTACCTGCCTTGTGATATCGCCCTAATGACAAGTGAGCCCTCTGAGGTCATGGAAACAGCGTTCACCTGCAGATTCCTGTCATCAGCACAGGTGGAGGGTGCACCGCCGCACCCCCGCTGGGCGCCGCCCACCCGCCTGCACTCGTGCTCGCCTTTGTATCGGGCCTGCTGAGGTACACAAAGACTCTGCAGACACACTCCCCTCTATGAGATTATTAAGGCCAAGAGAAATATTTCAGAGGGGAATCGGAACCCAGAATACATCATTTTGTGTATTAAGTCAAATTTAAGAATATAAATAATTAGTTTGGCTCAATATTTGGTCCGCCTACTAGCTCTCTCCAGAGCTTTCAACTGCATCCTACACATTCATCAGCATAAGTGATGTAATTTACGTCTTAGATAAATGATTTTTACCCAAAATTTGGATTTTTCTCATAATTCTGAAATACGTCTCCTGATTTGATTTCTTATGTATTATTATTTGTATGAACAATTTTCCCCTCGAGTATGGCTGAACTTTGATGTGACCTGTGTTGGGTTTTTTAAACCATTAATCAATTCATAAATAACACAGAGATGCGTCAGAAGGCTCGTGTTGCTGAGAGGAGGTTGTCAGTGTGGGAGAAATATTGTGGGATGGATCTACCTTACGCCGCTCTGCTTTACAGTGTAAAGGGGTCAGGTGTTGGAACTAATTGTGGTTCACTTTGGTTTAAGAGGGAGGTAATTGTTCCTGCCTGGACATGGTCGCTTCATCACTCTCGTCCATTCAGGGGAAATCTCTTTGGCAGAAAACAATATTACACATTGTCTGAAGTAAATGAAACATTGTTTTTGGAAATGTATTTTTTCTTTCAGCATCAAAAAGCGTGACCAGTCAATCACTAAAGCTGCTTCATGGTCTATTTGACTCTAATTGGACCATAGTTTACTAAATGAACATCATGCTGTATTGAAGAAGACTTGAAACTAGAGACTGAGACCATAAACTCATGTTTACAATGTTTACTGAGGTAATAAATCAAGAGAGAAGTAGAGCCATTTTCTCATAGACTTCTATACAACCAGAGGAGTCGCCCCCTGGTGGCCATTAGAGGGAATGCCGCTTTAAGGCACTGCCACATTGGCTTCGCTTTTCAGAAGAAGGTTGCTGCCTGTTCAAGCCCCAGTAACGTTGTTATCTTTGGAAGTAGTTAGCACTAAAACAAAGGTTTTATTTGCACTGAAGCTGACAAATGTCATGTATTTCATTTTAATGATAATTAAAAACTTTTGAACAGTGGTGTGCGTATCTCAACAGAGGCATAGATCAGGCCAGAGACATCTGCCACTGTGTCGGGGGGCTCGTCACGGCTCTGTGCATGAGTTTTCAGACTAATTAAACAGCATAACTATTACTGAAAGGACCCACGCTACTCTTATAAGTCAACTCGTATATGTTTCCATCCAAACATTTTTATGTGAATGATGTAATTAGAACAGAGCATGGAAGCGACAACCACAGCGTAGCTTTCCCCAGAGCCGTCAAACACAGAGGATGAAATCAAGACAGACCTTATCTGGGTTTCTTTCTTTGTGCTCAGGTAGACACTTTAATTACCCAGCGGGTGAATACGCAGGAAATTCACTTTCTATTTGCTGTCACATTTGTAACACAGGCTTTAAATTCGCTTTGTTGTGGAATCCAAACATGACCTGGTTCACCTTCTGCGCCGTTCAAGCCTCCAGTCCAGTGTCCAGCCTCTGACTGTGAGAGGACAAATGAGTCTCCGCAGGGCTGCTTTGAATCAACAGACTGCCATTCACATACAGAGGACATTGGCGAGCTCATAATGGTGTTCCAACAGAGACTGTATACGCTGTCTCCCCAACAACAAGAACCCCAGGTCACCAGAGACATCAGCGTCCTTTGGGATGAGGAGAAGAGGACCTTCAAAGACGGGGACAGGGGAGGACGAGGACGGCTACAGGAGGAAGCTGGAACAAAAACTCCAGCAGAACAATGTGAAGGACTCATGGAGGTTCCTGCAGGTTATTTTTTAAATGGCATTTCTCTTTGTGAACACCACAAACTGAATGCCATTCACCGTCGGTATGATGGATAGCAATGAGAAGTTGCAAAATATGTTTTTTTGTTATTTGGGTGAACCAACATATTTCTTGCTTTTACGAGAACCACTAGTTTATCGAATCATGGTACACATGACTCAACACCACTAGATACATTTGGCACAACATCTGAACTGACAAAAGTTTTGGTTTTTTTGTTTGAGTTAGCCCAGAAAAGGTTTTTCAAAGACTTGGATTTTGGATTTTTCCATTTCCACCCAGTATTTCTGACAGGTTGGATTTCGCCAAACTCAAAAAAACAACAACTGTGAGAGCCAGCTAGTGTGCACATCACACGGGAACTCCTCTCTCGGTAAATGGACACACATGCCTGGTGCTTCCCATCCATCAGCACAGCAGCTCAACAGCTGGATGTGATTGAGCCTTTCTCTGCTCCGTCCTTAAGTCCTCTGGAGACGGGGACGCACACACACACACACACACACACTCCGTTTCACACAGTCTAGTCTTGCAGTCTCTGTCTTCCCAACTTTCCTCTTGCATCAAACCACTTTCAAGGCACCAGTAGGAGCTCAATCATCCAGGCTTCCCTCAAATACCTCCCATGTGTTTTGAATGTACGCTTCGCAGTTCTTTCCCTGCTCTGTTATCCCTAGAAATCATTTCATTGATGGATTTTCATATTAGCTTTTCCCTCCCCCCCGATGCTACTTAGCTGTCCGGCAGTGCTTGTTTGCACATTAAGCCCACTTAGCCTCGTGACCCCTTGACACAGGGTAAGTGGTGCGGCGTTGCCCAGGCGCTCGGCGGACACTTTGCTGTCGGGCACAATGTGGGATTCGCCGCTATTGGAGACATCTTCTTGGCACCGGAGGAAGGAAACATTTAACGCGGGGCTGATGGCTGTAAGACAAGAGAGAGAGATTCAGAGATGCATCATCCTGCTGGCCAGGAACACATCCAGACACTGCTGCTGAGCTCAGTTGGCCCACCACAGCTCAATGAATCATCCTAATTCCTGACGGGTAATGTGTCTTCTTTACAAAGCGGCATATCTGTGGCCATGTCAGACCGCTTGCAGAGCATCAGAAGGCCTAATTCAGCTCGCCAGTCACAAAGAATACTACCTTACTGTTGTTTTGATATTTACTCAGAGAAAAGTCCAATTCCTCATCCGCCCCTTTATGAATCATGAACAGCTCACTGAAAGAGTCCAGACACACTAACGTGCCATCATGGAAATGTGGTTACCTCTAGCTCTGCTGTTGAAATGCTCAGTGATCCGGTCTCTATTTATTGTACAGTTGTCCAGTATGGATGTAATTCCTAGAGATCCTTTTGCTGGTCAGTCGGTCTGCAATGAGGTAAAACAACAATATGTGCGTGTGTATCGGTCAAAAATCCAATATGGTGCCTCCCTGATGAAGACTGAGATGTTGATTGTGACATATCTGCATGTATGGAGCTTCCCTCCTGAAGCAGGTGTTGCAGAGCTTTTGCAGCATATTTCTCCTCTTCCTGCGCCTCTCGGTCTCCATGTGTCTGCCTGGCGTTGGTCCCTGTGATCCCCTCTCCATATGTTCCTCCAGCCTTCTCTGCTGCACCGCTCACAAGGAGTCCATGTGTTTCTGTTTCAGAGATGCATCCGCTTAACTCCCAACACTCGGAGGCCTGCTGCCCCATCTGCGTCCTCCTGAGCATCCCGTATTTTCTGTATGGGTTTTTGTTTGCAATTATAAAGCGTGTGTCCTCTGTAATCTTTTATGTTTCACCTGGGAAGAGGAAAGCCTGGGATCATTTTGACTTTTGCTCCAGATCTGCCTCATGTTTGGCTCTGTCTGTCTCAGTGTGCAGAGCGGGAAATGATCACGGGGTGAAGCGTTGATTCCTCTTGACTGTGAGCGTCCCGTAGGGTTCCTTTGGCTGGAGTGTAGCAGTGAGTACTGTTGCAGTAGGAGGCCAAGCTCAGTATCTATCAGGCTAAACAACAAGTACAAATTCCTGTTTAAGCTGTTCTGGCAGCCCGTTAAAAAACACAAGAGGAGACGACTAAAATCCACACACAAGCTTTTCTTGTTTTGTGACCTCTGGTGTAAATGGAACTTCTGAGTGTTGTCAATCAGGAGGATGGTGGACTGACAAAGCTTTACTTGTTTCCGTTATCAGTATGACAGTCAGTGTCACCTCACATCATGTTAATCTGGCCTTTTTGAAGGTAACAACAAACAGCCTATTTGCTTTCCCAGTTGCTGGAAAGTGTCTCGTGGATTTTTGTGGGTCGGGGACGTAGCATGCCCCTTCTAGTTCCCCCTCAGGTAAACTGTGTCAGCGCTGTTGCCGTTGTTTGCACTGTTAATGTTGTTAGCGCCGTTAGCTTCGAGCCGTTGGCTCCGCCGTCGCCATGTTGAGAGCTGTGTGGAGGCAATCCCTCAATCATAGACATGCTCTGGATTTTAAATGTAGCACCCTCAATTCAGCAGAAAGTTTGATCAAATATAAATTCAGCAAATCTGATTATAAAGACGAAGTCTTAAATCAGCAGTTTTTTATTTTTATTTTTTGCTGCCAACACAATATTGACATGCCAACTTATAAATGTGGTGTGGCAAACATGTGGGCAAATAGTGTCACTGCAACATCATCCTTCCTTTGGTGTCGTGTTTGTGTCCAATATCTCCTTTTAGCTTTGGTCTCCACCAACTCCTGAGAACAATATCTGGTGAGTTTATAAGAGCTTTTCCACTGACAACAGACGGCTGTTTTGAGGCATTGAGACCAACTGAACCAAAACAATGTGCTGAAAGAGAATTCACATCTCTGTGGCTGAGTGGAGCTGCAGAGATGCGATGAATTGTTGCTCTCAAAATGTTGAGAAGTGCGGCTTGAAAGAATGAATGAGTAATAGTATAATAGACCCAAACAATGCTTCACCTTGAGCAACGTTTCCCAATCGTTGGCTGACTGCAGTGACTCCGCTGTGCTAGAAAAAAACCAGCCCGGCGTGAATAGAGCAGTCATTTAATTACCCAGGGGGAGCATAACAACACAAACAGGCTGCTTTCATCACATGAATTGTCAGCGACAGTTTCACACTTGGCCTGAGCTGAGCATGTTTGCCTGGCTGGTGCCGGTGGTGGTCTGGTTTCAGTTCGCCGGAGTTTTACTGGACTGGATTCCCATATCTGTCTCTCTGCATTAACCTATAGGAGAAGAGGTTTGCTCCTTCTCAGGTCAGGCAAGGCCATGGGACATTATAGTAGACTCCAATTTCTGATCCGAGTCCAGGAAGAATGTCTATACATCCTGCCTTTGATCATCAGATTCTTTCTCCTGTAATAAATGGATCGCAGTATCTTTCCAGCAGCTGTAACCAGTTAAGTATGATTTCATCCTCTCTTCTCTCTCTCTCTCTCTGCAAACTCTCTGCAGAGAGTTCACATTCATTTGAGCTTCACAGCTTTTCACTCCTAACAGCACCTCTTTTATTCTTTTTCGCCCACTTTGGGATCTCATTGGCAGTCCTCCTACTTTCTCTATGAAGTCGCCTTTCTTTCTTTTTTTTGCCCCACAAAAGGCCTCCGTCCTTTGCTAATGAGGTCCTGCTGCTCCCGCCGTTGTCGGACGAGGAACCTGGGAATCGGAGTTATGCATCAAAAGGCTTCGCGGACAGATGTTTTCCATCAGCTCTCGGTAGTTTCTCTGCGGAGGTGTGACTCGCTCACCTCGGTCCTGTTGATCCATTAGCAGAGAGGTGCTAATCTAAAGCGATGCACACAGATATTACAAATCATGCCAGGAAGGCATTGAGCAACCTCGGACTCATAGCGACGACTCGCAGATGTTGTAAGCTCATACTTCCTGTCTGAGCTGGGTGAGCAATGGCCTCAAATCATCACCTAAAGCTGTCGTCGCTGATATTTGGACATTTTGGACAACAATGGAGCTCTATGGCACAGAGGAAGATGTGTCAGGCTTTTAATACGCACACACAGCTGATGCATGAATCTGCATATCCATGCTTCATATATTTGTATGTAAATTCAGTGCATCTTCCAGGACTTTTATGTCGTCATGGTTGAAAAGTATCTGCAGCAGCATTCAGATGGTTCAGACTCATGACATTCATGAGTCAGCGGCTCCTAGAGCAAGAGTAAAGTCTGGAATAATGAGTTTTCTCAACACATTCGGTGTAAAACAACAGTCCGGGCTTCACCATCGTTCATTGAAAGAACTCGTACTTCAAACTGGATCAATAGTTGCACTTTATTAACTGCTACTATCAGTTTATTCCCTTACATTGACACCAACAGTTCATCGTGAGAGTCCCATCATCGCCTCCATTACAAAACCTTTCTGGCTATATAAAAGCCAATATTGTCAAACCGACACATCCATGTAACAACACTGCTTCCTGCCCACAACAAGTGCTGCCTTTCAGCAAACCCTCAATCCTTCACGCCAGCGATAATTATACTAAACACATGGTTTCAGGGCGATGTTCAGCAGCTTTAAAAACAGACAGCAGCTCTGCGACGTCTGTTATTTTGCAAACTCTGAGCCGTATGAGCTCTCCTGGATCACTGAGCATTATTCTCTGGAGACGGATCTCACCACTGATGGAGACAAATGGGCCTGGCTGAATTCCCCGTCCCCCAGCTGAGGAAACAGAGCGGCTGGCTGGTGCCCAGGGGAGCGGCCGCTGCCGAGAGGGAGACGCTCAACGGAGAGGAGATTTTCCGAATGAGCAGACGTGCCTTCGATTTTAAACTCATGCTCCCTGATAGAGAGCTCCATGGAGAATGCCGGGTGCATGTATATCATTCTAGAGTCTGCTCCATCTCTGTGATGTGGCTCTATGTGAACCTCCAGGATGCGTTCAGGTCACAAGGACAGCTGCTCTATGACATGATGAGAAAATCCGGCCACGAACCCTTGTTGTCAAGTTGTCAAGAGCAACTGGGATGAGATCTTTCAGCGATGAGACAACTGAACATGACAGAATGCATGCAGCATCCCGTTCAACAACAGGTGGTCACCAAACGGCCCTGCTCTGCCATGAAACTCTAGCTCGCACATCGTTATTCCCCCGCATAGCTTTCTCATGATCCAGCCGCCTTCCTCATCTCTCTGTGCCAGACAAGGGAGTCATTCACAGCTGATCTGTTGCTCCCTTGAGTGTGGAAAGACCTCCAACTGAAACCAACATATCTGGATCGAACCTTTGATGCATTTCTGAACTTTTGTAGTTATTCATGTCACAAACTTGTCCAGATTTCCAGAACTTTGGAACCTTTGTTTTCTATTAACCGAGACTGAAAGTATGTCGAGCGCTAATAAAACGGCTAGTAGAGGTAGTCAGGCACTGGTCATAAAACCCCTGCACATTTCTCTCACTGGTCCACATGTGTGTGTCCGTGTGTCAGCATCCTTCCATACATGTCTGTAATGCATATAAATGTGTGTGTTTAATATGTATGAAGCCTTTCACATTCCAGTCATTAGCGCGTAGGTTTTAATGGCAGCGAGCTGGGCTCCCCGACACCTGGCAGCCAGTCGCAGGGCTCCCGCTCTGAACCTGCTTGCGCTCTTGCGTGTCAGCGACCGCGTCCACCGGCTTCCCCCAGCCAGTCGACGCCGAGGCATCTGTAAGGTCCGAGCACAGCTGCAGCACAGCGGGCCGAGGGGAAGGCTGTTTATTCTCTGGAGTGAGGCTGCGGGGGCCGTTGGAATACTAAACGGTGAAAAAAAGGGGGCTCGCCGTGAACGGAGGAGGAGGAGGAGGTGACCTAGAAACCTGTGACTGATGAGCACACACAGCTACGGGGACATTAGCTGAGCGTATGTGGCCAGATTGAATAATCATTCTGCTTTATTACAACTGTGACACGGATGCATGAGCAGCGATCAGTCAGTGTCTGCTAAATGTGTTATTGTAATATCACTTTCTCACGAGGCTCCTTTCATATAGAGCTTGTGAGTGACTTTATTGATTGTTAATATGTCATTCACTTGGATTATTTATCACCCTTTAGCAGTTATGGGCTGTCAGGGTTGTGAAGGAACTATTTCAGCTCATCTGGATGGACCCTGTGTTGGACCATGTCTGAAGAGATCCCCTGAGGAGAGTCTGGCCCAAAGGGAGAAATATTTGAAGATGAATAATACATGGCCTATCATTGAGAAGGGAGATTATTCCATGACTTTACACATTTCAGCAGTTATCCAATTGCCCAATAATCAATATTTCATTTTTATTTTTCTGTCATCATAATGTGTTTCCTGAAGCTGAGGCTTCTCCCTGCTGGGGAAGCTTCCTGGCATCATAAATAAATGATTGGCTTTGGAATGATATAAGTTTTATATGTGCATTTTCCTGGGCAGCCCTCAAACATACGCCGGCTGTTCCGGCTAAATTGCTCTTTAAAAACAATCGCTGAAGTACAAAGACATTCTGATAATATTACACAGAATACATGCGTTCATTCATTTAGAAAATTAGATTTTTTTATGTGAAAAAAACATCCAAAATAATTATGAAGATGCTGCAATTACATGCAAATCTCATCTTAAAACCCAGCAAAAAGATCACACATTTCTGCACGAACACACACGACCACGAAGGAAAATGAACATGCATTATGGTTATGACATATTGATGCGGTTGATATTCGGTTATATTGGGATTGGAGTGCTTGTGTTTGGTCCTGTGTGGTTGTGAGGGAGCGTGCTGTTTGTTTTTGTGCAGCTCTCTGCCAGCGAGGTGCGTCTGAAGAACTGAAGAACAGATGTTAGTCCTGGTCCCTCGGTGCGTGTGTGTGTGTGTGTGTGCGAGTGTGTTTCTGGTAGAGAGGGTCTGGCTGTCTACATCACAGAGCATGGAAACTTCAGTGATTTCTAGCTAGGGCGAGATCAAGAGCATATTGAGTGCGAGCGGCAGTGCAGGGAACGAGATTACAGTTCAGACAGTAATTCAGCCAAAGCACAGTGTCTGTCAGTAAGGTATGCTTCACTATCTTCTCCATCTGAAGAGGCAGATAATGGAACATAGTATGGTGCATTTGAAACGACCGTTCTATCTATAGACGCGAATTCCTGTCGCTCCGTTGGAGACAAAAAGTGACCTCGCTGAAATCTGAAGCGAAATGAAACAAAGCAAGCGGAACCGCACGCCTCATGTCCTCAGCACGGCGCGGCTCCACTCGGCTCAACTTCCACGCTCACTTTTGGTACCAGGTGCTCTTCTCTGTTTCCTTCTCCACTGCCGACAGTAAGTACCTCCTCAGTGGAGGCGGGCGGGACTCTCGGCTGATCGCCGTCGTCACGTCATCCTCAATGCCACATTCCAGGAACCTTTTCATCAGCAACCAATCAGAGCAACCTCTTCACTTAAGCACACTATATTGTACGTTATTGTACATACAGATGTGGTCAACTGAGCTGAACTCCGCTCTTGAGTTGACATCCATCGGTTCCCCTGCTGTCCTCTGCTCTGGGTCAGGCTCTTACATGAGGTCACAGCCGTCCCAGCTCGGAGGAAATCAGTCCAGGTTGTGTTGCAGCAAAGGCTGACACATGTTAACATTCAAGAATATGTCCAAGGGTGACAAAGTCATGGAGGGTTTTCCATCCGGCAATGAGTTACTTTTTCCCCTCCTCTCCACGGACTGTAAAGCTGCCTTTACTCGATAATGACTAAAAGTTCAGTGAGGCTCTTATATCTGCGCCCGTTTCCCAATTTCTGCCTCAGTGCTCGGAGGTTGAAATGGCGTGGGTGTGTGAATAAATCTTCAGGGATCCTGCTTCACCTTGCGCTGCCTCTCTCACCGCAAACAGTCTGGAGGGAAGAAGGATGAAGCGCTAATCCCTTTACCTTCTGCTGCCTCGTCAGCCTCGAAACACCGCCGCCCCGGGATGCATCTGCAGATGTTGAGGATTTCACCTTTCTAACTTTCCAGGCATGAGGCTTCCCTTGGTGTTTACGTAATGTCCAAACTGTATCCAAGAGCTCTCTGGAACGTGGCCTCCGTGGGCTTTTTTCCAAGCAACTTGTCATTAGATGGCAGAAAGTCGCACTGAGAACATACGACAGCCATATGTCTGACTGAGAGAAATTTATAGAGTGTGTGAAGGCAGGAATACTCTCGCTGATTCCTTTCACTACGCTCCCTTTTATTGCCTTTTTCACTCGGTCTGTCTCAGACTTATTTATACACTCAGCCGTTCCCTTAAACTCCGTTTAGTTTCAGGTGTGTCACGGTGGCTGGGAGCCAACAGAGGGTCTACTCATCCACAGGTCATAGGTCACAGTGACTCCAACACTGGAGTGATGGAGGAGGCCTATACAGTGAGTGTATGATCAGCTATGGGATCTGTACGACCTCACGTCACACATGATGTTCACATGCCACTGTTATCAGAAAATACCATCGGGGTTACAAATGATTCAACATGAAGACATAATATAGACGCAGTCAATGTCTACAGTTCCAATAAGCAGAGTGATTCATGAGTGATTCATTTCCACCGCTGGATTGTTGTTGCCTCCCAAAACTGTTACACTGTTGAAGAATAAATAAATAAATCTTCATGGTTATGTTTAGGCACAAGAACACCGTGGATAGGTTCACGGAAACATTGTGGCTTGGGTCACAATGACCAATATGTTGACGTTAGGGGGCTTTCATTGTTACAGATTATTGCCCAGCCACATGCTGCATCAACGTGTGATTGTGTGAACATGTGTTATGATTGGACTGATACCAAATTCCTCCTTTTACAGTTAAGTTTTAGCCCTGTGAAGCCTGAACCATCACATAATATTCAGAAAATTCTGAATTTTTGATATTGAATTGTTTATTGGACCTTTAGTCCAAAAATATATATACATATTTATTTTTTTTATTTACCTATATGATATTTTTTTTGTATCACATTTGTTACATCAGGTATAAGAGGGCAATTTATTTATCACAACAATTTTTATTTTACAAACAGTAACAAATGATGTTCATTGCTTTTTGAACATTTGGAACAACTGAGAAGCCAACTGAGAGTCCAGAATGTTTTTATATTGGGTGCTCTGGCACACAGGGCCAGTGTTGCTAATGGCCTCAGGTGTTTCCACTCTGCCTGACGACCCTCTGCCACACCTGCAAGGAAGGCAGCCAAACGAACAGGCAGACAGGGCAGAGAGGGCCGTCACACATGTCCCACAACACTACCTTTTTGCCATCTAAAAGTAAAAACAAAAAAATGGTCTACTCTGAGTTTCTTTTTTTGAAACAAGCAATATAACAAACGATTTTGATAGCCAAGGATTTATTATATATATATAAAACATAAATTTCCACTCAATATATCTTACTATGACATTTCTACCTTAATTAGTTTAAATAATCAAAACAGTGTATTTAGCATTGTGATATGGCATAATCCAGATTGCATGATGAAATACAATACAAGGATTTACAGGTGAATTCTTACTTTATATACCTGCTGTCTCATATTTGATACCTATATTTTCAACATGATTTTACTGTAAAAAAATAATGAAACATTAATTAATTATAGGTTGCTTCAATACAGTAAATATTGATATTGAAATATTAGTAACACTATAAATTGTATTCTTACCGTAACTGTTTCAAAATTAGCAACGATTACCCTGCCGAAAACGGAACGAGTCACGTCATGACGGCTGCCATTTTGGAAATGGAATTGAAATACCTGCTACTGCCTGCAGTGCATTGAAAGTCCACCAGATGGCAGCAGACATGTATAGGATTGTATACAATACGTTTTTCCAGGAAAGTATTGCTCATGTTAATTACATAAAGGTCTCTGAAACTGTTGTAACAAATATGATACAAACGGCTCTACAGGGTTAAAACATAAGCAGAAAGCGTGGAGGACATTTTGGAATCCAGGCCACTATTGCTATGACAGAAACAGGAAGTGTTATTTTTAACTCATTGAATGTATTCTAATGTTAGAATAATGGGATTATATGTTGAAAACAGCTTGAATTCATCATTGGTAAACTAAATACAGAGTCATTACTACATTGTAATTCAGTCATAAATATGAAACGTTCCACAACATCAGACGAGATGAGAGAAACTCTGCTCCGGTTCATTTTCTTCCATCAAAGCGACCACTCTTCCTCTGATAAAATAAATTCACTGTTGACAGAATTTTCCCACTGCAGCGTTTTTATAGATTGGGTCTGAACGGGCTTTCAGCAGTTGAAGCACATTCCTGTGGTCCATCGCCGACCAAACCTCACGGAAGGAATCCCTCGTTGTAAAGATGAACTCGGCAAAACTAATGGTGTTTCGATGAAAAAGCTCCACTCACATCATGTCCTGACTCTCCAGTTTATTAGTGTGGATATTGTGTTTCTGAGTGGATGACATGCCTGAATAATGCTTTACATTTTTATTTGTTTCTGGCAAAAAAAAAGCAGGAAAAATATCCCCCCAAAAGCATATCTTTGTTATTCACAGACAGTAGTCTATTATGCCTGCCCAGCTGTAATTTACACTGACATATTCAGTCTTAGCACAGATGTCATCGCGGTCCTTCCGCTGCGGGGATGATGCAACGTGACAGAAACACTCAACGCGTCAATCAGCGCCGCTCGGGCTGCCGCGTGATTGACAGCAGGATAATCATCGTGACATTCTGATATAATTAAATGTCCATTTGCTGCTCTCTGTCACTGATTGTTGTAACACAGTAGTCATTCAACTCTCAGTTCATTAAAAGCTTTTGTTTTGACAGAGTCGGGTCCCTTTAGGTACTGCTGTTAATGCCCGTGCTTTGGTATTATCATAATAAACACGGAATAAATCTGAAACACCAACACATTCTGAACAGTCAACGTTAAAGCAGCAACACAACCAGCTGATTCCAGAAAACTGATCTGAGCAGCGCCTCTACCAGAGACTGTATAGAGGACATGAAGCCAAAACATCTGGATCACATCTGGCTGCAGAAAAGGTCATTAACCCAAAACAACAGCAAGTTAATCCAGCCCTCTATCTGCCTCATTCACTCTACTTCTACTCGTCTTTCTCAATATCATCATCATCTTACTTTCCCGTTAACCCTCGTCTTCCCTTTTGAAATAAAGTTAGCAAAACTCTGATCTACCTCGTCTTTATTTATTACTTCAACTTTTCTTTTAGCAACTCATTGTAAAGTGTATTATTGACACGGTTAAACCGTTGCAGGAGACACACAGAGTTGATCGAACGATAAAGCATGTGTGTGTGTGTGTTTAATAATCCAAACACTGGATCTCCTAAATGAATAATACATCAAATTCAACCGTCTTTGTTTGCTGTAGTGTGATGATTCAGCAAACAAAAGCATTGTTGCTGATGGATTCAGCTGTTCAATCCACATCCAACACACTCTCCTCTCTTGCCTTGTGCTTCAGGAAAGCTACACATGTGCCACTCTCCTCTACACTTTGAGGATGTCTTATTGCTCATTGGAAGCCACTCCTATTGAAATATCTTGGAACCAAGCAGCCTAACCAATGACAAGAGTAATATAATAATGTAGCATTCATTTTCAGCCTCCTCCTTCTCAGGCAATAACTGTGGATTTCCAGGATGTCTGTTCCTGGAACTCTGAGATGAATGTTGTTTGAGTTGGATCGGATGGCCGTGAACGGGTTCACTGTTGTGCTCACAATCCATTTTCGGGTGTCACACCTCCTGTTATGTGCTCCAACACCCATCAGCCAGTGATGAGGATCCATCGGCTTTGCAGCGCTGACCACTGGTTCTATCACGTACGATAACGTCGTTCTCAGCAAAGTAACTGAGATCTGAGAACGCAATCAACAGGGCGAGACCCAAGAGCAGTCAGAGAACTCCTCAGATAACCACATTTAAAAGTGTGACCTTGTCATCATTCGTCTCAATTTACAGACCCTCTTCATGCTTGAACTTTGACCTACTGTGTCTATTGTAGTTATATTTAGTAATGTTTTTTTTTCATATTTTCCAGTTTGTACATCCTTTCCTTTCCGAGGAAGAAACACAAGGAGAGAGGAGTCAAGGGAGCAGGGCATTGATGAGACATTTAAATATGACGTGGGGCCCGGCTGCATTTTATACATCTCGAGTGCTGAAAAGACTTCCGCAAAGGAAGGAACTGTCGTTTCCTCGCTTATAGCTCCTCCGACCACAATTAACACACAGGTTGTAAAAAAGAAAATGCTAAATGCTCCACTATGTTCTCCAGCTAGTCTCTCTAGTCTGCTGTTTGCTGTTTGCTGCTGGGTAGGTCGAGTACAGCGGCTTCGTCAGAGCTTTTCCCCTGAAAACAGCTGCCTGCTGCTACAAAACGATGTCGACGAGAGTGTTGAGACTGAACCAAGCAGTCAATCTGTAGGTCATGAAGCCAAAACAATGAGCTAAACATCTCTGTTGAGCTGAGGCGAGTGGGTTTGTCCCTACTAATGACCCCTTTCACATTACACACAGTCATTTGATCCTTTGTTAAGAAAAAATACTAATAAGACTACGTTCAAAAGAATATGGCAAGGAATGGTACAGAATTCTGCTATCTTAAGCTGCCATTTAAGCCCTTCTCTTACAAATAAAAGACTGTAAAGAAAGGAGTCTTCTAGTGTTAGAATGAAACAAAGGTTGAAAGGTTTATTATCCAGTAAACAAACGACAAAAGATCTCTTGCTTCTAAGGCATTTTTTCTCTATTTCATTATTTTACTTCTTAATTTCAGTTATTTGCTTTGATCTTATTGTGGCACCTGTTTCAAAAATTTCAAAAAAACCAAGTGTTGCGACACCTTGCAGAGCCTTCGTGTTTTACTCCCAAAATGTAACGGTGTCTATTTTGGCTGGCACACCTGGGACACAACGGCGAGAACAAACCCGGCTTAAAGCAGCTGAGGGAGGCTTCTTCAATCACCTTTCATCTGATTGGTTTCCATCACTTACACTTGTGCAACACAAACTTTATGATCCTATATCCTGTAATTCCCAGAAAGCATTCGTCCCACTGTGTTCTCTTTCACACTTGCCTGAGGGAAGAATCTGTAGTTGGAAATGTTGCCTTGAAAAGAGAGTGTGCAGACCTCTTAATGTCCAGGAGTAAAGTATTTTGTGTTTGAGCAGCAGTGGGCTGCTGTAAAGCGCCCGGGGAGCAACTTGGGTTCAGTGTCTCACTCAAGGACATTTGGACGTGCGGACTAGAGATGCCGGGGATCAAACCGCCGGTCGTCAGATTAGTGGACGGCCCGCTTTAGCCCCTGAGTCACTGTAAGCTTAACATCTATGTGCAGATTGTTTCAGTGGCTCCATGAAAAATTCAGTCTTCAAATAAAGTGACGCGTGGTGCTCAGATGATGCATGGAGGCCACATAGCTGCGGTGACCTGACTTCCATGTAGTTTTGGTGCAGGTGTGCTACGGGACGGCGGTGACATCGTGATGGATGGAGGCTCTGAGGCCCATCCGCTAACCGTCACTCCGTCACCTTTGACCAACGCTCTCCTCCGACTTAAACACCGTCACACAGCCAGGACTCGGCCGCCTCCGGACTGCAGCACTCAGGTGATGGAGGTTTCTAGAGAGGAGGAGGAGGAGAAGCTCAGGGGCCAAAGCTAACATCACAGGTAGAGTTTCAAGAAGGACGAGCAGAAATTCAACATCACTGAGCCCAGACATCAGCACATTGTATCACAGCAGCGTCTAAAGTCCTGTTAGCGCAGCTTTGGGATCTGATACCAGAGAGATATTCACGTTCCTGATGACGCACACTTTCCCCCTGGTCGTCCTGTCAACTCCAGCTTTTGATGTGTGGCCCATTGTTCTTATGTCCTGTGTTGTATGTGCATGGGTTATTTTCCACTGGATGTGTGTCTAGACTGCCTGCTGTGAATATGTGAGTCAGTGTTAATGAAAGGGCTTTGAAGTCCCCCCCCCCACCCTCATCACAGTCAGAGACGGAGAGAAGGCCAAACAGCAGTTTAACACTTTTTAGGCTGACATGACAGTTTATGGGTGACTTACGGCCTAGTCCTACAGCGAAGATAAATGTAATTTCTTTAAAACCCTGTGAAGCCTGAACTATCAAATAATATTCAGAAAATTCTGAATTTTTGATATTGAATTGTTTATTGGACCTTTAGTCCAAAAATATATATACATATTTTTTTTTTTATTTACCTATATGATATTTTTTTTGTATCACATTTGCTACATCAGGTATATTTGGCAATTTATTTATCACAACAATTTTTATTTTACAAACAATAACAAATGATGTTCATTGCTTTTTGAACATTTGGAACAACTGAGAAGCCAACTGAGAGTCCAGAATGTTTTTATATTGGGTGCTCTGGCACACAGGGCCAGTGTTGCTAATGGCCTCAGGTGTTTCCACTCTGCCTGACGACCCTCTGCCACACCTGCAAGGAAGGCAGCCAAACGAACAGGCAGACAGGGCAGAGAGGGTCGTCACATATGGCCCACAACACTACCTTTTTGCCATCTAAAAGTAAAAACTAAAAAATTGTCTACTCTGAGTTTCTTTTTTTGAAACAAGCAATATAACAAACGATTTTGATAGCCAAGGATTTGTTATTATATATATATAAAACATAAATTTCCACTCAATATATCTTACTATGACATTCCTACCTTAGTTTAATTAAATAATCAAAACAGTGTATTTGGCATTGTGATATGGCATAATCCAGATTGCATGATGAAATACAATACAAGGATTTACAGGTGAATTCTTACTTTATATACCTGCTGTCTCATATTTGATACCTATATTTTCAACATGATTTTACTGTAAAAAAATAATGAAACATTAATTAATTATAGGTTGCTTCAATACAGTAAATATTGATATTGAAATATTAGTAACACTATAAATTGTATTCTTACCGTAACTGTTTCAAAATTAGCAACGATTACCCTGCCAAAAACGGAACGAGTCACGTCATGACGGCTGCCATTTTGGAAATGGAATTGAAATACCTGCTACTGCCTGCAGTGCATTGAAAATCCACCAGATGGCAGCAGACATGTATAGGATTGTATACAATACGTTTTTCCAGGAAAGTATTGCTCATGTTAATTACATAAAGGTCTCTGAAACTGTTGTAACAAATATGATACAAATGGCTCTACATTATTAACTCTAGGTAACTTGTTGAAAAAAATAAAAGCATGTGCATCAATCTGTGATGAAGCATAATGATTTCATTATTTCAACATTCTCTGATTGGCTTATAGTCGTCGCTACTTTGTAGAATGTGTAAACTTTATTGCTGATGAACACGATTGGTGAAAGGTCGGTAGGTTAAAGATGTCAACCTTCTAACATAGTGTCCTCAATGTCCTGATTATGTGAGAAAAAGTTTTTGTTCTTTTAAATGTTACCATGCACATTGCCAGAATAAAATTACAGATCTGAGTTTTAAATATTGATGTTGTTTCATAATCAAGCTTAATGTTAACCTCAATGCTGATATGGCACACTGATTTTAACAAGACAATTCAAAACTGCCACTTCATATGTAAAAGGTTGCCGACCCCTGATTTAAATGGTCCAAGCCCGCTCTAGATTAAAAGTCATGAGATAGGTTTTAGCCAGAGCTAGCCCAAGGTACCTGTTCACACCTGGCCTCAGCGTCTGTGGTGATCACAGCTCTGAATGCGTCGGGTTCACACCCGTCATTACAATGTGCCTCCACATGCGTCTCCAGCAAACCAGATTTGCTTTGCTTTTAACCAGTTTGTGTTTTGAATGATTTCATTTACTTACTCGTGACGAGCAAATGGAGCAGTTAGCTATACAAGACTGAGAGAAAATAACTGAGTCACACTGTGATGCTCAGAGGCTACCGGCAGCTATACCGGCAACTTTCAAAGACTTTATGCCAACTGCAAACATTCTATTTCCTCATTTGGGGGATAACAAAAGTGGCGGAGCGTCGATACCTTCGCTCACAAACACACGTATACAACACAGACATCAGATGGAGTAGCCTAGGCGGTCCTTCAATGTGGAATGCGGCCATGCAGCCCAGACCACAGTTTACTGATGGACAACTGAAGCCCAAATAACCGCCTCTCGTATTTTTTATGTATCGGGTTTCATTCCACACTCAACACAGCAAATTCCATCTGCTGATGAAGGCTGTGAGATAGCCTATAAGCTGCATACAAAGCTACCAAGTGGACAGTGGGATGAGGTTATTTTGTCACTTCATAATATCTGTTGGCAGTTAAAGCACACATCTTATGAGTTGCAGGTCGTAGCTTATTTTAGGCTGTTTAAGCATCACCTCACATAGGAGACATTAATTTACACAGGTGTAATGTTAGAAACCCAAAGGTCCTTTATTATTGAGTAGGCCTATAGGCCTCATGTTACAGCTACGGCCTAGGCTACTTAGTTCAGGTCGTGACCCTCATCACTGGTCTGTCAGCTGCAGCTCTGATGCCACTATCTGTCCAGTTTGTTTTAGACCTGTCGTTAAAAAACTGTCAGCTTTTGAGATCAATCCAATTTATTATTGTTTCGGTATGACTCATGCAATATGTCACAGCACCGCTAACCAATCATTCTCACTCTCAGCAGCATAAGTGTGTGTTTGGCTGTATAGCAGTATCATATAACTCTTTCCAACCTCTTCTGTCCTCCCGAAAAACTTCTGGCTCCTCCCGTTGCGTCTCAGCCGTGCGCGCCGGAGAAGCTCCTTCACTCATTCCTTACTGGAGTTCCACAGAGCAGGAGAAAGACAAACAACTTTTCCCCCCAAGGATTTTAAATTACAGTCTGTGCTCAGCTTCTGTTCTGTGCAGATTTTCACAATTTACAACACAAACTTTGTTCATTGCCTGTAAGAGGATTCCGTTTTTTTCCAGTTTTAATTCGATTTTTGCGGTTTCTGGACTTCAACCACGTTGAAATGGAATATGAGGAGTTCCCTAGAGAGAGGCTATCACGATTTTGAGGTAAAAGCATTTATATTTCCTTACAATGATTTGAACTGAAGTTATTAAATATTTAGGGGGCACTTTGGCTGAAACCACCGCTGCAGCAGAGTGCGTCTCCCGCTGCAGTTCATCCATCCATGCGCTGATGGAGGCAGAGAGTCACCCACGAAACTTGAGCCAAACTCGGATCAGCAGCGCCAGCAAATTAAGTTTGACCTCCGACTGATTCTGACTGTCATCTGGGATTGTTTTATTCCAGTTCCACTTTCATTTTCACAAGAATCATGAATGTGAACCCGTTTTTACATTTTCTGTCGCATTTCTTTCCTTGAAAAGTATTTTTAAAACGCTAAAATAATAATAATAATGAAGAACAAGAAGAAGAAGAAAATAATAATAGCATGTGTCATGTGTTGATAACAAAATATTGTTACTATAGTTATTACACGGGCAGCTGCTCCTCCCTTGAATGAAGATGGACCCCCCCGCCGTGTGCGTCCTCCACACTCTGCTGGTGCTGATGATCTTGCCCCCTGTTGCCTCGGCCCCCTGCCCCCGACCCTGCTCCTGCCCCCAGCCCGCTGAGCTCCACTGCACCTTCCGCTCCCTCATCACCATCCCAGCTGCTGTATCCACAGACGTGGAACGCATGAATCTGGGGTCAGTCCTTTTTGCATCCTCAGCGTTGCCTGTTATTTTGCTCCACTGTCCGTGATTGGATTACACTCTTAATGCAGTACAATAAAGGGATTTAACGTTTTGTCATGTCAGTGCCCAGGTTCATGTATTGTTTCTCATGAATGGGTTTAATGTTTATTTTACCGCCCACCTTGGTGTTGTTGTTTCAGGTTCAACAGTATTAATAAGATTACAGACAAATCGCTGGCTGGTCTTAGGAAGCTGGAGCTTCTGATGGTCCATGGGAACGACATCCACAGTCTACCCCACGGAGTGTTCAAGGATCTTACTTCACTGCAGGTACACCGGCTGAACACACGATGAAAATATTACCTGGGAAAGAAAGAATGCATGAATGAATATTGGCTGTCCTTTATCAAGACACTGAACCACAATGATGGATCTACATCAGTTTCCTTGTGTGAGCCAGGTCCCATTAGTGTTTGCTCTGTTGATTTGACCAGATAATGGTATTTTAACTTTAACTTTAAAATACAACTTATAACTTTAGTGCTATCATCACCACATTTAAAACACATTTAAGTGTGTGTCCAGCCCTTTGACTATGGTTCCATTGTGTTTCTTGACTGACCAGGTACAGCAACGGCTAAAGCTTTCATTTAAAAAGAAAAGGCCCAACAAATTTGCTTCTGTATCCCTAAACTAACATTCATACAACATTCACACACAATTTCATACTCTCTAACTTTCACTGTTGCTATATTAAGTTCATAAAAAATATGTCTGCTTTAGCACATTAAATATCCAAATGTGTGGTTCAGCATAACGTGTCTCATCTGAGGAAAATGTGGGATCATAATGTCATCATTACTCATGATGATTTATTTCTCCTTGTTGCTCGTTGGTTTAGATGTTGAAGATGAGCTACAACAAGCTGAAGGAGATCAACAGACACACCCTTCAGGGTCTCTGGGCCTTGGCCAGGTTACACCTAGACCACAACCGACTGGAGTTCATCCACCCAGACGCCTTCCAGGGCCTCACCTCCCTGCGGCTGCTACAGCTGGAAGGCAACCGGCTTCAGCAGCTGCACCCAGCCACCTTCACCACCTTCACCCTGATGGGCCACTTCCACGTCTCCACTCTGAGGCACCTCTATCTGTCAGACAACATGCTGACATCACTGCCCTCCAGGCTGGTGGCGACCATGCCACAGCTGGAGAACCTGTACCTCCATGGGAACTCGTGGATATGCGACTGCAACATGAGGTGGCTCCATGAATGGGATAAAACTTCTCCAGGTCAGACTTTTAATTTACGCACTGCAATTTGATTTAGACCTTCTTTACAGAGTTCAACCTTAATGTTTTTAAGTGCAGGTGCATCAACAATCTACTTGCCTAAAGTAAATTTTTACTTGTCCCTATATAATTATTGGACAAGTAAAAATTGTCATAAACTATGTCTTTACTCTATGCCATTTTCTCGCGAGTATCAGTATTTTCAAGTTTATTTTATTTATAGAGAACATTTAAAACAATAAAAGTTGACCAAAATGCTATACAGTGTTGAAACAACAATACAATATATCAGAAGGCTCACTCCTTTAATAATCAGGTCTGGAAAAAAGCGTTTCATTCTTTTTGAACACTTGCCTGATTGGGCAAAAAGTACCTTTTTTCTTTTCCACACTCTTTCAGCAGGAATTCCTTATTGTTGAGCCTTTAAAGACTAGTGACCTGATACATTATCTACAATTTTGTTATAGATTGGAACATTCAAAGATGTTAATCCAAGAATACTTCAAGGTCTTGTTTGAGAGCTTTGTGGTTTTTGTCTCCAGGTGTCTTGAAATGTAAAAAGGATAGGGCCCTTCCCGGTGGCCAGCTGTGTCCCATGTGCTCCTCTCCCAGGCACCTCCAGAGGAAAGAGCTTCAGGCTCTGGAGAACCTGGTGTGCAGCAGCCCCGTCATCAGTTCTCCTCACAGGACTTCGCCACCTGTTGACGTCGAGAGTGAGGTCATGACCATAGAGGACTTCAGGGAACCATTTGGGAACATCTCCCTGGGCCTGTCCGACGAACATGGGAATGAGGTGGATCTGGAGTGTGGTATTGGCGAGCCAAGAGTGCTTACCAAGATCAACTCGGAGCAGGTCAACCAGCTCCAGCTGGCCTCCAACATCACTGTGTCTGTGGATCTTGAATGCCCTGTTGATAGAGAAAAGTATGAGCAACTGTGGAGGCTTATCGCATACTACAGTAATGTGCCAGCCCATTTGCAAAGGGGGATTATTCTCAGAAGTCAGCCAAATCCAATCTATGTGTACAGACAGGACTCTGAGAAGGATGCCCAGTACTACACAGGTGTTAAAGTTAATATGATGGCCCAGCCGGCATGGCTGATGCAGACATCTGCAAACCTTCAGCTGAACAGACTTCAATCATCAGCCAAGATGGTAAAATTGATCCTGAGCACGGACTTCTCGGAGACAGTTGAGACAGAGCTTGTGCGGAGAGAGAGGAGGACATGGGTCATGATTGAGCCAACAAACACGACCAGCACAGTGTTGAGTGCTATCCTGGGAAATCTGAGTCAAATGTACTGCAATGTGCACAGTTCTGGCCAACCAGTCATCCACTGGATTTTGCCAGACGGCTCTACGGTGGAGGCACCATACAGCAGTCCAGACAACAGGGTGTCTCTGTCCAGCGATGGACGGCTGGTCATTAAAGCTGTCAGCCACGCAGACACTGGAATTTACTACTGTATAGCAAAGGTTGATGGAGACCTTGCTGTCATGCCATTCCATCTGACAGTGCAGGAATCTTCTAGCCCTCCCCCAGGGGAGGACGCCTCAATTACACCTATCGAGGGATTTGCTGGCAACCCTTTTTCCCTGCCTTGCACAGCATCTGGTTCTCCTGATGCTGAAATTAACTGGA
This sequence comes from Pholis gunnellus, assembly GCF_910591455.1. Taxonomy (NCBI): domain Eukaryota; kingdom Metazoa; phylum Chordata; class Actinopteri; order Perciformes; family Pholidae; genus Pholis; species Pholis gunnellus. The sequence continues at coordinate 7,233,769 of NC_136551.1, read as the reverse complement.
TTCTACCGAACAGCAACATAGTTAGTTTCCAAGCTAACTCCTCTAGAGCTTTGGTCTATTCCAATGGCACACTACATATCCCACAGACTCAGCTATTGGACAGTGGTTATTATAAATGCATCGCCATTAATCCTCATGGTGTGGATACACTGGCTACAAAAATCACTTTTGTCCGGCGCAAAGGGCTCATAAGGCCTTTGAGGAAGTTGCCAACAAGACCTCAGTCAGTGTCAGGGGTGAACACTCAGATTAAAGTCCCCATAGAGGATGCAGAGGAGGCATCAGGGGACATTGAGGTTACTCAGGTCGGGGCTCCAATGAGCCGCTTGGATCCTTTGAGGAAGAGAATTCCAGGAATCGTGGCCCCTGGCAGGAGGGGCGTCCATCCATCGAGGAATAGGTGGCGGAGGCCACCGGTGCTTCAAAAACCAACAGGATCACATGTTGAAGACAGGAAGAACACTGTTGACAGCAGGAGGAAGATTAATATGTCAAAGAGTAAAATAGACCCAGAGAAATGGGCTGATATTCTGGCTAAGATTAGGGATCGAAATGCTCACAATACCGTGACACCACTCCCAGTTCAGCATACAACAGAGAGGAAACAGACAGAGAAAGCAACACAGTCACAAGTTACTATTAAGGGATCTTCAGATGGCATGACTGTGCAGGGCCACGATTACTTTACAACACCAATCACTCCAACACAATATAGACAAATGAAAACGAATAAACATAATACAGAAGGTCAAGGCACATACTTAACATCTAACAGCTACACCACACATAATACACGCGATATGACATCAAACAGTCAGCACACACAAAGTACAGCAGATCCACACACAACACAGACTCTAGACAATGCACAGCACACAGTCCAAGATACAAATTTGGATATACACACAACTTCAAACAGTGTATTTTTCCTCCCACAGCAGACCACATCTGTTCCCCTACACGATGTTACTTTCTGGCAGGCCAACACAAACACTGCAAGCAGCAGCAGTACATTTACTCTACAAGAAAACCAAAGTACAAATACAGATGTTAATGGGGTCAAAACAGCTGATGCATCCAAGGCATCGGAGAGAAGAGAGGATATGGACAGACCGAATGTTGGTGCCAACTCTATTAATGACAGAGAACTATCTTCAAGGAGAAGTCAAATTATCCCTTCGGTCAACCTCAATGAATCAGAAACAAGCCAAGAGGAAAATGGAAAATATCTTAGTGTGACTGCCACAACATCACAGTTGACTCATCCAAAGGATACAACACTTGATGATTTGCAATCTCAAGCAATGCTCACACAAGTACCTCCAACAACTACACTAGTACCCACCACTACAAGGAGGGGGTCTGAAGGACGATTCCCCCCGCGCATTCGACAACCTAACTCCAGGAGAAAGAATGGGGGTCGTCGGAGAAAGCCAAACAAAAGAAAGCAAAAGCTGATTAAACCCACCCAGTTTATTGCCACCACGCCTGCAAATGCTCCCTTAGCAACACTCCGGACCACTGACTCCACACAGCTAAAAATAGACCCATTAGAAGTTAAAACAGCCAATTTCAATACCACTGTTCCATTCAGCGGCAGCCAAGCAGCGTCATCAGGCATACTGAGTCATGAAGAAAGCACAGTCTTAAGGCATGACGATGAGGCAGCCAGAAAACTCTCCTCACTTCCAGCTTCTCCCTCCGAAACAAACGACAGCCATCAACCCACAGCCAAACCACTATTCAAAACCACATCAGCGGCACCATCATTTCCAACAGCCTCTCCAGAAGTAGGTCACGGAAAGACAAGTTCTCAAACAACCCTGAAAATCTCAGAAAGTGTGTCTCCTCCTGAGCTCTTGGATAAAATCACATCAGTCACCCAGCAGAGGTTTACGGGCAGCCCTCTTCCACCTGTTAAACCTTTAGAGGAGACACAACAGGTTAGCGCTACAGGAGACCTTGGACCTATGCCACACTCAGGGGATTTTCACACTCTAACGCAATTGCTAACAGATGTCAGGCAGAATGAATCAGACTATCAATACACACCCACGGAAAAAGGTGACAGAATGCTTTTGAAGGAGACGGACATTCATTTTTCACTGCTGCCATCCCCATTTGCCTCAGCTGCTTCCTTGATCGAGCATGAAATCAAGACAACCTCTGGATACACTTCAAGTGGCTTGATTACGACACTGAGCGTGCCTCTTGGGGGTCATTTGGACACAGAAGAGGTTACCACAAAGAAACCTACACTACCTGAAAGACCTGCGAACACAGGAAATAACTTTGATGCTCCTTTGACAAGTATCATCAGAACAACAACTATCTCTGCTACTTCATCAAGGCCTGATGTTGTGATCCCATCTACAGTGGCGTCACATGTCACGTTACCCAAAACATCTTCCACAGAAGCCATAATGGGCACTTCATTTAGGGCCATCACTCAGGAGGCTCCCAAGATCAACATCATTCCAGACAACTACAGTCAAGACCAACGAGCACAACCCATCACATCAGAGTCTAGGAGAACATCAGACTTTCGTCCTGCAACCCAGTCAACTGACAACAAGCTGGCTCTATTTATTAGCACAAATCCAACTTCCCCAGCCCTAAAATTGACCAGCAGGCAGTCAATCAAACCGACTGCCACCCCAGCCCCAACAATTGCTGCAATTCAAACCAATCCATTCAGAGAGGGACTTCCAACAGGCACTCAGGATGTGTCCAAAAGGCACCAGCTCCCTGGAAAAGGATCTATTCCAAGAGGGAAGCCAAGAATAACTAACAGCAATTTCCAGACTTTCACTGTGGACGCTGAAACAGATGCTCAGCTTCCCTGCAGGGCCGAGGGTGAGCCAATGCCCTTCCTGTCATGGACTAAAGTTGCTAGTGGTATGTATGACTTAACCACCTAACAACTCAGTATTTTATGTACACCAGGTCAAGCTTTTTGCCATTGCCGTGTAGGCTTCATTTCTCAGCACCAGAGGTTGCCTCTTTGTACCATGTTTGTTATAGATCTGGAAAAAAAGTTCCAATATTATTTTTTAAAAAGGTAAAAAAAAAGGTGGTGATCAAACCTATAACCAGAATGTTGATGTTGATATTGCTTTAGTGCTGACAAATCCCAAATTAAGTTCAGTGCATTTCAGGAGATTTTTAGGATTTGTTTTCTACAATATCTGTGCAACGTTTGGTTTCGGTGAGGGACAAATTATGGTTTTGGCAAATAAACTATAAACTATTTAAGATAAGATCAATTAAAATACTACTATTAAGGTTCGGGAAAGACCATGTTTATCTTTTAAAAAAACATCCATCCGCCTTTACTCCTTTTTACTTAAAGACACCCTGCCCTGCCACTGGACATGTATTGTGTGACCAGTGGAATGAACATAATTTCAAGAAGAACTGGGTTGATCAAAAATAATTATATATGTTAGTTTAATTCACTCACATTTTGATGGTACTATCTTTTTCCACCTTGGAAAAAATATCTTTTCACAACTAAAAGCTGATTCAGGGCGCACTCCCTGATAATGAAGCCATCTAATGTGTATTAATTGGGATGATCAAAGCCTTTCTACCAGTCATGGTAGAATGAAGTATCCCCTTGAACATGGTTCATTTGTTTGTGAGCTATGGCACCCACACAAATGTATTGTCTTTTTGCACAGTCTGCAAATAATACACCCATTTCATCTACACTATATTGTTTTTTGTCTTTTTCAACATTAAATAATACTTCACCTTATATTTATAGTATGTCTGAGAGAACACTGTCTTTTTTACAATTGCTGTCTTTCCATTCATGCAGGGGCGAGTATTGCTCAGAACACCAGGGTCCAGAGGTTTGAGGTCCATCCAAATGGTACATTAATCATCAGGAACACACATCCCTTGGACGGGGGCCAGTACCTTTGCACAGTCCAGAACCAGTACGGCACAGACAAGTTGGTGGTCGACCTTGTGGTCCTGTCTCAGCATCCGCGGATCCTCCAGCCTCGGCACAGAGACATCCCTGTGCACCTCGGTGACAAAGTCAAGTTGGAGTGTAAAGTGGAGGGTCACCCTATGCCTCGAGTCACATGGGTGCTCCCTAACCATGTCCACGTAGCTGCTGCCCCACTTGGTGTTGCCCCTCAGCAGCATGTGGCCGTCTTTAGTAACGGAACACTCCAGATCAGCCAGGCCACTTACACAGACAGAGGGATTTATAAGTGCATTGGCAGCAGTGCAGCTGGGGCCGACTCAGTCTCAGTCCGCCTTTATGTCTCCATGTTGCCACCTGTGATTCAGCAGGCACAACGTGAGAACATCACCCTCCCAGAGGGCAGCCCCGCCTACATCCACTGCACTGCAACAGGGGCCCCTCAGCCTGTCATCACCTGGATCACACCTGATGGAGTGCAGCTCACTGCTTCCCAGTTTGTTACTGGACGCAACCTCATTGTCTTTCCCAATGGGACCCTGTACATACGGGGATTGGGCCAGGGAAATGCTGGGAGATATGAGTGTTCAGCAAATAACGCGGTGGCATCCAGCAAGAGATCAGTGATCTTGAGCACAAGGAGGAATCTGACCTCTGCCAAGGCCAGTATCACCTTGTCGTCCCCCCAGAGAACAGATGTGATCTATGGGGGGAGGCTGATGCTGAACTGTGTGGCAACAGGAGGGCCGGAGCCCCGGATCATCTGGAGGACACCCTCTAAGAAGCTGGTGGATGCTCAGTACAGGTAACAAATGTACATGCAAATTAATCCTTTTTCTAAAGCAATAAATGTTTAAATATATGCATACATTTAATGTCCTCTGAATGCTGTTGTTTCTATTATTTTTGCAGTTTTGACCCCAGGATAAAGGTGTTCCCCAATGGCACTATCACCATTCATTCTGTGACCGACAAGGACAGTGGTGACTACTTGTGTGTGGCACGTAACAAGATGGGTGATGACTACGTTCTGCTGCGGGTCGACGTGTTGACCAGACCGGCCAAGATCGAGCAGAAGCAGCAGAGATCCAATCAGGAGGTGGTGTACGGTGGGGACCTGAAGGTGGACTGTGTGGCATCTGGTGTCCCCAACCCAGAGATCAGCTGGGCACTGCCGGACGGCAGCATGGTCAACCCAGTCAAACGAAGAGACGGTGTCAGCTGGGGACGCAGTCGCAGGTATGAGCTGCTTCATAGTGACACTCAATTTAATTTCACTTTTAAAATATACCTCCATTGGTCCATTCAGAGGTGCTGAATCAACTGAAAGAACTGTTAAGAGATTGTGGTTTTAGTTTTTTGACATGAATGATTAAAAAAGACTTTATGAGAAGAAAAAGGATGTTTGAGAAGTTCTGAATTAGTTGTGAATTGGTTATTACATCCATCTCTTCATTCAGCACTTTATAGAGTATAGTCTAAATGTAAGCATGAACAGATTCGATGCAATAAAGATTTCTGTTAGAAAACCAGTTTAAGCTGCTCTCTTAAATTACATAATTTCAAGTCAATTCATTTAGCCCAATATCTCAAATCTCAAATTAGCTTCGAGGGCATTTACAATCTGTACAGCATATCAAACCTCATGCCCTTTGACCCTCGCTTTGGTTTAGGGAACACTTTCCGAAAAAGCTTTAATGGGGAAAAAATGTAAGAAACATCAGGAAGCGTTACTGAGGAGGGTTCCCTCTCACAGGAGAGAAATGCATGCAATAGAAATGTACATAATGTCCACATAACTAATTGGAAAATATTCCCTGACCACCTAAGATTGATGACTCTTTACACTTCTACAGAAAATTACTTCAAGAACCAATTTTGTCATGTGCTGTTACATTACAAACACTCCTTTGTATTTCAACTGGATTTATTGTTTCCTGCCATGATACATGCAACATACTGTAAATATTTATTTTCACTCTATCAAGGCTGGGCCACCAAACACATTGTTTTCTGACACATAATAGCTGACTGATCACAGAAACAGGCTCACAGAGTATCAAATAGTACCTTTGTTGTCAACTGTTAAAAAAAGCCTTGGAATTAAATACAGAACTTGTGTTCCTGATACAGTATGCAAAGAACTTCACTACCAACTTTCATTACGTGGATATACAGTTCTTGACAAGGGATTTAGTTTTATTACTTGTGCTGAGTATTTCTTCAGTAATAAAAGTGCTGTATATGAAAAAAGTAAGTCCAAATGTCCAAATCTTCATAATTGCATTAATTCATAAATGTTCTACTAAATTTACATGAATGCATTTAACTCTCAACTGATAGCTACAGTCATCAAAGTGTAAAAATCAGTATCTCCTTTCTCCCCTTCCCTCTCTCAACTGTATGTAGGTATGTGTTGTTTGACAATGGAACGCTGTACTTCAACCATGTCGGCATGCCAGAGGAAGGTGATTACACCTGCTATGCTGAGAACCAACTTGGCAAGGATGAGATGAAGGTTAGAGTCAAAGTCAAGGCTGCAACTTCCCCGCCAAAAATCCAGGATAAAGACCAAAAGTTTGTTCGGGTTTTCTACGGTGAGACAGTCACACTGAGATGCAATGCCAAAGGGGAACCAACGCCAACCATCACATGGATATCCCCTACAAATAGAGTGATCTCCCCTGCATTAGACAAATACCAGGTCCTGGATGATGGGACATTGGTGGTTCAAAAGGTCCAGCGTTTTGATGGAGGTAACTACACCTGCATGTCCAGGAACAATGCAGGACAAGACCATAAAGTCATTAGACTGGAGGTCCAAGTAACATCTCCAATGATCAACGGCGGAACTGCCAACGCCATCAAGGTGGCCGCAGTCCAGGATCAGCGGAAGCTGGTGGACTGTGTGGCAAAGGGAACTCCCACCCCTCGCATCATGTGGGTACTACCAGGAAATGTGATCCTGCCTGCACCATACCACAGCAACAGAATGACAGTTCACCAAAATGGTACCTTGGAAATCCGGTCAGCCAAGAGGACAGACTCGGGGCAACTGGCTTGTATCGCTCGTAATGAAGGAGGAGAGGTCAAGCTTGTGGTCAATTTGGATGTGAAAGAGGTTGTTGAGAGTCCACAAATTAGAGGTTCCAAAACAGATAGCCTTTCACTGACTGTGGGGAATACAATGACTTTGAATTGCTCTTTTGAGGGCTCAACACTTCCTCACCTTACTTGGATCTTACCCAACGGCACACCATTGCATAGTGGTGCTCGGTTTTCTAAGTTTTTCCACAAGCCTGACGGCTCTTTGATCATCAGCAACCCCTCTGTTGCTGAAACTGGTATGTACCGCTGTCTGGGGCGTAATTCTCGAGGGCTTGTGGAGCGTATGATCACATTGTCCCCGGGGAGAAAGCCTGAGATCAACAACAGCTATAACTCTCCTGTCAGCATTGTGAATGGGGAAAGACTTTTGCTTCATTGTCTAACCAGTGACGAACCTCTCAGACTAACATGGACGATACCCAGTGGGGTGGTCCTCAACAGGCCACAGAGAGCTGGACGATATGCTGTTCTACCTAATGGAACACTTGCCATCCAACAAGTATCAGTCTATGATCGGGGTTCCTACGTGTGCAGAGTGGCAAATGAGTACGGCAGCTCTCAGCTTTCTGCGTCAGTAATTGTGATTGCATACCCACCTCGAATTACCAACGGCCCTCCCCCTGTGGTTTTCGCTAAACATGGAGTTGCTGTTCAGTTAAACTGTGTAGCAACTGGGATCCCAAGAGTGGAGGTAGCATGGGAAACCCCTGATAAAACCCGCTTGGCTGTCAGTGCGCAGCCACGCCTTTTTGGGAACAAGTACCTCCATCCACAAGGTTCCCTCATCATCCAGAACCCGACACAAAGAGATGCTGGCGTCTATCGATGCACAGCTAGGAATGCCATAGGCATCGACTCTAAAGCTACCATTCTCCAAGTGTTTTGAAGAATTTCACTTCATAATGGCCCATTGCCATACTGTATGCCCAAGCAACTGCCTAGATAAACGTTTTTTTATGATCATAATGTTGTAAAAACTGCTGCCACAATGATGAAATATTGAGTTGATTAAAACCTGCAGTTGTGCTGTTTAGAGGCAAAACCTTGATGCTATTTTGCAGCACCACAGTTTACCCTTTACATCATTTTTTGTACAATCCCCATCACTGGGAATTATCAAGGGCCTCCCATTTTGAGCAATGTTTGCTAAAGAAATGTTAATCATGTGGGGAAGCAGACTACAATAAGGCCAGTTTGGCTGTGTTTTTTGCATTGCATCATTTTTACAGTTACTGCTCATGGACAGTTGCTGTTGTTTTTCTTTTGGATACCAGTTGTTGTGCTTTGCAGTTTAGCTTCAGGCTAATGACTTGTACAGTCCCTTTGTGCAGTCTATTACCCTTTACTGAATGATTTACCTTTTATGAGTAATAATTCATATTCATTCTATAAGGGGATGGCACAGATGAATAGTTGTAGTTGCCTGATTGGTTGACACCATAATAAAACCAAAATTAATTAAAATATGTTGACACATTCCTTAACTCCTGTATATTTCAAATCACTCAGGGAAATGGGACGAAGAGTAAAAATCAAGTGTCTCTATATTCCTACAAAAAATATCAAAAATCACGTTAAGACTACTGCTGTTCTCTCCACAGTAGTCCTACGACTACTCTATGAAATATACATAGACAAATAAGCGTCAGCTATGTGACCTAACCGTTACTAAATGGGAAAACACTTCATAATATTGAACAGTTACAGAGTTACAGAACAAACTGCATAATGAGATCAGAATCTGCCTCTGTAAGCTTCACTCTAAGTATTTCACATTAAAGCAATCGATCCATCGATCCTGTCTGACCAGTGAACACACTCTCAGAAGCATCCTCAGCTGTACATGTACCTTTGCATTGATGACATAGTACAGTTGCTTCTGAGGCTGACAGAAGAATTGTGTAATTTATATAACACATTTTCTAACTAAGAAATATTTAACTTAATTACAGAATTGTATGTTGCTAATAAGATTTCTTAAGGCAGATTATTTGTATTTTTTACTCCAAAGACATCAGTTGGTATCCAATGCTTTTCATAAATGTCTATCTTAAGTAGTTTCTGTGTTTTCATAACCACATATTGCAATAACTGATTGTTTCTGCTCTCCGCAGTGTGCTCCATCTTTGAATCTGCTTCTGAAAAATGCTGATCAAGGTTAAATGTCCTCATTTGTAAATTATTCGTCTTTGACAGACTGTGGTGCATAGTCATTTTCCCATATTTTATTAAAACATCTCCACCTGTTTCTACGAAGCTCAGAGTCGAAAATAAAACCTTTTTATTAGCGAGGCAGGGAAAGCAAAAGATTGGAAAATGATGACTCAAGAATGTTTGCCACTGTACTATAAAACACATCCATAACTGAGAATATTTTTTTATTTAACTTTGGAATAGGAGCATTGACCACAAAACTTTCAGTAAACATAAAGACGTGTGTGACTTTATATACTTTTTCGTAACATTGTTCAAAAGTCGAATGTAGTTTTTGTTCAGCTGTCCTTAGAAAGCAGAGCACAGATCTGAGAGAATACTCAATTTAGCATGTTGGATGAAGGAAGTAGGTCACCATTATTATCGAAGACTAGAAACTTGCAATAATCGCTCCGGGAATACAGCTGCAGTCTCATCTTCCAGAAAGAAGAAACATCTGGAGCCATGAGGAAATCCCCCATTAGTTCAGCAGATTTGGCCTGAAAGAATTACACTTTGAGAAATTTACACGGTGAAAGAACCAAATTGCATTTACTCTTTTTACTGTAACAGAGTTGTTTTACGCGAAAATGTCCTGATAAAATGTGGGAATGGAACAAAAGACAGAAGATTAATCAGCAGCTGCAGCAGAAAAGAAAGCTTCTGGTGTGGCTGCAGGAGGGCAGAGCTCCAGAGAGAAGGCTCTCAGGAAAAGACGGTGTGTGCACCCTAATTAATCACTGGTTTATTGCACCATCCAGCGAGCACGCTAGATCCAACTCAAACAAACCCAACTAGTGCATACTGGGTCTGGCTTGGTTAGCACAGTGCATCCATAATTCACTTTAACTGTTATATTAATTGAGATTCTAATTTTGGCTGGACAAAATTATACTAAAACTAAATGTAGCATATATTAACATCCGACCTCTTGGAGTTTCTTTTAGTACAACTCAATGCTGAATACACAACTTTTAGACGGCCAGAACGTTACAATTAACTTTCATGAATTGAAAACACACTAATTGTAACTAAACTAAAAGTACTCAGCAACCAAAGAAAGCTGCCTCTGCCATGCCTGGCCCACCTGGAACTGGTGTCTGGCTGCTCTCCATCAGGCTGCAGAATACGTGACGTTAGTACATAGTAGCTATCATAGCGTAATTTCCCCAACAACAATAAACCATAAAATAAACTAATGTGTCGCCACCGGTTAGATTGTCAAAATGAGGAATATAACAGCTTCAATCACTGTAATCATTAGTGACGGTTGTATGTACAATGGATCACAAAGATGTGCATCAGAGGGGCATTTAGAAGTAGTTGCTGCGACTGACAAATAAGTCGGAATAAGTCAGACGTATACCGTATGTTGCAGGCATCTTGAAACACCACAGCACAAAGTAGGCCTAACCTAAATCTATAGCGAACGTAGGCCTATAGATACACGTTGCAAAATGACTTCATTACTCTCCAGAGAAAGATTCACTAGACATGACTGAGTGTCACTCTGTGCAGTAACTGCAGAACAAGGGGTGAGCTAACAGACCACATTTGTACTCCCTTGATGTCTCTGTTCACTTCATGAGTCACCGTGAATCCTGTCAAACCCTGAATACACAACATAGTTGTTCTGTAAGTACAGCTGTACGCTCGCGCGTACATCTTTGACAGAACTGGCAACCACTTGTGAAGTGAATGCAAGGGAACAGGGGAGTGAGGGTGCAGCATCTATTCGCTGAACGTTATCAATGTTGTCAATGGCGTCGTTTTAGTTCAAAGACGAAAACTTCATCAGGACTGGGAAAACAAACACGTCTTCATCGTGGTTGACAGCCTGACCTGTCAATCACAAGGTAGCCACACCCTTAAGCATATTCCGCTTTATTTGAATTATAATTTACGAAATGAACATCATGCTGTATTGAAGAAGACTTGAAACTCGAGATTGAGACCATAAACTCATGTTTACTGAGCAAATAAATGAAGTAGTTCGCCATTAGAATAAAAGTTGAAATGACTTTCACATAGTGGGACAGACAGACTGAGTGGACTGGTTATATTATGCTTTGAGAACAGTCCAGCAGAGAAGTATGAACGTTACTTTTACTTTAGTAAATTGTTCTAGTGCTCCTTCCATCTCTGGAGATGTATCCATATCCATTAATCATCAAAGTCAGGGGGTTAACCAGTGCTGCCTCCAATCACTCCCACCAAACCCTCTTTAGTTTTCTCTTGCTGATGAATCAACATTTTCCACTCTGAGAACTGATTAGGCTGCAGTGATGCATGTTGTCCTCCAGCTAAACCAGATAGCTCACAGCGCTCCACTGGGATGTCTCAGTGTTATGACGCTGTCTGTTTGTGACCCAGAACCTGCTTGGATACAGTTTGGAAAAGCTCACATCTTGTGCCCACCTGTTTTTCCTTTACGTGCGTCTGTAGTTTGCTCTCATTACTGAAGGAGACGGTCGCCACCGTTGAGGAATGCCACGCGTACGGATGTTTACGCTGCTCATGCACAGTTACCTTCCTGTGCTTCTCTGCTCTGACTTTAGATGGTCTATTAAGGAAGTTGACATCATAGGAAATGGGAAAAGAAGTCCCTGTTTAAGGGATTAGTACTAATCATGGCATATATTCTGCTGAGATGCAACAAAATGAAGAGAAGCTTCAGTGAGGGAACCTACTATGATCCGTGAATGATTGGTTTTTCACATGGTGCTGTGGCTGATTGACGAATCAAAGACAGTACGAGGGAGCTCTGGCTGCGGAGAATTTGTGTCCTACAGCAACACCATCAATACATCTGCACATCAAGGCACTTCATGTCGGAGCAACAGAGACACTGAATGTGAAGAAAAGTTGAAAGGACTGCTCCATCAGAAGGCATTGGCTTCTTTCTTCAGGGTCTGAGAACACGGTGTGGGCTCCTTGGTAAAGCAACAGCACTGAGCTAACACCTTTCTTCCTCAGTGGCTGCTGTGATGTTGACGACATTTTCATCAGTCTCAGATTTAGCGCTTTAAAGTACGCGCGTGTGATTTATTGCTTGTCGAACACTCGTGCTCATGGTAAATTGTATGATCATCAATGTCAGTAAATAACAGCTAAATTGAAAAGAGGTGACGCAGAATTTTGTGGCCTTGATGGTAATTTGTGGGCGGCTCCGTAAATCTGCCAGACTGCTGAAAAACATTCTAGAAGTGTTTTCCTGAATACAGTGCGGGAATGACGGACTCTGCCAATAACAAGCAAACTAAAGGTAATTACATATAAGTAAATATGAATGTAATTACTGAATGTAAACATAGCCAACACCCAAACCATGTGGCTCAGGAGATAGAGCAGGTCGTCCTCCGTAGATCAGGGTTCGATTCTCCGGCTCCTCCAGTCCGTATGTCGAAGCGTCCCTGAACCCCAAATTGCCTCTGAAGACATCGATGCGCGAGTGTGTGTGAATGAGCATTCGCTTTAGATCCCTGATATGCTATAACACATAGTATTGCAGCATCTGCCATCAGTGTTTGAATGGATGTGCATGTTGACATGAGGTCGACAGCGGTTTGAGTGGTCAGAAGACGAGGAGGCACTCATACAACACTTCATATCTTACGAAAGGTTACTCTCATTTTCCGTGTGATTTCCTACAAAAGCCAGCAACACGTGTCTCCAGTCTTCACCGGAAGCAACTTTGTTAGGTTTGGGCAACAGAACTACTTGGTTAGGTTTAGGAGAAGATTGTTGTTTGGGTTCATTTAACTTTGGTAGTGCCGTCACTGTATTACACAAGTTACATGACAAATACATCAACGTTCCTTTCTCGTTTCACGTGATCCATCTTTGTTGGACCATCCACTGCAAATCCCATCAAGATAATGTTTATTAGTCCCTTAGAATTCCAACCCCACATAGTTTGTTCCCTGAATGTTAATGTCAACAAACTCTACTGTTTTGTTTCAACAGTTTAATAAATACTTTCCCAAATATTCTCGGATGCTCCAGCAGCTGTGCATTAACTTTTGGACCTTTGGATCGTCTCCCACTCAGGGAATTAGTGTGTAAGTCTACGGCAGATGTGGACATGTCTGTAGGCCAACATGTGGCTGTTTCATTTATTCTGCTTGGGTTAGAAAGGATTCACAGAATTGGTTTGTAATTTACAAGTTCTGGACCACAGCAGCAGAAACAACAACCGTGACATCCTCTTTTACAAGCTCTTTGAAAAATGTATCTTAAGCAAGTCATGAGGTAAGAAACGGCCCTTCAATGTTCCAGATGATGCATCTGGAATATTAAATAGAGCGCTTACTGGTCTAATTGTGGGGAACTGGTTTGGTTTGTGGCCCAGTTTCAACCAGCAGCCTGCGACTGCAAGGACACACTCCACCCAGCTGCTCCTCCCCAGCAGGGGCCTTGAAATGAGCACAGACCAGAAACCCCTCCACAGCTGACTGTCATTACTCTTGCAATCTCCAATTAGCCTGATCGCAGAAACTGCGCTTCATTAGAATTCGAAGCCGCCGGTTGAACCGCTGATCAAATTAGCTGAGCGACTTTGAGCATGAATCAAAACAGTCGTGCGACGGCTCCCGCACAAGATGAGCGGAGGAGGCGGTTCAAAGCTGTTAACCCTAAAACATATGGAGGTGCTTAGGATTCTCCGACAGCTCACATTTCGCTCTCGTCCGCACTGTGTATGTGGAGGCAGACACAGCATGGCTCTAATAACAGCTGGTGCTGAGTCGCATGGACGTCTAGCCTACACCTGCACACACACACACACACACACACAGACTCATTCACAATCCTCACCGAATCACAAGCACTCCATCAAGCAGAAAGCTGTGTACTCATCAAGCAACTGAGGAGTTCCAGATGGGGACATTATCAGGACTATTTGCTCATCTAAACCCAATAAAAGAGGTGAGAGAGGTGGAAACACTTTGGGTTGAAAATGAAGAATAAACAGGGGAAGGGGGAGAGATGGGGAACAGAACCCAGGTGCTTCACCAATCTAGACAACAGTGCTCGGAGCTCCTGCTCATATCACCAAGCATGGCGTTCACTTTCATCCGCCTCGAGATTTGCGTTGGCATTTATTGGAAGCACATATGGGTGTCAGTCCCACACTGTCAAAGCAGGGACTGGGTCAGAGTGGTGACATTCTTCGTGGGGTCAGTGTGGTGTCAGTGGTGGTTACTTAAGTGAGGCCGAAGGCTCTCACTGAGTTATGTATCAAACAAACAGCAGTTTCTTTTCTTTGCCATGAAGTTGAAATATCTCAACAGCTATTGTAGATTTTGAAGAGACATTCGTGGTCCCCAGAGGAAGAAGCCTACTGACTGTGTGTCAGACATTCATGTTCCCCTCAGGGTGAAATGCAATAACGCCATCATCAAGTCAACAACACACAAATAAAGTACGACAAAAGTAACCTGAACCTAAACAACGTAACAGCTTTAACAATATAACTAGCAGAAATAAATAACCTAATGTCTTACGCAATGGTATGTAATAAGCTTAACAACGTTACGTACCAATCATAAAGTCAATACTGACGTTTTGTTTCACACCGGACATGAACACTGGTCTCCTAGGTGTCCCTCCTGTGATTGTCACCCTCATCCACCACTCCCATTCAACTGGGCTGGTAAAACTAAAGTCACTCCCTTCAGCCTCAGCTGGACTTTGGGTTCCGTGCTAAGCATTAGCATGCTAACTCGCTAAAATGCCACGATTGCAGAAATTGTGCCGAACCCCTAACCCAGCTGCCGACATCAGCATGTTAGCATTGTCAGACAAAAGAACCACTTTGTAAAATAAAAAGAGTTGCTCTGCAATGGAAGACAGGTAACCAGCAGGCCTAGCAAACATGCTTCTTTTCACATGGAGGCTAAAGGCTTTACAATATCATTTTCCATTGCTTGTTGACTCCTGGTGCATTTTGAAAATCATTTCACATGACCTCCTTTGCTGCTCCGCGACCCTTGGTAATTCTTAGAACTGTACATCATATGAGTTGCAGGGCGAAAGAGCATGAGAGCAGAGGTTTGCAAATCAAACGTACCCTCTGGCAGGCTAATGAAGGATGAGCCATTGAAGGGTCGGTGTAGTTGAGTTTTCTAAGTAGTGGAAGATTCTCCCTCAGGGACAGCTGAGGGAGAGTCAAAAGGGCTTTGTTAAAGGGTCACTGCACCAATTTTAGACATTAATATTAGTGTAAGGGTCATATGTACAAGTTGTAAATCTCCTGCCACAAAGCGTGATCGGGTCAAGTCAAAGGTCTGAATGGACTAAATGGTCTTTTAAGTTTTAAGCTTATAGAAAGTCTCTTTACTAATAGGTGCTTTTGCCTTTTTGTTTTTGTTTGTTCTGTAAGTTTCAACCAGAAGAACATCGACACAACAGCTGATTAGTAACTACACACAGCACATGTTTTATTAAACTTTTATTAAAAGTCAAGATACGTTTAATAATATAAGTCAAGTTTAACCATTAACAGACTGCAGCAGACTTTAAACAGTAATACTGTCATTATAATTGTGCCTTTTATTACGTTGGACTGCCACATCGGTTATTAATCAATACCAGTGTTTGCCGCATGTGTTGACACACTCTGTCAATCCCCTCTTGTAATCACCAGCAGGAGGCTGACGTGAATGACTTCTCCCAGCTGACGGGTCATATTTATGCGACGTCTCAACGCACAAACTCAAGAGGAGACTCCAGTCTGCCAGCTAATCATTACAGGAGCTGATTTCACAGATTTATACACATTCTTCTGAGAAGAGAGCTCAACAGTCGACTCAGCTGGTGTCTGTTTGAGATGGGGAGCATTTCTGTTGCCTCTTAAAGGCTCTCAACATGGCAACAGCTGAGCTGGCAGCTAACTTTGACAACACACAGATAATAGCTGTTGGCTGCTATAGTAATGCTCTAAATCTGTTTGTTGCACCTTTTAACCTGGTTTCAAAGCTTTTCTGACGTTATTTGAAGAAGCGTCAGCAGGGAAGGATGCTCCTTCTGATTCCTTTTGCCTTCTCCGAGCTTAATGAATGAGGCGGTCAAGAGAAACCGGCAACCTATCCCCAGATCGGCGCTCGCACTTTAATCTCGATGAATCGGAGTCAAGCGAGAGCCACTCATCCGAGAGCAGCGATGTGCCAGGTTGCCTTTCAAAGCAATCATCATAAGGCCTTTTCACCGACAGCGCAGCCCCGGCCCGAGCTCACCTCCTGCCATTTGCTTTGTATTCAGCACACTGTCTTCCTTCAGTGTGCCACGGCATTATGAGAGGGATGCCGACGAAAATGACATGCACCATGTGCCCAGTGGATAAGGATCACACAGCACACTGTCGACTGCAGTCAGACATCTATTAATCTGGGTTCCTGCGTCTCTGATGTGCTGCCATGATGGAGAGTTGAGATAGAAGAGCCACAGCGCCCCCTGGTGGAAGGGAATGAATGCAGTCTCGAGCAGTTCATGTGTGTGTTTATTGGTGGTTTCTCTTGACGGGCATGAGGAAATATTTAGTTCCACAAAAATCAAAAATATCACATGCTTTATTGCAAACAAGGACATATGTTCACAGAGTGGAAGATTCACAATTTAGAGATGTTGAATCATTGTTTTGCTGTTGTAATAAAAAGAATAATGCTTTAATTTATGAGTCCCATAAGCTTCTCGTGATTAGCTGGAAGCAACTTTAGTATTAATTATATGGAAAATGGGTATGATGGAAAGATATTCTGAGACTTTTTTAGTTGTGCGGAGTTTATAAGCACATTTTTGGAAGAAGTTTGAAGAAGAACTGAAGAACCAAATGAGCACTGTCTCTACTTTCCCCATTATTACCAAATGACATACTTTCTAGGGACAGGAACCTGGGACCTGTGAAATAAAGCGCTACAGAACGTTTCAACATCGTCCTCTTCCATGTGAACGTCAAAATAAAATATGTATCACGCATCGGACCACAGATACTACACAGCTTGAATATGAAGTACTGTAGGAAGAAAAAGAAGCAATGTAACAGAGTTTGATATCCAGTGCTTGAAAGAGCGTTGAAGAGATATCATGTTGGTTTTAATGCATCACATGTTGTTATGCAACTTGGTTGTGTTCAGTCGGGTTTCTATGTGAAAAGCTTCTCTGCAGAAATGATTCTTTGTTTGATTGATTGTGTGTAGGAGGAGTAGGATGGCCATGCATAAGGGGAACAAATTGAAAGGACGATTTGTTTTATTTTGCTTTTTAAGAATAAAGTCGACATGTTGAGAATTAAGTCGAAATTGAGTCTAGTGGTTTGATTCATTCTCACTCTCAACATTTTGTCCTTTATTCTTAACTCTTCCGTTGCTGTGGGTTCATGCAACAGATCATCTAAATCCTGACATTGCATCAGTTGACCACCAGTTTGAATTTATCAGAGTGTAAACAACAAAAGTAGATGGTCAGAAATTCAGACCTGGAGCCAAAGACACGACAAGCATTTACCTGGAGTACTTTAAATATGTTCGTAGTAATATGTTCATTCTGTGCCATAGAGCTCCAACTATTAACAACACTCAATAAAGCTCAATAGAGGTTTCTACTACTTAGATCAGTTTATTAAGACCAGACGGTGCATTATTTTTCATAGGTATAGCTACGAGTAATGGATTTTTAGAACCTGACGTTGAGGCCCGATCATCTTACGACTAATTTAATTGCATGGATAGTAGAAAGATAAAACAATCCCAGTGAAGATGGCTGGCATAGCTGTACACATAGGGAGTAGAATGTTGTGGGTTTGTCCGTAAAACTCATATAAATCAGATTGTGAAATCAGTCTGGCTATCACCACTGGATTCAGACTGACCTCTAACCCCAGAGGAAATGAAAAATGACCTAGAGGACACAGGTGTGTTTGGGTGACGGAGTTGTTCCCGTGTGTTAATCCAGAAAGCGGTCCAGCATCTTCTGGATGTTTTGGAAGGCGTCTCTGCCCAGGTAGTCGGCCTGCCCGGCCTCCCACAGCAGTCGATGCTCCAGCCGCTCTGCCTCTGTCTCTTCCTCTGTCTCTTTGTCTGCCTCTGTCTCTGCAGCCCTCTGCTATGATCAAGTAGCAGAATAACAAATCAGTCTTCAAAGGCAGTTCATCACAAGAAACAGCAGACTCTCTATTCAGGCTGACTTGTAGCTTCTAGTTTCATCGGCGTGCACAAACAGAATGCGGTTGAGCGTATCAAATCAGAATGGGTAGAGTAACGTTCTTCCTTCATGCTCATCTTATGAACACTTTCAACTAACCTGTGTCTTAAATTATATTCCATATCGTCTCTCAACAGACACTTTGTGCTGGGAAGAAAGACACGCTTTCGAATGAAACCATGTTTTATTCATGTGGATCGTTGTGAATGCTGAGGATATAACAAGAGCAGCTTTTGGATTACATTATAAATAATGACATTTATAACGGCAGACTTGATTGATTGATGGAAAAGGACTTTACGGAGACATTACGATATTAAAAGTAAAGGATCTTTAAACCACTGGCTCTTATAGTTTGACCAATATGGGAATGAGGTTGGCACAGTAGAGAAGTCAGAACACAAAGGTTTACATACAGGGCCTGTGTCAGTGTCTGAGGCGCTAGCACTGCTCTCCGACCCATTTGTCCCAAATCCTGGGTCCTGGATCTCCGTCCTCTCACATGTTCTCGCCTCTTCCTCCTCCAGCGGTGTGTTATCTGTGTGGGAACACTACAGACACCACAGTCATGTCACCCATCAATGCACTGCAGTGTGCGCTGCACACGACTATGAGAGCAGCAACAAAGTGTGAACACATACAGCAGAAGGAGTGAGGTTGAAACAGTCGCTGTGGAGCGCTCGATAACACTGTTGATGTATGTTCACGGCTGTTGTCCCACTGGAGGCCGCGTGTCTGCTCGGGCTAATCTTACAAGCTTGTTTAAGCACAATGCATCACGTTGAAAGGAATGAAACAAATGACAGGAATGCAACGAGAAGCTCAGAGGCCTGTGGCAGATAATAAGCTCTGTGTCCCTGTGTTGTGTTTTTCTGCTGGAGTCAAATGCAGTCGAGCAGAAACGCTCATGCATTAACAGGAACTAACAAGAGGCACTTGAACCGCCTAATAAGCCGCCGTAATAATCAACATGACATATTATAAACACAAGCTGCTATGCTAATAAGGTCATCCATTTGGCTAATTAAGGGATTGATCAGCATTTTTAATGACGACTCATTTGGCTTCGCAGAACATGTGCGACTTTTAATGAACTCTGTGTTTAAAGTAGTTTGAAGGATTTCTTTTTTTTTTCTTTTGATGGAGCTAGCAGTTTCCCCCCGCTTCCAGTCTTTGTGCTGAGCTAGGCTAACATGTCCCAGACCTGTCTCTCTCTTCTGGATTCACAAGCATGAGATCATTATTGTCAGTGTGATGTCATATGTCATACATTGTGAGCGTGTAAGTCCCAACCGTTATAATGTGATAATAAAGACCTGAGGAGTAAAGATATATGTATATGTCTATACAAACACACACACTCACATTTAATTAAACATCATATCGAACAGTGACACTAAATAAGGTTTGTTGGTGTCTCAGCTTACTGTCTCTGGTTCAGACGGTGAATGAAGACTCCCAGAGGGGGGGGGGAGATGTACAGGCAGCGAGTTGGAACTCTTCAAGTTTTCTCTAAATGGCATCTTGGCTTCGTCTTCTCGTCCTTGGATCTGCAAAAACAAGGGAGGACGTTGAGTGTTTGGAACGACAACCAATCCGAGGGCTGGGCAGCCGCGTGTCGCGTTTGGCTGCCGCTCTGCATGTTTATGTTGCAGCCAAGCTCTGCAGCAGCTTCTGTGACTGATTAGCAAAACCTTCAGCTAAAGAGGGGGGAAGTCATCAGTGAAATGTTCTGCTCGAGTGTTTGGAGTGAAAACCTGCAGAGCATCCGCCAGACATGGCACAGGGCTGACTTCCTCCACAACAACATTGAGTGACACTGCTGAACGCTATAATCAGAGCCATTACATATGACTCAGCAGTTACCGTTTAACAGTCACATATGAACGTTTTTAACTGTGCATTATTTTACGGGCCACATACCATATTTTTCATCAATCTACTGTTTATTTCTGAAGGTTCCTGACTGTGTGGTGTTACCTGCAGGGAGGATGGAGATTTGATACACTTCAAATGCATTAATGCTGTTTCATTTTGAGTGAACCCTGGCAACAATTTAGTCAGAATAAACATATAAAATAAATCTACAGGCAAAAATAACTGTAATAAATAAATTATGAATGACTATTGACTTGG
Organism: Pholis gunnellus; assembly: GCF_910591455.1. Taxonomy (NCBI): domain Eukaryota; kingdom Metazoa; phylum Chordata; class Actinopteri; order Perciformes; family Pholidae; genus Pholis; species Pholis gunnellus. The sequence goes on along the minus strand of NC_136551.1, from coordinate 7,213,197 downwards.
AGTAGTGTGGTGATGTACCATGTTTTTCTGTTGTGTGTGTGTCAAAGCTTGACGTATTTTCTTCCTCTGTTTATCAAGTATTTAACATATATATGTTTGCAAAATATTGTGAAATGAGTTGCGATGGTTTGTCATTTTTAAAAAGTGGGTCCGCAGAAAGAAAGTTTGGGAAACTGTTCTGGAGCACCAACAAGTGGATTCATTCGCTGCTGCAAATAGTCACAGTAATAAATGTAGTTTAATAAACTTTGTTCAGGAACGGGACCACACCCAGAACACGGCTCATTTCCCCCGGACAAGTATTTAAGCTCTACTAACCCGTTCACTTCCTCTTCGGATCTGTGCTCTCATCCCTCCCCCCGACCCCGTTTTTTGTTTCCCTTTTTCTCTCTCTCTCGCAGGATTACAGGAACGACTGGGGACTCTGCACCTCCAGAGCTTCCTAAGAGACGGCACCCCATCCAACAGTCTCCGTTCCCTCCAGCCGCCGGACACCAACGGTCCCCCGCCACGTCCCTTCACCCCTCTACCTCTATCCCTAACCTACATCTTTTCATCCCTCTACCTTGATCCCTACCCTACATCCCTTCATCCCTCTACCCTACATCCCTTCATCCCTCTACCCCTACCCTTACCCTACATCCCTCTACCTCTACCCCTACCCTACATCCCTTCATCCCTCTACCCCTACCCTTACCCTACATCCCTCTACCTCTACCCCTACCCTACATCCCTTCATCCCTCTACCCTACATCCCTTCATCCCTCTACCCCTACCCTTACCCTACATCCCTCTACCTCTACCCCTACCCCACATCCCTTCATCCCTTTACTCCTACCGCGCATCCCTTCATCCCTGCAACCCTCTACCTCTTCCACTTCCTCATCCAACAATCATTCCGTTATGCAATAAACCTCTCGAAACTCATACAGTTATGTGCGTGGTCCTTGTTAGTGAAATGCAATCAAATCAGAGAGATTTGTTAAATGAAACCATGTACGTGTGAGGTGTTTTTAAACACGTATGTCTTCAGTAGGAACCAAAGAGTGCCAAGTATTGAGAGAGACAGACTAACACGTTGCTGAGCTCATACAACTAGGGTTACAATATCGTGATATCCAGATCAAGTTCATAAGCTAGTCATTAATAATGACGTTGCAGCTCTATTTAAGTTGTGCATCAGCAAGTAAGCAAAGTGCAGAAACTGAGGCCTTTTATTTTCTTCATAAACTTTCATCCTGACAGTGTGGAACCGATTGCGTTCATTGACGTGGCCTACTTTAAGATGAAATAAAGATTTCAGATCACAAAGACGTCCGTACCTCTTGTTGTTTCCCTGCTTGGTTTGATGTTGTGGAACTGAGGTATTCCTTCCACCACAGAGACACAAAGTGCTCCATGGTGTGTGAGCAGCTCTCATCCCTCTCATCCCTCTGGCTGCTGGAGCTCCAGGGTTTCACCGCTCCTAAGAAATGGACGATCTTTGCGTTGTGGCCAAACCTGCAGGAACAAAGCTGTAACTCCAGCATGTGCTACAGTTTATCAATGTGAACAGTTGAGTGGGTAGAGGATGGCACTGGCAAAAGTCCGACACAAAGTGCTGTGTCTGCACACTTTTCTATAGGTCTGTGCAGATTACGGAGCCAAAATCAAAGTGTCGATTATTTCTGTGGTTGTCACAAATTTGGGAAATCATCCTTTGTGTAAGAATATTAAAGCTGTTTGCACAAATGTTACAGAAAGATGTGTGTGTTGTGTACAGACAGGCCATGGGTGTTTTGAAATGAGCAGTTACTTTGCTAAGTACAGTGTAAATATAACTGTAAGTATAAATTAGACATTAGTAGAGTAGGACACAGCGACACACACTCACTGTTGGAAAGCAGGGCGGTAGGTGTAGAAAGAGCTGCCGCTGAGGTTGTAGACAAACGGCAGGTGTTTGCTGATGTCTTCAGCCGGCCAGCTGCTGAAGAAAGAGTTCAACAGGCCCTGGTCCCCTCCTGACAGCAACAGAAATGTATTAATAACTGCAATGTGTACAAGTAAATAGTGATATGAATTGAATGTGGGTAGAGTCCTGAATGCACAGCTTTTTTTTCCCCCCTTCTGAAACTCCTGAAAACTGAATCTTAGTTTCAACAAACCCATTCTCTTGCATCACCTTTCAATGTTGTATGAGTGCATTCCGTTGAGTTAGTCAGTATTCAGAGCACACGGCGTTCTCTGGCTGTTAGTGTGAACCCAGACATCATTACCGTCGTTACCGTCAAAGCTGCCTTGCTGCAGCGCGTGCTCCACGAGGCTGCTGTGGGTGTGGAGGGACGGTCTGAAGACAAACACGCCAGAGTTGAAGCAGTCGGGCCAGCCGGGATCAGGAGCCGCCGACAGCTCGTCTCTCTCGAACAGCTCGTCCACGTTACACAGAACCTGAGCGGGAACGGGTCGATCAGAGAGCAGGAGCGGTGGATGTGCGGGTGTGACCATATACTGTACATGTGTGTGACATATAGGTATGTCTGCCAACAGCGTCGTTATAAGAGCGGCATCAATTTTGTTGTTTTAATGGTGAGCACGGAGTTTGGACTTGGTATCTAGAGAGGTGACAGGTCACCATTTGATCAAGGCACCATGCCTCTTACTGCGAGGAGCCTAATCACTCTGACATCTACCCATAATAATTCATGTCTATAGGTTCTGAGTGTGTATTTAGGGACCATCTGTGTGCCTAAAAGAAAACACTGCATTTTTTTGTTGTTGTCAGGAGGGGTTTTTACATTTTTTCATTTAACCAGATCTTAGTCATGGCCCAGCAGGAGGGTCACCCAAGCCCAGTCCTTGGTATTTTTTAAAAGTATAAGGTATAAGTGTAAAAGTCGTGATATTATTGCCTAAACTTTGGTGCGGCAAAGAAATTGTGCAACAAGACGCAAACATCCTGTTCTGAAAAATACTAAAGTGCCTTAAACTTGCATTCTTTCTAATGGCCAGCTGGTGGCGACTCCTCTGGTTGCAAAAAGAAGTCTGCTTATATAGAAGTCTATGATTTATTACCTCAGTAAACTTGGTAAACTTGAGTTTCAATTCTTCTTCAATACATAATTTACTAAATACCTTGTAATGATAACATTTTGGTCGCCAAAATAAGTCTTTTGGAGCGTTCGGTTGCACTAAGCTCCACCCTCTCGTGTCACTTCCGGTTGCAAAAAACCAAGATGGCGACTTCCAAAAACCAAGATGCTTGCTTGTCGTTACTTCAAAACCTTTACTCAACACGGTGGTTCAACTTTAGGGAGCTGGGTATGTAGCTGAGTGCGGGTCATGCAGGTAACAAGTAACTAGTATCTAGTAACTATGACTGTTTGTAGTTCAATGTCATTATAATATTCATAGAATATTAGAAAAATATTTGAAGGAAAGGAGAATTGTGTAGGTGGGGGAACTTTACGAGTAAAACCGTCTGAAGTTCATTACTCAGAATTATTTCCTAAATTGTAAAACAATAACATGTTATTTAACATACAGGCTATAGCAGTGGCATTTGGTTGATCCAGACTAGCCATAACGCAATATGTGTGCACAAGGAGATGCATGTGCCGTGCGTCAGTGCAGGTATAACCTTGAGACTGCTCATGCTAGCATGTCAATATGTTTACACTGAGCAAACAGAGACAGGGACACACTCCAATATGTCCCCCGACATGCATGCCGGCATTGATCTCAAGAACAACACGGGGACATCGGACAACAGTTCACAACATGACCCGTAAAAGAGACACAGTATGTGGACTGATAGATAGTGATGCACAGGAAGGTCAATATAGATGTTCACATGCATTTGTGCAATATGTGCTTGGACATAGTATGCATTTATTTAGACAGAGCCCTGTGTGTTTGTTTCTGTGAATTATTCCTCTGAAGAGTGATCAAAGCTGAGGTTTCAAATGTGTAAAACAGGATGAAAAACAACACATGTAACCGGATGTTCGGTGGACTCACAAGTGTGTCAGCATCCAGGAAGACACATTTGCTGTACTGGGTCAGAGTCCAGCAGTGGATCTTGGTGAAGGTGATGCCGAGATCAGGACGTCGCAGCCAGGACAGGTGGAGATGGTCATCACTGTCCATCACATCCACCGTGATGACCTCATCAAATACGTCCTTAAGGGCAAGTCTGACATGCAAAGATGTAGATGGTTCGGGGCTTACACCAGCACTTGACTTTAAACTGCGTCATAATTATAGGCTTTGACAAACTTTTATCGCCCACCTTGACTGTTCTGAGATGTTTGGTGAGACCATGACGACGGTGCTGCGAGTGGTCCCGTGGCGCCGCAAACTTCTGGCCACCACTAAAGCTCCCTTGCAGTATGAGTCTGTGGTGGCCAGGGTGACGAAGGCCTCGCCTGCTGCAGAATGGTCAGATGACAGGATTAGATGTACTGCACTGATATCAGGGTTGACCTCACCTGAAGTGGAATGTGCTTTTGTCTTTGAAAATATGTATCCTGTGATCTGGATTACGGAGTCTGAATATAAAGTTCTGTACCGGCTAGTTTCAAACTGGTGCACCGTTAAGCTGTCTTCAGCTATTAAAGACTTTAGAGGTGTCTAAATCACTCGCTAAGAAACGTCTATGACACACTCCAATCGAGAGCGATCAACTTTGTAAACAGGAAGTCATTGTGGCATCAAAAGTAAGAATGAGTTCCCAAAATGACGGTTTTACAAAAGATACATCTTTCAAATGGAGTCAAATGTTATCGGCATAATTAACTAGTTAGAAAACAGTACAACAATGCTATCAAATGAAGGAACCTGTCCTTATGGGTTATGGTTATGATTAGCGCTGTTGTACCTAAGCCTTTAATCACTGATTTAATGCACCACCCTGCATGCTAATGAAACACACCCAACTGTTTAACTGTGGCGTCTCACACAACATCCACAAACACAGGGAGCGTGTGACTCGTAAAATGTCACGTAATTTGAATCTCGTAAAACACAATGATTCATATCTGCGCAGCTGTTTCTGTAGCTGTGCCTCTCATTTTCAGACAGAAAGTTCCAACAGTTACAGCTACAGCATTTCACACATGCTCCACGAAGAACGGTGCATCATTTCAAACTTCTCTCTCCACTTCGAACTCCTTCAGGGCCGATCCGTCTGATCCCACGCTGTGCACCAAGAGATCTTACTTACAAAAGCATCAAAAGTGAATTTGGCACGCTCTCAACTGATGCCAGCATCACTGAGGTTCACAGGTTCAGAGCCTGTGGCGTCCTCTTGACCGCACAGAGCAGCAACTAACCGTCCACATGTGGAGGTAAAGAGATTAAAAACTGACTGAGTACTGACAGCTCAGCTGAGGACAGACAGGATGGACGTCTGAAACATGATGCCTCCTTAATAACATGAATTAAACACCACAAAGGCAGTGGTAAAGTCCTTGTCTGTGTTTCATAATTTGCTGTAATATTAATTCCACAGTTTCTGATTTGTCAGCTGTTTACTCAAAAAATAATGTCGGTATTCAGTTATGGAAGTCTTACATTAGTTCTTCTTTGAGGCATCCATAAATGTTACACCATCACCACCTACTGGAGAGCGCTCAAAGACACAACAACGGTGATAAAAGAGACAAATATATCTCCATAACGCTCAGTCGACGATTCACAAATGAATATCAGGACTGTGAATGTTATCACGTGATGGAAATGGGGATGTTTTTAATAAAAAATCCAAATAGATACAGAAGCATCAGAGATCTTTATGTCATGAATAGTGAGCCGTTTCACCTGGAGCAGACTGAGGAGCAGACTACACTGAATTTACAGTGTGGTTACTACAGTGTAGTGATTATTAATGCTGTTGTTGGAATGTTGGAACACAGATTCAGGATCGATGTGACTTAATTATGATGCATTCCAAGCATTTCTATTAGACGATGCTTCAGTTTGAACTGCTTATCTGGCATGTTTACTCCCATCCCATGAGAAAACATTCAAACATGAAGGTGTTAACATGACACCAAGTGTCTTGTTCTACATGTTCTACAATTCTGCTTCTAAAAATGACTTAAGCTCCTCGTGCGACTCTATATATAGCTCTGAATGTGTTGTAAATCTGTTATGTTGTTCATTCTGTACACATGACATCTATCACACTTCTGTCCATCCTGATAGAGGATCCTCCTCTGTTGCTCTCTTTAAGGTCTCACCTAACCCTAACCCTAACCCGGGACAGAGGATGTCACATGTGTACAGATGGTAAAGCCCTCTGAGGAGAATTTGTGATTTGTGAATTTGGGCTATACAAAAATAAATTGAATTGAACTTCCACACAAAAGGCCACTGATGGTCATTCTCATTGAAGCTTTTACTTCTATAATGGGTTTTACCATCAGTGTAAAAGCAGTTTCAGGTAGAATAATTAAGTGTTTAGTTGTGAAAGGAGTGTCAGAGGTAGTCAGATGTAGAGTCTTGTAACCTTTTGTCTGCAGCCATCTCTGGGCGGTGTGTAGTTTCAAATTTCAATTGGCACACTGAGCAGAGTGAGAATGAGCACAAGGTCTATTCTGATTTCAAGTCAAACTGGGTCTCTACAGTGTGCTTGATACCATTTCAGAACTCGGAGAAAAGGACCGGAGAGAATTACAGTCTGTTCTCGAGGATCAAAGCTGAACATTGTCGGGCAATCTGTCTTTTATTTCTTTAAATTGACTTAACCTGTGTACAGATGGTCAACTAGCAGACTGAATCACCTTTATTTCCCATTGAACTCAACAAATGAGAAGAACAATTCGATTTTTTTTTGTTTTTTTTTATCTAGATCATTAATATTAAATGATGTCACCTACCTGACATTTTTGAAATGTTCTGCAAATCCAACAACTTTATCCACAAAGGAGATCAGGAATTGTCTTCACTTGTATGCAGAAGGCCTCTCATACAGGCTTCTAGGATGCCAGTCACATCTTTGCACCGGCTGCTACTGGAACCTTAAATACTGAGAGGAGGAATTAGTATCTGATGTGCCGTACAGGGATATCACATTCCATTCTGTCATCAAGAGTAAAGAGTAAAGAGTGGAGCACAGGCCCGGCTATGTGTGTGTGTGTGTGTGTGTGTGTGTGTGTGTGTGTGTGTGTGTGTGTGTGTGTGTGTGTGTGTGTGTGTGTGTGTGTGTGTTCATCTGTTTGTTCAACTGGTCATTCAACTAGTAGATAGTGAGCTTTGCCAAGTGTTAAGCAACGGTCTCGACCTCTACAGCCCTGTCCTTCAGCTGATAGCTCGCTCATATAGTGTGTCAACTTTCCCTTTCCACATGTCAGTGGTCTGGTAAATAATCATTTCACTGAGCTGTTCTTGTCGCACATAAAGGAAACAAACAGAACACAGCAGAACAACATAGAAGCACATACTGTAGTAGGACAACAGTAGGATATAGTTCCAATTTAAATAGTAACTTTTCTATGAATTAAACTCCGGGCCTGCAGTTGTGGTCTACATAGTTCTTTATGTTTGTACATACCCGTGTAAGTTATAATAACAGAGGTTACGTTACTTAACATAACGTAACATAACTTAAGGTGACTTAACATGTCTTAACATAACGTACCGCTACTTAAACCAACTTAATGTGACGTAACTTAACATAACTTAAGGTCACTTTAAGTGACTGAAGGTAACTCAATGTAACTAAACGTGACTTAACATAACTGAACGTGACTTAATGTAACACAACTTAACATGACTTACCATGTCTTCACGTAACTTATCTTAACGCAACGTGAATTAACGTGACTTAAGGTATCTTAACGTGACTTCACTTGACTTAACGTGACTTCACTTGACTTAACGTGACTTAAGGTGATTTTCACGTGACTTAACATGTCTTAATGTAACTTGAGGTAACTTAACGTGACTTAACATGACTTAAGGTGATTTTCACGTGACTTAACATGTCTTAATGTAACTTGAGGTAACTTAACGTGACTTAACGTGACTTTATGTGACTTAACGTGACTTAACGCGACTTAACGTGACTTTATGTGACTTAACTTAAGCGTGACTTTACATGATCTTAACGTGATTTTACATGACTTAATTTAGTGTCACTTAACACAACTTACTGGAACGGAACTTAGCATGATGGAACGGAATGCAACGTAATGTAACTTAATCAACTTGTGTCGTATACGTACATAACCTACATGACAACGTAAAAAACAAACATACTTATTTAAACCAAATCATGATCTTTTGCTCAACATAAAGTTGTTTTGCTGTGATTATTTAGTAACTCTTGCTGTCAAGAATGATCTTCCGTCCTCAACTTAAATTCGTAATTATGAAGCAAGCAACGAGAAAATGACAAAACGCAGATAAACTGTACAACACCACTTTATTGGAAACATGTACACACACTTTGAATCCACACACAAAAGTAACATTCGTCTAATCGTTAGTTGTAATATACCTTGAATAAGTCTATGCTTGTAAAACTAAGACGTGACAAAAAAAAATCTCCAAAAATGCACTTGAGATTGAGAACATGAGGTTGATACTGAACAACGAAAAGCACACTGCAACATCAAGCCGAAAGCAAAAGTCAGCAGGCATTTATACGCATTATTATCATCAAGTATTTACAGCTCACAAGGGTCCAACTCTTTTTAATATTCTAGCATCATAACAATCCCCCAGATGCAATACCTCTGATTTTATGATATGTGCTCCTCCGATAAACTGATGACTCATGAGGGAAATCAACATGATTAATGTCAGCGCACAGCTGAGCAATAAAACGGATACAATACACAGACAGCAAAAATCTCTCCATCCCATCAGGTCATTTCTGCCCATGGTTGATTCCTACAAAACGTATTTTCTTAAAACAAGTGAGAAAAGTGTGAAATCATCTTGAATCAAGGAGTTTGCTTGTTTTAAAGCTGCATTTAAGGGCCAGTGGAAACCTGTTATGGTTGTGAAGGCAAAGATGTAAGCTTCGTTGCTTATTTACACATGCAGCAGCTGCAGAGCAACACGAGCGTTCATCTGGAATCGTGCTGATGAAATAAAGAAGTGCAATTAATTATTCTTCCTCGAGTTCAGATTAGGTCTCCACCAATGATATAAAAGAGGCTGTGGTGACAACACGTCACATTACACATAGTGCGGTCAGTTCATATAAAAATATCGATTGGTGCAGCTTTTTAAGAAAATAAAACTTTCAGGAATCAAATCACAGACAAAATGAATTTTGCAAACACAACATGACGGCAAACAAAAAGCTGACGCTCACTCTGTGTTACAGTTATGATACAAAAGATTGTACATCTATTGGATGTATACATAGGCAGTATTGCCTCTCCTTTGTGTTTCATGACCTCACAATCAGCATTTCATATTAAAAAGCTCCTTCTGCTGGATTGAGATCCAGCTACATGACGACTACGTCAGTACGACTTGAAACATCGTTGTGTGACGCTGCAGATATCGTAACTGTACAATCTCTCTTTACTGCAGAGAGAGAGAGAGAGAGAGAACCTGGCCTTTTTTGTTGTTGTTACACCTCTTTTATGAGCATACTCGCTCAATTCATTTGCTGTTGATGCAATGATGTACATTCCCACGACATGAGTTCTATCTAACAGTCATGTCACACTCACTTCTCTGTCGCTCGGAGTTTCTCTTCCTGCTATTGATTCTGGTATTCTGGCACTGTGCATGCTGGCTTACTGGGACCCTTTAAGGGTAACTTACATGTTTCCACCCTGGTCCCTGTTTGCTCATGTTTTTGTGTCCAAGTGACACGACAGTCAGTTGCTAAACGAACTGTAATGTAATCATATCAGGCAGCTCCTCCATTAAAAGTGCTTGTTTCTATTGACAGGCTCAGACTGAACATCTTCTCACATCAACACGAAGCTACGCTTTCTGTACTCCAACACGACAAACTGACAACACCGGCACTTCTCTCTCCAACTCTCACAAAAAAGCTTTTATTTCTCTTTAGACTCCTTTACATAATGTTGTCAGACACTTAGAAGAACAATCGGAGCCTGTCAGCGGCAACACGCGACATGAATAATGACGAGCTGCCAGATATGATGACATTAAAGCCTGTTTAGCGGCTCCCATCGCCATCTGCAGCGTTCTCCCTTTAACACTGGACCAGTTTCAGAAAGAGTTTTAGTCACTTGGACACAAAAACGTGGGAAAAAATAACCCAAGTTGAAAAAATCTGAAGTTAGCCTTTAATGGAAGTGAGCCATAGTTCCTGTTGTTAAATGTGTGAAGTCAAAGTGTCTGCTGGTCTGCAGGTGTTAATGAGTGAATGAGGATGGTATGTGATGAAAAGAGGAAGTGAGAGCGGCAGAGTGGTGAGCGTGACGGGACTGAATCGGCGCGCCGGTTGTTCTTTGGGTGGTCGGAAAGACTAGAAAAGCGCTGTACAAGTACAGTTCATTTACCAGTACCATTTGTTATCAATGAGCCGGTTCACTGGTTTATGGCCTCAATTAGCAGCCAGCTTCTATTTGTTCATGCTGGCCACGCTCCTTGTTTTATTTCAACAGCTTCTTCTATTAGAGGGTTTAAGGTATTCGGTTCAGGCAGACTGAGGTGAACAATAAAAGGGTCGGTTCACAAAAAAACAAACGAAAGAAAGAAACGTCGGGAGGCAGAAATCGCAGATTTGTCAACAAACAATGAAACATACCACACATGTTATTTTTCTCTCGTGATTCAAATGAACAAACCTTGTAGGAGTCAAGGTGCTAAAAAAAAAAAAAATACTGAGCCAAACAGAGAGAGAAGGTTTGTTTGACCCTTCTTAAGCGCTAGCTGGGGAAGGAAAGGGGGGGGGGGGGGGGGGTCTGTCACCTTGTTTGAGTTCATGAAGCAGTAATGTAGCAACTATGTCAAACCTCTGAGCATCCCTGATCAACTCATTGTATTTTCAGCTAATAGTTTTTGAAGTTACGCCGGGTTCACACTGGATAAAGAAGCACCGTGGAGCCACTCGGTCCGGCTCCGTCTAATCTGGCAACAAAACACACAAATAATCTACTATAAACAATATGAACGATGCACGGTATGTGATGTCATGGAGAAAGATGCAGGCAGAGAGGTATTAGCTCAGTAGAAACCAGCAGAGGAGCAGAGTCACTTGTTGACGGAGGAGATGGGTTTGTGGTGTGTGTGTGTGTGCGTTTCAGCTTCCAGTGTGAACCTGGCGTCAGTTGTGTTAGAAAAGTCGACAGAGAGTCTCATGTTTCAGACCAAACGTGAACCGACGGCAGCCGATTGAGAGCCGGATGACGTCGCGTCGCGTCGAGACGGCCCGCTGACTAGGACGTCCTGAGCAGGTTGCTGAAAACTGAAAGAACAGAGCGGCGAACGGATTAAAGAGAGCTCACTTCCTGCTGTCAGGCTGCTCACAGATGTGGGTTTCTATTCAGACATCCGTTTTAAGGCAGCTATAACTGGATAGCATATGAAATGTAATGCTCCCCTCATAGATCCTGTGCGTCATGTCGACATTCTTTCGAGACACAATTCTTACGTATCGTATTTTAGTACACTGCACACGACTGAATCATTAATAATAATAATAATAATTCTCTGACAGGCCACTCTGCATAATGAGTGCTTTTACTTACGATACCTTGAGTACACGTAGCTGCTAACAATGACGTAGAGTTGATTCCTCCTGTATCATAGAAGCTGTAACCGTTTTTCTCTTTGAATACACAAGAACTCACCCTGGGGATCAGACTGAGTACCGTGGTGGCCTTTCCCGCTCTCTGGATCCGTACCTGCAGAAAGAACATGTCATCAGTGTGATGACGGAGTCACGCTTTCCTTGAATTTGTGAATCTGTCGATTTCTTTCTATTTGTGACGTCGTGAAAACATAGCGACCTCCTTGCAGCTTGAAGCAGAGCTTTTTCTTCTGGTAAGCTACGTAACTGGTCACCGCTCCCATCAGAGCGACGCCGATGGCGCTGGCGATGCCTGCAATCTTTCCAGGTCCAGCTTCTGCAGGACGGAACACACACACACACACGCGTGTCAATTTCACGGGTTAATTGCTACTGAGGTATAAAATAATTCACATGTATAAACTATACTTTGTGTATGCTTTCTTTGAGAACATTTTCATCTTCAAAAAGAAGAATACAGATGTTGGTATATCCTTGTGTCCGATTGGCTATTCCTGCTCAGAGCGGACATGTGATGAGTCATGTGATCACTTGAGAACTTTTACATTTGTCTCTCCTCATGGTGAACACATAGCATCCTGAGGTTTCATCCTTTTAGTCGGACCGTGGTTCCTAAACCGTGAACTGTCGTAACCCCAGTTTGCCACAAGGTGGCGGTGAATGACTTTGGATGACAGCTGCGCTTGCAGCAGAGAGTTCCCAGAACAAACTGTACAGAGCGGCTGAGATTCTCATGTGACGAAAACAACAAGAGCGATGCAAAGACAGAGAGCCATTTTCAGACTGGAGAGAAACTGTCGGCAGTAAAACCGACACTGTGAATAAAAAGAGGGATTAAAAAGTGAACACACCCAAGCTCCAGGGCAGGGTGTGGCACAAACACACACACACACACACACACACTGGCAGCGTATATATTGAGTCATGAGGGAGAGGAGTGTCTTGTGATGGTGCAGTGTGTTAAAACGGGGCGTCGCCTGGACAGAAAAAAGAAATACAGGACGCCTCCAGCCTCCAGCGTGACTAGCTGCTTGGAAATGCTGAGCATGTAGTGTTCTTCTTACACACACACACACACACACACACACACGCAGCACACTTTAGGGGGACCTTGATCCCCACATAGGTCTCATTTCAGTGGTACTTTATGTGTTTGTTTACAACACAGCACACATCTGCTTATGAATGATAGAGGACAATAATAAGCATCCTGTTATGTGGACAATGATACCTGTGGCTTAATGTTGCACACTGTAAGAAGAAGTCTGAGGGCCTCAGGTCTGGGGACTGGAGTCAGCCCAGTGTGTGTGTGTGTGTGTGTGTGCGTTACTCTGTCGGTTCTGCAGATGATCACAAATCCAACACATTGTGAAGGGAGCGCTGACCGTTCCACGTGGGCTTTTATTTATTATGCTTCATACATCTCATGACTTTACATTGCAATCGGCCATGTTACAAAATGCCGTAAAGACTCGAGGCAAAAGTTTAAAAAAAAAAGCTTCAACTACAAAGAACCCGCCAAAATAAATACGCTGACCATTACCAAAGACAAGACAGAGAACTACTCATGAGCTAAAGAGAAAAACATCATCTGATCCAATATCTAAAAGTTAATCAGAGACAGTGAGAGGACGAACACCTCGACATGCTGGATCTGTCAACGCTGAAGAATGTGAAGAATGTGAGCAGACTGCTGCTGACTGTGGAGGAAAGCAGCCGTGTCCTCACAGCCCAAAACGCTCATTCACAAAGACTAGTTGCAAGCATCATGTCAAGTTTATCTCGACTGAAAATATATATTCTACAGCTTCAAGTCAACTCCATAACAGCTTACATATGAAGGTAAAACCGAGCATCAGAGTCACTGACTCATCTACTCAGACGCTTCACTTCCTGTCGTAAGAGCTTATTTCAGGCGAAATAAAATACAAGCATTAAACCAACCGACGTGATCAAATATATTCTACAGTACCAGATCCACTCACACGTTAAAAGAAACCATACACCATATGAATATGTATGAGTCATGGCACTGCTGGGTGGGGAGTGACAGAACAATGAGTGTGTGAACACGCCTAAATACAGGGTGTCTGGTAAGTCTGGAATAACAGGGATAAAGTCGACTGTATCTTATTTCTTGTAGCGCTACAACGCTGACAATAGTTTATAGTCTGCAGCTGTGGATCCATGGGTACATCCCAAGTCTCTTAATTGCGTCCCCGTTTCCCTCACTTGGGTCCTTTCCTTCCGTCTTAGTCCCTCCCACCAGGGATGCACGGAGGAAACCATGCGAGGATCGAGGAGCAAGGAAATGACAATTAAGAGACTTGGGATGTACCCTATGACACGGACGAAGCCAGAGGTCAAAGGGCACAGGAAGTGTGTACAGGGTTTCAAAATAAGATGAGAAATGATAAGAAAAAAAGTATCCCGGTAGTATTCCTGACTTTTCAAACACCCTGCTATGTATTTTTCATCCAGGACCGAGAACATCAGTAACGTCTGTAACCCTCAGACCTGAGAGCCAATCACAACTTAAAGGGAACATTCACCACCTTTCATGTCTAATCAGTGTTGATGGTAGATCCATGGAAGCAGTTCATTCCTCAGTGCTTCATAGCTTCAAAGGACTACATTTACCATCAACCCTGACTGGACGACCACTTAAAAGGTGTCAAACTCTCCCTTTAAATGGTCAGTGGCTCAAGGCACAGCCTGCAGCAGATCCATGGCCCGCTCTAACAGAGGGGTCAACATTTGCTTTAAGTTGGATATCCACATATAGACTTCCTCGGGCATGTTAGCATTTAGCATCTTCAGGATTTGGCCCCACAGAAGGTCTGGATCTGCAACGACACACAATCGAAGCAGGGTTTTAGCCAGAGGAACCAGACCGGGGCTGCTAATGTGAAGAACACTGAGCCAGCTATCAGTTCATCCTCAAAAGACACCACTTATGTGAGGGGAAATGAAACCGAATGCAGCCGATCGAATAAGTGAAGTGATCCAGCCGACAATGCCCACGATTCAAAATAAGAGTCTGACAAATGTACAGCGAGGTAATGAGCTGCCGCTGCCTCCAGAGCCACAAGCAAATATGTGACGGCGGCATGTAAAACTAATAAAACACCAACACAACAACTGTTGGTTCAGAGAACACAACTTCCTCTGAGGCGGGGAAACGGGAAAATGCCCAACAAGAACTCCAGGAGAGATCGGTCTGCAGGGAGACATAATGACGCCCACACTGACACAAAGACAGGAAGTAGATCCAGAAGAGCACAGAACCAGAGCAGACAGGGATTTACCTTGAGGCTGGTCGGCTCCACCTGTGAGGAAGACACAACGCAAGTCAGTCTATGAGGATTAGGACGGCCAGATATTGTTGTCAGTGAGGCCTTTCTGCTCTTCTGTATTAACTATAATACGTAGAATAAAACGTACCCTGATCGTAGCCGGAGTCCGACGCTCCACCTGGATTCAAAAGACAGAAGGAGAAAAGTCAGTCAGACCGCAGGCTGAAGTGAAACTCTACGTATCTCTGTGTTGCGCTGACTAGAAATAGAAATAGACACAACAGATCAGTATTGCTGGCTCTCTGTGCAGTAAGCTGCCGTTAATAACAGGTTAGCATAGCTGCTCCTTCACCAACACCATGGAGCAGAATCTCATCTGAAAAGCAGCCATGTGGCTCTTATTAGGCTGGAGAGCCTGTGGGTTTTTATTCCCTTTTCTTTCCCTGGTAGAAGAACTAATTACTTCCATGCTCTGACTAAAGACACAGAACAAAGAAGTCGTCTGAGCGATGCAGAATCTTAGAAAAAAGGATCAACAATCGGCCTGTTTTTCTATGAAAACACAAACATTGAACTACGGTGTACTCTGTACGGATTATTATTAGGAACATTGTGCATTTTGTATCTATAATACCCATGACTCATCATTTACTTACTAGTCTTCTGAGCCTCCCAGGAGTCATATGGCGCAAAAATATATTGACATGGAAATCCGTGTGCAGAGATTAACCCTCTGAAGCCTGAGGCCTTTTACTCTCTGTGGCCTTGATTTTGACTGCAGTATAAAAGTGCTGCACCTCCATGGAAACAGAACCATCACGACTAGAAGTAGTACATCACATTTACCTTGCCATGAATCATAAAAAGACAATAGAACGCAAGTTTAATTTCTCTAATAATTACTTTTTACTTAAATTGGAAAACAATGGAATCTATATACTCAAACATTTCTCCAATGTGGGACAGAAATGGAGGCTCCACCTGTTATTTACATTGGAACAACCTGTTTTTCAATCCGACAAATGAAACAATAGCACAGCTCTGACCTTGTAACATGTGTGTGCATGTGTGGTTCATAGGACTGAGGCACATACCGTGAAACCAGTTTCCTCCTCCTCCTCCTCCCTCCACATCTCTCTGTAACTGTTCACTACACTAACCGTGCTCGCTCTCCTTCGAGCAACCAGGGTCGATGGTTCAAAAAGCGGCATGTTAAAAGTACACCGCCGTGTCATGTTGGCGTGAACTCTGCAGTGTGACAGCTGATCAGGCTGATGTCTTACCTCCACCTGGGCGGCCTCCATCAGGCTTGTAGTCTCCACCACTGACATCATCTAAGTCGGAGAGATCAAAATTTCCTCCACCTTCAAGAAATGAACAACACAAATCACAAACTGTAGATGAATGACTTTCACGGGGACATTTATTAGGATAAGGATAAACCTGCTGCTATATTTCCTCAACAAATGATATTCCTAAAACCAACCAGGTGTTACGTCGTGTCTCTTCTTTGACGTCTTAGTTCTGCGCTTTGGATTTGACGTCAAGAAGAAGACTAAAGAACATCATCAGCCTCCTCTTCTGAAACCATTAAAATGAAGATTCCAAAGAACCAATGAAAAGGGTTGAAATGATGGCGGACTCACCTCCACCGCTTGGTGGCTTCACGGCAGGTTTATCAGGTTTGGGGTTGGGATCTGCGGGTACAAAGATGTTATCGACATCAATCATTTAGTAAACACAGAAGGAGAGCAGGTGCATCAAAACGGAAACACCACCTAAATTAAGAATTCCAATGAATCGAAATTCCATCTACGTAGATTTAAAGGGTCTTTAATATGCAGCTGATGGCTACATATGTGATATATTGGGCTAAGAGCTAAAGAAAGGCTAACGCTACACGTCGCAGACACAAAGGCTCAGCGGTTGATCCGTGCAGACGGATTGAATTCGAACATTTGGCTGCTTAGCTTTCATTCTTGGACAATAATAATACAAACAGGAAAGCATCAGCCATTAAAACTCCACACTGGGGAGACCTTCATTACCGGGGCCGAAAGCGTCCTCCAGATCCAGTCCAAAGCCTCCTAGAATACACAAACACACAGCGTTCACTGATCAAATCAGAACTTATCATCCTGTTGCATCTGTAGGCAAAACTTGTTTACGTAACCATATCAATGATCAATGTGATTTTTATCAAGTTTATTTTGTGGCTTCTTTTGCCCTTATCTTGATAGTCAGCACAGAGAGAGACAGGGAACGTGAGATGAGATGCAGCATTCAGCTATCGGTGTGACACAGTATCGGTATCAGCTCACCCACATATACCCAAAACTATCTCCACGGCCCAAACCACGAGAGGTACGAGGGACGCCGTTAAACCTACCAGTGTCTCCAGAACTTGGTTTCTTGGGTTTTTCAGTCGGCTCATCTGTGGAAAGAAGTATATTGATTTAGACAAGAACAACTCAAGCTCTGTATGACAACTGTTCAGGCCGAAACACCCATATCGTAAACATGCGAACACATGACCTCTCACTGCCACGGCTGATTCACAGCTCACACTGTGGCATTATGTTTCAAACAGCAGCTGACACATTTTAAAGTTCAAGAGAGAACACAACAGAAACACCTGCTCAGTGTCATTTACCTGGTCCAAAGGCGTCGAAAAGGTCCAGCCCACCTGGAGGGGGAAGCAAGTAGAACACGTGAATTAGTCCAGACCAACCGTCTCATGCAAACTGAGCTGCTCCATTAAAAAAAAGATGCTTTTACTTCTTTGTAATCACATCCACATGAAGTACACTATCAACCCGGAAGTAGCTCCATAAGATCAAGTGGTTATTTAATGTGTGTCTGTCTCTTTTGTTTTTCGTTTCCAGATAATGTGGTTCAGATAATGTGGTTCAGGTGTGGACCCATCTCAAACCTGTCTGATCACCTGTGTGGTTTCCTAGGGCACTCCATTGAAAAGCTGTGTGAGGAATGAACTGAAATACAACCCCGGGTATAAATACGTCCGGATGTCCCGTTTGACGGATTCTTTTCATAAAATAAGAAGTGCCTGCAAAACAACATATTTGTCCAATAACACTTTTTCCTTAACTATTGGATTTGATCGCCATTGTGCAATACCTTGGTTTGTGTACAAATACCTTTTAGAACTAAAGACATTCCCATCAGCCTTGGCTGTGTTCGGTGCAAAGTAGAAAACATAGGATGGTGAACATGGGACACGTCCCACAGTCATCATGGATATATAAAGGTTCAGACGTTAGCATTTAGCACTACTGTGCCTAAGTACAACCTCAGAGAGCTGCTAGCATGGCTGTAGCACCGTGTTGTTTTATCAGGGTCCCCCTCCTTGTTAAACTCTGGTCTAAACTCAGGTAGAAGGATACAAACCATCACTTTCTGGGGCCTTCGGCTGCTCTTTGGGCTTTGCAGGTGTTGGCTCTGAGGAACACAAAGAATTGAGCAGCGTTACTATCTGACAGCCGGTTAACATTTCTACCCAGCATCCCCACTGTTCCTCCTAACTTTACCCTTCAGTACATATGGACCAAAAACATTCACTAAAGGTCCATTTACAAGCTTTTTCGAGTGCATTCGACAGAAAGGGTTTGCTCAGTTGTGATGGAGATTGTTCGGACATGAGTGAAGCTTCATACTTAGGTCATGTCACGACAACTGACAACTTGCTTTACTTTTCTATTTATTCATTGAAGCTATACAGTGTGCTGTGTATTTGTTCAACACTCGACAGTGTACCATGTGATCCAAATTAAACCCTACCCAATAAGATTCACTAAGGTCCCAATAAGGTCCAAGGTCAGGTTACCAACCACGTGGACCAGTGAAGGCTATATATAGATCATATAGTCACGGTGGGTCACATTAAAAAAGATGGCCGTAACAACATTATATGTACGGTTTGTATATGTTGTGAGAGTACTCGGAGTATTGGATAAAATAATACATCATTAGTGAGGAAAATACAAATTACAGACTCTGGATAAGAACCTTATAAAACCCCAGTTTTAAGTCACTCACCTGGATCGTCCAGAGCATCGAACAGGTCAAACCCTGTGTGAGGAAGACACGAGGAACATTGTTACAAACCAACAGTGGAACTCTGAACTGATCCACAGTCAGCGCTCGATCAGCTGACCAGAAGGTCTTCCTCTGCAGCCACTCAGCACTCTGGGGTTTTCCCCTTCATAGTGGAAGCACATGTGTTCTGTGTTTGGGTGTTGTCAGGATGTCCTGCAGTGTATTGGTCGGTTCCCACGACAACGCTGACTGATACGCATGAGTCACTGAGACTAGCGAGTCGCTTCCCCCACAGAGAAGCAGATACCAACACTGATAAAAACAGATGATATTGTGACATCACCCATTAAAGTCTTACTTCAATGGCAGGCTTATCTTTTACGCACACTCAGGCTCCACGTGTCCTGATATGAGCTTCACACTATCATTCAAACGCGGTTACACGAAAATAAAATACACGTGATCAGCGCTTCTTGAAGCAGCTTGCAGCAGCTAAAATGAACTGTTTTGACGGTGAAGCAAGCTGTGCAAGAAAAAGTGAAATGGAATGGAATGAATTCACTAATTGCGGTCTCTACGTACTTTAGGCTAAAAAGACAACAACAAAGGAAGTAATTGCTTCCAACAAAACAGCAAAATACAACATTATTATGTATGAGGTGACCCAGTGTTTCCATTGTGCTCATTGTTTCTGGTTAACCATGAATGTGGATCGGGTATATGAGGTGAACATATGGCTAATTCATCTTCCGGCTACGGTTAGACGAACACATACCAGGTTGCCTGCAGACTATTTCAGGCCAGTTGAAGTAATTTACATGTAATATTATCACTTCCTTTTTCTTTCTACCACTATGTTTATCATGTTCCACGTGCTATTCCAGAACAAATGACCAAAAATAAATCTTACACAAATTTTGCAGATGTGGAATCTCTGCAACACATCAGCATCCGCCTTGACTGACCTACAAAAATATGGTCGAACCTCCTTCAACCAGACCAACGTGCCAACTGCTTGCCATGTGCGTGCCTGTGGTTTTCTCTAGCAGCCCTCGTCTTCGCCTCAACGGGAAGTAGAGGCTCTGAGCATTTGTTCTTCGCCTGAAAGAAGCTTTGCTGTGGTTTCAGTCTTTCAGTCTGTAAGATGAGTTACAGCGGACCCATTGCTACTTTGTCAGTTTTTTTTTTCGTATTGTATTCTTACTTCACGGTAATGACTTAATCAACACTATTCAGCTCTTTAGACACAAGAGCATTAGTGCACACTGATGTCGGGTAACAAGGCCTAAACATAGGCTGTATATAAGAAGTGGACAATTTTTTCCGTCGACATCTTGTTTTTTTGCAACCAGAAGTGCTTCAAGAGGCTAAGTACAGCCGAACCAAAATGTTACAATTAACTTCCATGAATGGAAAACACACAGTGAAAGGGTTAAAGTTGTAAGACAAAAGCACGGACAACACCCAGACAATGCAGTGTAAGCGGGCTGTCAATCACAAGGTGGCCCCGCCCTAAAGCATACCCTGTTTATGGTCTGTTGACTCTAAATGGACCATCATTTACTAAATGAACATCATGCTGTATTGAAGAAGACTTGAAACTAGAGATTGAGACCATAAACTCATGTTTACAATGTTTACTGAGGTAATAAATCAAGAGAAACGTAGTCATTTTCTCATAGACTTCTATACAACCAGAGGAGTCGCCCCCTGGTGGACATTAGAGAGAATGCAGCTTTAAGACTTGAAGCATCGGCTTCACTTTTCAGTAATGGAGGGTGCAACCTGGGCCTGACCCACAGTCAGCGTTCCAGATCATACTGAAGGTTGAGCGGGGTCGAGGTCAGAGGAACTATTTATTTACGGCCCGGTGTTATCATGTTAAACAGGAAAAGGCCTGCCCAAACCCACTGCCACAAATTTAGAAAAAAAAAACACAAAATTGTATTCTGTAACATTAAGATTTCCCTTAAGAAGGATGAAGAGCCTTGTCCAAACCATAAATAAACATGTTCTAGTGTAGGCCTGCGGTTCAGCTGTAAAATGAGAAAGCAGTCAAGTCGAAAACCAAACGCCGCCCACCGCCTGGAACGATCTCATCTCATCATCTCATCCTAATAAAATCCTAGATTTGCAGAGATGTACAGTAAATACATTCACAGTTAACTGAATAAATAAAGTATGAAAAATACTTTTTTTAATCTTGGTGTGGCACTAATAACCACATGGTTACTGTTTTAGTGGCAAATTATATAAATAAATAAAAAAGGTTCAACTTTGTAGCCTCTGTCTGGCTAATATGTTAAATGTCCTTCTTAATACTAAAGCTGCTAGAAACACACTTTAACAGCAGGAATACTACTTAAAAGAGTTTCCTTGCGTTACTTTAGAAGACAAACCCCTAAAATACATAACGCCATAACCATAAGTACACGCCCTGCCGTTGCTGGTAATAATCCCAATAGTGCTCTTACCGTCTTGCGTTAACGTTCCAGTAACGAGTAAAAGGAGTAACGCAATCCTCAAACAGAGCTCCATGGTGGCTGTAACGTAACTTTCCTGTAATCAGCAAAGTTAGTTTATTGCTGTAAACTTGGTCTCCGTGTGGTTCGCTTCAGCTAGCGGGTATTTGTGGACTCTCTCCCGGACTGAACAGCAGACCTCCCCCGGTGTCCTGTTACAGTCTGTCGGTGTGAGTCAACTTCTCCAGACCGGGTGTGGCCACCTCATCAGAGGGGCGGCTCGTATTCTTTTTTTTTTTTTTTAAACACATGTGACTTTATTTAATGAGACAAACATAGATACAGATTAAAAAAACAATTAAAGGCTTCTAATTTTATACTAAAATAGTTCGGTTCCGCCCCCCCGAAATGCGTTCATTTCACGCCGAAGTGTATTCACAAATAGTGCAGTTTATAGTGTTCTTCTCGCTTTTAATAGAAAATAAAGACCTCGGAAAAGTTGGACGTTTGCATACGAATGACTATAACCTGCTACTGGATTCGGCGCAGATTCAGGGACAAAATCTCAAATTTAAACTCCAATATTAGAATAAATGTAGTTCCACATGAAGCTACTTGCGCTGCTGCTCAACTGAACATGAAACAATCATCATGTGCCACCTAGTGTGTGTGTGCACGGCTTTCACTTTGACTTGTTGCTTCACTGATGATGTGACGAGCAGGAGTCCAGGGTCATAAGCATGTGGCCGTCTTAACTTTTTATTCTAAAGGCATATTTCACCTTTTTATTCCTCTAAGAAGAGGAGAGGTTATTACTTGTTCCTTGTTTTTGTCAAAACAGCTTCAATAAGCACAATAAAAGAAATGCTTGATGAATAAACCAGGTGTGTCAAATATGTGTATTCCTCTTGTATTTTTCATCAGCCTTTTTAAATCCTTCATGTTAATGTTTCTGTAGACATTATGTAACACACATGCGCTGTCCCCTTTGGTAACCATTTGTACGCCCGCTGGCTGAATGGTTTATGGGGACACTTAAAGGCCCCGCCAACCCCAACAGGTGCTTTCAATTATTCTGGCTGATTAGAATATGAACTAATTAGAATGAGGAAGGTGCAACAGGTCAGTCCCAATACTCACACTTGCAGTCTTGAGCACTTAGGTGTGTGTTCATGTGACGGTCAGAAAATAGGAGGGAAGTTATTCCAAACCACTTAACTCACACTTATGCATGCGTTATGTCCCACAATCTCCTGCATCATATCTGTCCAGTTGTTGGCTGAATAATATGATGATTGTACCTTCTGTGAATTAAGTAAAGAAACCATCTGTCATTTGTTTTATGTACACCAGAATATTTTGGGTTCAACATTATTGAAAAAGGAAAACTGGGCAAGCATTTCAATTTAAGGATCATTTTCCGATATGTTTTGGAGGTAATAAGAAGGAAACAAATATATTTTATTTTGTACAGTTCATTTTAGGGGAAATACCACATTCACAAGAAGAGATGGGTGTAGACTCCAAACCATATATTGGATTTCTTTTTTTTTAATCCAAAACTGCATCAATATGGCACCATGATAATAAAGAATAATATAAGAATATTAAGAATAAGAAGATAAAAAAACATATTTTGTTTGATACATTTCTTTTCATATGTCCTAAACTTGGGCAGTTTTGCGTGTACATACTGTTAATGTATCTTAAAGGAAGAAATGAGCTATGACAGAATGTCATATTAACAATTTCTTATTGGTTCTGATAAGAACAATAGGCTGACACTGCTGAGATAAATAAATATCGCATCGTATTTGTGTAAACCGCAGGATGGCCTCATTAATCAAGTCTGTCTGCATCACCTACACAGTCTACAAATCACTCATTTGAAGCAACGATTGGCACAAATAATATCAAGCTTATACAAAAGAAGGAACACACAAGTCCACCATTCATGATCCTCTTTATTGATCCTCCACCAAGCTCATCATGACGCTCGGATGTTCTGCAGACATCCGTCTCACAGCTCGCCGCACGCTGAGTCATCCCTTGTGCATTTACAATACAGTCGATTAGTGTTGGCATTCATGATATAAAATATAAATGGCATCAGTTAATTAAGAGGTTGCAGGCGTATTGAGGGAGGTGTGATCATCCAACAAGTCTTCCTCACACCTGAAAACACAAGCGAGGTTCAGTCAGTGAGTGTGTCTCTCTGGACTGTTAAAGCCACGGGAAAGGTTTTAGTTCACTAAGATGGGAACAGAATGGTACTCACACAGGTCTTCCTGTGTCTCCACGCTTAACGCCCGTTATAGAAGCGAGAAGAGGGAGCCCTCTGCTTCAGCAGCAGCTTTTGATTCTCAAGGACCTCGTTCAGTTTTTCAAGCAAAATTCGCTGGCAGTCTGAGGAAGAGTTCAGAAAGATGTCATTTATTATACATACTTTACACACTATACACTTTCTATGTCTGTAATGCATACTGGTTTATTATATGTCTATAACACAGCTCAAGTATAGTCAAATATACAATACTTCTTCATAACTGCTGGTCACTCACTGACTGCAAAGGTCACTACAATTGCCATTGTTGTAATACATTGTAATGTTTTGATAATGCATATAATCATTGTTATAATTTACTATAAAGTGTTCATCTAGTAAAGTGAAAAAAATATGAATTCTACAAGAACACACAACGGTGTAATACTGGACCTTATGAGTCATTAATAAATGCTTCATAATGCGTTATGATTATTGGTGTGAAGAATAATGAGTGCTTATAATAATTATACAGTGGTATATCATATTTACACGGGCATCATAAATAGTGTTACCAAAATGAAATACCTAATGATTTTAATAATGATGTAATAATACGGTAGTAAATAAACAGGCATGTAATAAACGGAGGTTTAGACTCACATCCTCCACTGTCATCAGCAGGTTTCTCAACTGAGGAACAAGAACATTGGAGGAAACATTAGTGGTCAGGAAGCATTTCACCAGATGCCTGTAGATCTGCATCCATATATACATGTGACCAGTGGCGGGCCGTGCATTTTATACCTGGGCCTTCACTGCTGAAATACCACTTTATAGCCACATGATGGCGCCACAGCTAGGATTATTATTCATTTCTTGGGCTGTAACTATGTAACGTTACGTATTTGTATTAAACCGTTTGGTACAAGGCTTACAAACCGAACAATATGTTTGAATAATACTAGTGCAGTTGTAAAATATAGAAGCTTAAATTGTAGTAAATATAATGTTTGCTGCGCTCACGAGGAGACAGCGGTCTGTGTGACCTCTGAACCGGAACAAAAAGAACCACAACCAAAAACAGCTGATGCTCTGCAAGTGTTCCGGGAGGCTAGGCAAACTAGCTTAACGGGGAAACAACAGCAGTAACACGCATTGTGCTACACACTCATGGGCCATTCAGATATTAGATGTAAAAAAACGAACCAGTTGACTTGACAAATGCTGATCACATCCTCTTTTCTTTGTTGACAAAGTTTAATCCCACAAAATCCCAACTCACAAATCCGTTTCTCCTCCTTCAGCCATTGAGTGTTAAAAAACAAAGCTAGGTAAAAAAAAATTACAAATCTACACCAAGCAAAATGCTAAAAATATCATAATTTCATTCATATCTTTCAATATGAACTCTTACTACTCGACTAAGCCTCTGCTGTTAAGTTTCGTTTCACGACAGTCACGTGCTCGCCCACTGACCAATCACAGCACAGAATCTCACTGCAGCGCTGCTGCTAATGCTGACATAGCTGTAGGCCTGCAGGCCGCTCTGGCGCGTCCAAGAATGTTAAACTAAAGATCTGATTGGTTGAAGACTATGACAATCAACAATATCGTCCCCATTCACTTAAACTGCACATGGATTCACTGGTGAGTCTGCAGGCCTGGGGCCTCTCTTCTTACCTAGAGACACAGAGGTGAAATCTGATTGGATAAAAGCTCTACTTAAAACAAGCTGCACTGGAAGCAGAGCAACTGAGGAACACAGTAGCTGTGCAATGAGAAAATAAGATAATGGGAAAAATATTTGTATAAATTATGATACATGTAGTGTATTTAAGAAAAATGATTAAATTATAAAATAGCTATAACTTTGTGATTCTGTTTAGGCCAAAAGAAAAGGCTTTGCAGGCCCTGACGGCCCGCCACTGCATGTGACATACGATCATTGAAGTGACTCAGACTTAAAACCACTGAGTTATGGATTAATGTACCCGAAGATGCCCAAAAGGTCTCCGTTCTGTTCCAAGGCTCTGTTCCAAATGTCGTAGAATGGACTTTTCATACAGAAATATTATTAATGCTTGTCCCGTTTGACGGATTCTTTTAATAAAATAGGAAGTGCCTGCAAAACAACATATTTGTCCAATAACACCTTTTCCTTAACTATTGGATTTTAACACCATTGTGCAATACCTTGGTTTGTGTGCAAGCACCTTTAGAACTAAAGACATTCCCATCAGCCTTGGTTCAGTGCAAAGCAGCAAACTAGGATGGTGAACATGGGACACGTCCCACAGTCATCATGGGTATGTAAAGGTTCAGACGTTAGCATTTAGCACTACTGTGCCTAAGTACAACCTCAGAGAGCTGCTAGCATGGCTGTAGCACCGTGTTGTTTATCAGGGTCCCCCTCCTTGTTAAACTCTGGTCCCCTGCTATTGCTAACTTATAGTCTAATAATAACAGATGGAACTCTGGGACAGGTAGAAGGATACAAACCATCACTTATAGGCTGCTCTTTGGGCATTGCAGGTGTTGGCTCTGAGGAACACAAAGAATTGAGCAGCGTTACTATCTGACAGCCGGTTAACATTTCTACCCAGCATCCCCACTGTTCCTCCTAACTTTACCCTTCAGTACATATGGACCAAAAACATTCACTAAAGGTCCATTTACGAGCTTTTTCGAGTGCATTCGACAGAAAGGGTTTGCTCAGTTGTGATGGAGATTGTTCGGACATGAGTGAAGCTTCATACTTAGGTCATGTCACGACAACTGAGCAACATCCATCCTCCGATGAAGACCATGGGATGTGAATGAAAGCTCTGGTAAAAACTAGATTCTGGGACATTAAAAAAGATGGCCGTAACAACATTATATGTACGGTTTGTATATGTTGTGAGAGTACTCATAGTATTGGATGAAATAATACATCATTAGTGAGGAAAATACGAATTACAGACTCTGGATAAGAACCTTATAAAACCCCAGTTTTAAGTCACTCACCTGGATCGTCCAGAGCACCGAACAGGTCATACACTGTGTGAGGAAGACACGAGGAACATTGTTACAAACCAACAGTGGAACTCTGAACTGATCCACAGTCAGCGCTCGATCAGCTGACCAGAAGGTCTTCCTCTGCAGCCACTCAGCCTGATACAAGCTTCACACTATCATTCAAACGCAGTTACACGAAAATCAAATACACGTGATCAGCGCTTCTTGAAGCAGCTTGCAGCAGCTAAAATGAACTGTTTTTACGGTGAAGCAGCTGTGCAAGAAAAAGTGAAATGGAATGGAATGAATTCACTAATTGCGGTCTCTACGTACTTTAGGCTAAAAAGACAACAACAAAGGAAGTAATTGCTTCCAACAAAACAGCAAAATACAACCAAAGGACACAGCATGTTCCCCACAGAACAGAAAGCTGTAGACTGGAGCGGATTCATTAGGGCTCACATTTAACACTATGATGTTATAGTCCTAGTAGTCCATTCAACTCAGAGGTTTAATTCATATTTAATATATTTATTGAGTATTTTTTTCAGATTACAATTCCTCTGGCTCAATATAGCAGCTGAATATAAAATATTCGTTACACCTAACCAGCTCACTATTAAGAGATCGCCGCGAAATCCTGTCTTTCCATTATTATGTATGAGGTGACCCAGTGTTTCCATTGTGCTCATTGTTTCTGGTTAACCGTGAATGTGGATCGGGCATATGAGGTGAAAAGAGTCCCTTACATTCAATATGGCTAATTCATCTTCCAGCTACTAACACATACCAGTTTGCCTGCAGACTATTTCAGGCCAGTTGAAGTAATTTACATGTAATATTATCACTTCCTTTTTCTTTCTACCATTATGTTTATCCTGTTCCACGTGCTATTCCAGAACAAATGACCAAAAATAAATCTTACACAAATTTTGCAGATGTGGAATCTCTGCAACACATCAGCATCCGCCTTGACTGACCTACAAAAATATGGGTCGAACCTCCTTCAACCAGACCAGGGGTCGGCAACCCGCGGCTCCGGAGCCGCATGCGGCTCTTCGGCCCGTCTGCTGCGGCTCCCTGAGGCTACATCCACACTAATACGTTTAATACGAGTTTTAACAAACAAAAACTATCTGCGTCTACACGGCGTTTCAGCATTGTTTTCGAGATCCAGACTAAAATGCCTGAAAACGAATATCACGTGACTATTCACGTACACTGGGCATGCAGTGGGTGCCGGTCCTACTGGTTTTCAAACCTACAACCTCAGAGAGCTGCTAGCATGGTTGTAGCACCGTGTTGTTTATCAGGGTCCCCCTCCTTGTTAAACTCTGGTCCCCTGCTATTGCTAACTTATAGTCTCATAATAACAGATGGAACTCTGGGACAGGTAGAAGGATACAAACCATCACTTATAGGCTTCTCTGGGGCCTTCGGCTGCTCTTTGGGCTTTGCAGGTGTTGGCTCTGAGGAACACAAAGAATTGAGCAGCGTTACTATCTGACAGCCGGTTAACATTTCTACCCAGCATCCCCACTGTTCCTCCTAACTTTACCCTTCAGTACATATGGACCAAAAACATTCACTAAAGGTCCATTTACAAGCTTTTTCGAGTGCATTCGACAGAAAGGGTTTGCTCAGTTGTGATGGAGATTGTTCGGACATGAGTGAAGCTTCATATTTAGGTCATGTCACGACAACTGAGCAACATCCATCCTCCGACGAAGACCATGGGATGTGAATGAAAGCTCTGGTAAAAACTAGATTCTGAGGGTTTTCTTTACGTTTCTATTTATTCATTGAAGCTATACAGTCTGCTGTGTATTTGTTCAACACTCGACAGTGTACCATGTGATCCAAAGTAAACCCTACCCGATAAGATTCGCCTGGTCTACCCAGGTCCAGGTTACCAACCACATGGACCAGTGAAGGCTATATATAGATCAGATAGTCACGGTGGGAATAGGGACATTAAAAAAGATGGCCGTAACATCATTATATGTACGGTTTGTATATGTTGTGAGAGTACTTGTAGTATTGGATGAAATTATACATCATTAGTGAGGAAAATACGAATTACAGACTCTGGATAAGAACCTTATAAAACCCCAGTTTTAAGTCACTCACCTGGATTGTCCAGATCATCGAACAGGTCAAACCCTGTGTGAAGAAGACACGAGGAACATTGTTACAAACCAACAGTGGAACTCTCAGTGGGTGCCGGTCCTACTGGTTTTCAAACCTACTGGTTTCCTTCCGTGCGTGTGTTGTGTTCGCGTAACAGCAGCAGCTGTTTTCTGCCTCTGTTGCCAGATTCGTCACACATTCACAAACATATTGCTGGAGATCTAAAAGCCACATCTCATATATATTGCGGGGATTACGATTGTATAAGTGAGCACTACATCACAGCCACGTATGAAGAAATACATTGAAGAAAATATATTTATGGAAAGATCGCATCAAACTGGATTCGAACCCTGTCGAGCAAAATAGAAATATATACAAAAGCGGCCGCACTACGCGATCCGCCACTTGCATCTTGCATCGTAGAGTGCCTTTCCCTGCGGCTGGCTGATCATGATTTGCAGATCCCTGCCCTCGGTAAACTATCAATGGATAAATCCAAAAGAAGAAAAGCCACGGAGGAAAATAGAGAGTTTAATTCTGCGTGGACGTATTCATTTGCTTTCACTGCCAACGATGCTGGCTTACCTGAATGCTTGATATGTGGCGAGAAATTTGACATCAAATAGCTCCAGACAAATTTTATTTGGTGGAAAATAGGGCAAAATGGCTCTTTGGATAGTAAAGGTTGCCGACCCCTGAACCAGACCAAGGTGCCAACTGCTTCCCAAAGCATACCCTGCTGTATGGTCTGTTTGACTCTAAATGGACCATAATGTACTAAATGAACATCATGCTGTATTGAAGAAGACTTGAAACTAGAGATTGAGACCATAAACTCATGTTTACAATGTTTACTGAGGTAATAAATCAAGAGAGAAGTAGAGTCATTTTCTCATAGACTTCTATACAACCAGAGGAGTCGCCCCCTGATGGACATTAGAGAGAATGCAGTGGCGGGCCGTCAGGGCCTGCAAAGCCTTCTCTGCTGGCCTAAACAGAATCACAAAGTTAGAGCTATTTTATAATTTTTCTTAAATACACTACATCTATCATAATTTATGCATTTGTGCATCCATGTGCAGTGAATGGGGACGATATTGTTGATTGGCATAGTCTTCAACCAATCAGATCTTTAGTTTAACATTCTTGGACGCGCCAGAGCGGCCTGCAGGCCTACAACTACGTCAGCATTAGCAGCAGCGCTGCAGTGAGATTCTGTGCTGTGATTGGTCAGTGGGCGAGCACGTGACTATTTTGAAACGAAATCTACAGCAGAGGCTTAGTGAGTAGTGAGAGTTCATATTGAAAGATATGAATGAAATTATGATATTTTTTGCATTTTTCTTGGTGTAGATTTTTTACCCAGCTTTGTTTTTTAACACTCAATGGCTGAAACTGGAAGATAAACGGATTTGTGAGTTGGGATTTAACCGTGGGATTAAACTCTTTGTCAACAAAGAAAAGAGGATGTGATCAGCATTTGGTAAGTCAACTGGTTCGTTTTTTTACATCTAATATCTAAATGGCCCATGAATGTGTAGCAGAATGCGTGTTACTGCTGTTGTATTTCCGTTAAGCTAGTTAGCCTAGCGTCCCGGAACACTTGCGGGGCACAGCTGTTTTTGTTCCGGTTCAGAGGTCACACAGACCGTTGTCTCCAATGAGCGCAGAAAACATTATATTTCCTACAATTTAAAC
Organism: Pholis gunnellus; assembly: GCF_910591455.1. Lineage (NCBI taxonomy): Eukaryota > Metazoa > Chordata > Actinopteri > Perciformes > Pholidae > Pholis > Pholis gunnellus. Next base: position 7,182,561 of record NC_136551.1, on the reverse strand, counting down.
TTCTGCATTTTCCAAATGCACTAGTATTATTCAAACGTATTGTTCGGTTTGTAAGCCTCGTACCGAACGGTTTATTACAAATACGTAACGTCATATAGTTACAGCCCAAGAAACAAATAATAACCCTAACTGTGGCGTCATCATGTGGTTATAAATTGGTATTTCAGCAGTGAAGGCCCAGGTATAAAATGCACGGCCCGCCACTGAGAGAATGCAGCTTTAAGACTTGAAGCATCGGCTTCACTTTTCAGTAATGGAGGTTGCAACCTGGGCCTGACCCACAGTCAGCGTTCCAGATCATACTGAAGGTTGAGCGGGGTCGAGGTCAGAGGAACTATTTATTTACGGCCCGGTGTTATCATGTTAAACAGGAAAAGGTCTGCCCAAACCCACTGCCACAAATTTAGAAAAAAAAAACACAAAATTGTATTCTGTAACATTAAGATTTCCCTTAAGAAGGACGAGGAGCCTTGTCCAAACCATAAATAAACATGTTCTAGTGTAGGCCTGCGGTTCAGCTGTAAAATGAGAAAGCAGTCAAGTCGAAAACCAAACGCCGCCCACCGCCTGGAACGATCTCATCTCATCATCTCATCCTAATAAAATCCTAGATTTGCAGATTTACAGTAAATACATTCGCACAGTTAACTGAATAAATAAAGTATGAAAAATACTTTTTTTAATCTTGGTGTGGCACTAATAACCACATGGTTACTGTTTTAGTGGCAAATTATATAAATAAATAAAAAAGGTTCAATTTTGTAGCCTCTGTCTGGCTAATATGTTAAATGTCCTTCTTAATACTAAAGCTGCTAGAAACACACTTTAACAGCAGGAATACTACTTAAAAGAGTTTCCTTGCGTCACTTTAGAAGACAAACCCCTAAAATACATAACGCCATAACCATAAGTACCCTGCCGTTGCTGGTAATAATCCCAATAGTGCTCTTACCGTCTTGCGTTAACGTTCCAGTAATGAGTAAAAGGAGTAACGCAATCCTCAAACAGAGCTCCATGGTGGCTGTAACGTAACTTTCCTGTAATCAGCAAAGTTAGTTTATTGCTGTAAACTTGGTGTCCGTGTGGTTCGCTTCAGCTATTTGTATTTGTGGATTTGTGGACTCTCTCCCAGACTGAACAGCAGACCTCCCCGGTGTCCTGTTACAGTCTGTCGGTGTGAGTCAACTTCTCCAGACACATGTGACTTTATTTAATGAGACAAACATAGATACAGATTAAAAAAACAATTAAAGGCTTCTAATTTTTTACTAAAATAGTTCGGTGCCGCCCCCCCGAAATGCGTTCATTTCACGCCGAAGTGTATTCACAAATAGTGCAGTTTATAGTGTTCTTCTCGCTTGGTTGGACGAAAAGTTGGACGTTTGCATACGAATGACTATAACCTGCTACTGGATTCGGCGCACATTCAGGGACAAAATCTCAAATTTAAACTCCAATATTAGAATAACTGGCAAACCAGCGTTTCTCAGATTGGAGTGAGACGAGGAGAAAAGGTGATGTGGTGATCTTCACAATAAAACATCTTTGATGTGTCGAGTCTTGGCCAATCAGCGTTAAGATGTCTACAGCGTCTTTCCCTCCGTCAAGTTACGTTATGTACCGTTATAGTTCAGACTTGATGGGTTAAGGATAACGTCCACTGCATGCGGAACTTTGTCGACTGTTAACATTCGTCATTATCGCGATTTAGGAGGAAAAAACATAACGTGATGAAACATGAAGCCCCCCCGTGTTCCGGTTCAGTTCACGCGGTCACTCATTAACGTTAAACCAGAACACCGGCGGATCTGTTTGCAGGTTGTTTGTTTTAACTCAAAGTAGAATGAAAGGCCCAGATACTGATGAGATGATGAGGTCAAAGAGCTTCAGGAAGAGGAGGCTGTTAGTGTAGCGCAGCTTGACGCTTGATGTGAAGGAGCTGTGCCTGGATAAAGGTGGAGCTGGGCCTGGATACAGGTGGAGGTCTAAACAGACGTGACAGCTGACCAGACAGCTTCCTGCTGTCACAGTGTTTTAAACACATTGATGAGGCAGGGTATGCTAAATGCAGCCTCTGCTCCAAGGAGATAAAGTAGAGCAACAAGGGCTCACGTGCCCTCTAATCACACTGCAGATACTGTTCACTGTGATGACAACAGCCAGAGTACTAACAGTCCCACGTGCAGTTAAATCACAGCTATTATTTTACTCTTGATAAACTACCTTAGCCAGAGTAGATTATCATTTTCATTTAAATAATTGAACTGGATTGAATGCATATTAATTGCAAATAGAAGATTTGCCACAATCCTAACAGCTGTACAGTAACAGTATAATTAATATTAAGCCATACAGTAATGAAAACTAATCACTTTATTTGTACAGGCGATGGTTCTCGCTACTCTTGCTATCTTTGTTTTTATATGACAAACTTTTAAAGGTTAATAATAATAGAGATGAAATACTGATTAATAATACGGTAGTAAATAAACAGTTATGTAATAAACGGAGGTTTAGACTCACATCCTCCACTGTCATCAGCAGGTTTCTCAGCTGAGGAACAAGAACATTGGAGGAAACATTAGTGGTCAGGAAGCATTTCACCAGATGCCTGTAGATCTGCATCCATATACACATGTGACATACGAGCATTGAAGTGACTCAGACTTAAAACCACTGAGTTATGGATATTTAAGGTGATGCTCCGGCAAACAATTTATTTTTCATGCACTGGTTAATCTATTTACAACATTTTATATTTACATTAAAATAGATTTTTCTTTATGGCTGTTGACAGCATTTTCAGATTTATGGAGTTATGCAAAGAGATATCCAAAGTAAATACCTTTGACTCAAATATGTCAACAAAATGAAACAATTCATTTTGAACCTGCCCAATGTTCAGATTTATGTTCTGTAAATCAGCTCATATTTAATCAAAAGAATGCCGCGTTTGCATATTAAAACATAGCATTTCAGAAAACGTGTAATAAAAATAATAATTGAAATACTATAAAATAATTAAAATATAAAGTAAAAGCACCTAATGTACAATATGTAATATCAAATTTAACAGGAAGGAAATGTAAACCTTAAACTGAGACCTTTACCTGGACGGAGAGCATCTTCCAGCTTGAACCCAAAGTCATCTGGAATGAAGAACATTTTACAGATGAATGTCTCCTTTGTTATTCCATACATGTTAGTTGTAAGTGGACGTTTTGTGTACTCACGTCCTTCAGTAGGCTCGGAAGATGTGGGATCTATTGATCAACAGATAAATAGTGTTCATTACTACAATATATCAACCTGAAGGGATTGTGACTGAAAAACACACACCTATATATATATATATATATATATATATATTACTTGATGTATAAATATTGATCATTCGTATCATTGCTGTCATGTGGCCTGCAGCTCAGTGTTAATGTTCCTCTACAGTAAATATTGAGGTCAAAGGTGATATATGTTGATATGTCAGTGCTGTGTTAACAGCTTGTTCTGCTGCCCCCTGGTGGCCAAACACTCATCCTACAACACATGAATAAACTACTAAAAAACAACCGTCATAGCAAAATGAAAAAGCACAAATGAATCAATATTAGTCAAACCTTAGAAACTATTTTAAAAGTTGAATATCAGAGAGTCTTTACCTGGATGAAGAGCATCAGCCAGGTCGAAACCTAAGCCTTCTGAAATAAATGCAGAATGTCAAATTGAAGAAAAATGAAAAACTAAAAGTGTGTTTACTAATAATATATGTATTATTTGTATTAGTAAGCTGTTTCACCTGCAGGTGTGGGTTTAGCAGTTGCTCCTGTAAGATAGAGAGGCGTGAATAGAAGGACTCACTAGTTCTCCTTGTTTCCTGCACACTGACTTATCTAATAAGTGTTCCTAACTTGATGACAAGTGCAGCAATATAACTTAAAAGAAGTTCAAGAGATCGAGACACACGAGTAGGTCGACCATCAGGGGAAAAATAAATAGAATGTAACATATTAATAAAATAAAATGACGTGAAATGAAACACATATGTGCTGATCAAATATTACAGCTCTCCATATGAACATTCTGCTAAGTGTTGGCGTGCACCGACGCTACTCACCTTTGCGACTGAAAAAACCACTCAGCCCTGATTGAGAAAGACATGAAGACATGAAGAGTCACGACCAAACACAAGATTAACACGCATTCAGAGGTCCTCTCCCTGCTTCAGTTACAGCCGCCAACATTTAGAGCCATGATGTCATTGTTATTGGAAAACTCAGGGTGAGTGTGCTTAAACACATGATGGACAACACAGAACAAATATTCAACTTTGAACAAATATAGTGATAAAGTAACTTTGGCGTGCTTGTCTGTGCCGATAAACATTTATTACGTTGACAATATGTGAGCTATCTATTCCCCACAATAGAAAAGGATGTGACCAGTGCGTCTGAAGCCTTTGAACACTCACCACTAAAACGCTTCGGTCGCTGAGCAGCTGCTTCACGGTGGACATCTGTGAGCACAGAAACATCAAGTGCATCAATAAGTAGAACAACTGAAAATACAAGCTCCTGTTTGCTGACTTTTGCATTTGTTATGTAGTTTATCATATGGCTACAGTGTATATGAAAGATCATAAAAGTTCTTCTTATGAATGTGTTATTACTGATGTATAAAGCATTACTACATGAACAACTCATTTCTGTATTTATGAGCAGATATTTAAAGATTTAGATATCTTGCATCAGGGACACATAAATTGTGACACAAGGCCGGATTATCAACTCCGACCCAGGCCGTCTGTGTGGCAATGAGTCTGTGGTGATTTCATCATTACTAATGTGTTAGACGCACCACTAGAACACAAGTAAAACCTGAAGAAGCAACAAGTCGAATGTCTTCATGTATGTCCACGTCTGTTTGGTGGAGGCCCTGTTGAACTGGACTCAAGCTGACTGGGCCAGTGGAGGTATGTTAGGTTCAGAGAATCCACTAGATGTCGCTGTGTCTTTAAGGTTGCATGTAATGTTCATGTTTGGTATTGGTAGGAAATAAGATATTTGACGTGCCACTGAGACTGTGAGACAGCTGCTGTTACTGAGTAAGCAGGTATATCATGTAATGTTCATTGAGTTAAAGCTGCATTTTTTTTAATTTAACCTTTATTTAACCAGGAGAGTCCCATTGAGATTAAAAATCTCTTTTTCAAGGGAGACCTGGCCAAGACAGGCAGCAGCATCAGAGACACATAGTTACAGACAGAAAACACAAAACAAGACAAGTTAAAAGAAAGTAAAAGTTAAGAGAGTAACGAAACCGAGTTAATTTAAAAAACATTTACATTTTTGGGAACCTGCCTCTATTGCTTTCAATTTTGATTTAAAAGCAGTAAATGGTATCAGTTCTTTCAGTTTTAAGTCCTTTTGCAACATATTCCACGATGAAGGTGCGGAGTACACAAAAGCCCTTTTTCCCCAATTCCTTTCTGGCTTTTGGGACAGTGAGCATGTGGAAGTCCTGGGAACGCAAAGAGTATTGTCCGACACTTCTCTTCATGATGAGGACACTCAGGTAGTTCGGGAGCAGGCCAAGGATAGATTTATAAATGAAGGTGTGCCAATGACTGAGCCTCCGGGTGGTCAAAGCAGGCCATCCAACCCCAGAGTATAACTCACAGTGGTGAGTCAGAGCTTTGCAATTTGTAATGAACCGCAGTGAAGCATGGTAAGCTGTGTCCAGCATCCGAAGGCAGTTTGTGGAGGCGTGCATATAAAGAAGATCGCCATAGTCCAACACAGGTAAAAAAGTAGCAGCAACTAATCGTTTTTTTTACATTTGTTGAAAAGCACAGCTTATTTCGAAAATAAAAACCCAGTTTTAACCTCAACTTTTTCACCAGGTACTGCACATGTGGCTGAAAAGTGAGGGAGTCATCAATCAAAATACCCAGATATTTATAAGAATTAACAACCTCTATTTCACCTCCTTCAAGAGTGACCACCGAAGGGATATTCTGTGGCCTACTCCGATGGTTTGAAAACAGCATAAGTTTTGTCTTATCTGCATTTAGAACAAGTTTCAGTTGAAATAGGGTATTTTGCACAACATAGCAATATATCACGGTATCATCAGCATAAAAGTGATAGTTTGCATCCATAACATTTTGGTCCAGGTTATTTATATAGATAGTAAATAGAAGTGGACCTAGCACAGAGCCTTGTGGAACACCTTTACAGATGGTTGCAGGGTCAGAGGATAGACCTTCATATCTGATGCATTGAGACCTATTCTCGAGGTAGCTTGTGAACCAAGCGACCGCTTGCTCCGAGAGCCCTGAGTTGAGGAGCCGTAGCTTTAAAATCTCATGGTCAACTGTGTCAAATGCTTTTGACAGATCAATAAACAGTGATGCACAGTGTTGCTTTTTGTCAAGGGCAACTGAGATGTCATTTACTACTTTCAGTGCAGCTTTAATAGTGCTATGTTTTTTTCTAAAGCCTGACTGATAGGTAGATAAAATGGTATTAGTGTCGAAAAACTCCTTAAGTTGATTGCTCACAAGAGCTTCAAGTATTTTAGCAAGTACAGATAAATTAGATATTGGCCTATTGTTATTTAAAATAGCTGGGTCACCACCTTTAAACAGTGGGCGAACAAAGGCAGATTTCCATGTCATTGGTATTTCGTTATTTTTCATTGTCAAATTAAAAAGATATGCAAGTGGCTCTGCAACAAAATCAGCAGCCAGTTTCAAAAAGTAAGGGTCAATACAGTCAGGCCCTTTACATACAAAGTCTATGTACAGACGCGATGGACGCGGCGCGGTTGATGCGTCAAAACGCCGAAACGCAGAAGTTGAAATATTTGAACTTCTGCGAAAAAATCGCGTGACGCTCCAGCGCGATAGCCAATCAGCGTTGAGTTGCTCTCCCCGTCATCAGTGAAGTCCTGCTGTTGTTGAATCAGGAAATAAATGCTGTAGCCGCTATGTTCACCCAGAGCTCTACGATCCCTCATATCAGTAGAGACTGGACCAAACTATGTGTAGACATGTGTGTGTGTAAACCATATGGTACAAACAATGAATAGACGCTGCCGTATTTACGACGTTATCGTGAGTGTTGATGGAGCTGCTATAATGTTAGCATAGTCTAGCACCGATCGATCCGAGCTTCATTGATAAAACAAGTACAAATCGGCATCGTTACGTAGTTATTTCGGAGTCCCTTTTTGTCGGTTTATTGCCGTTAAACCACAGCCAAGTCAGTTTATTGTGTGTTCATACAGCTGTAGTAAACAGCCGACGTGTGGCTTGCTAGACACAGTGAGCTCGATGAAATCCACGGAGCTCCTCCGGACTATGTTATGAACCAGACATGACGGCGTTTAGTTCCCCGTGATATCTGGGACTTCCACAACACGTACTGAGCAGAAATAGAGGCTATTTTTCGATGGTTGATGGCGGACAGTTGAACAGCTTTCAGGCCGATAAGCCACGCCCCCTTTCCAGCGCGATGGACGCGAATGAACACACTAGTCCCCGGCGATGCCGCCGGACACCAACGGTCCCCCGTCACGTCCCTTCATCCCTCTACCCCTAACCTACATCTTTTCATCCCTCTACCTTGATCCCTACCCTACATCCCTTCATCCCTCTACCCCTACCCTACATCCCTCTACCTCTACCCCTACCCTACATCCCTTCATCCCTTTACCCCTACCCCACATCCCTTCAACCCTCTACCTCTTCCGCTTCCTCATCCAACAATCATTCCGTTATGCAATAAACCTCTCGAAACTCATACAGTTATGTGCGTGGTCCTTGTTAGTGAAATGTAGTTTCATAAACTTTGTTCAGGAACGGGACCACGCCTAGAACACGGCTCATTTCCCCCGGACAAGTATTTAAGCTCTACTAACCCGTTCACTTCCTCTTTGGATCTGTTCTGTCATCCCTCCCCCCCGACCCCATTTTTTGTTTTCCTTTTTCTCTCTCTCTCAGGATTACAGGAACGACTGGGGACTCTGCACCTCCAGAGCTTCCTAAGAGATGGCCCCCCATCCAACAGTCTCCGTTCCCACCAGCCGCCGGACACCGTCACGTCCCTTCATCCCTCTACCTCTATCCCTAACCTACATCTTTTCATCCCTCTACCTTGGTCACTACGTCCAAGGAGCCAACACGCTGGGCCTGATGCTGTACGCCTTTATTGCGGGAGTGGTCCTGACGAAGATGGGAAAAAGGGGCAAAATCATCTTGGAAATCATTATCATCCTCAACAAGGCCATGAAAATGATCATCGACTGGATTCTGTGGTAAAGTGAAACCACCGTGAAAAGACCAAATGGACCTTTAAGCCTTCTACTAATTTCATGTCATCAGCATCAGTATTTATTGTGTATTAAATTGTGTCTTTCAGACTCGCAATCCATGCAGTAATTGTTCTACCGATGGTGTATGTTCTGTGTACCAGATCTAACCCGTTGCCTGTCATTAGAGGGGTTTTTCCTGCCTTACTGAGTGCGTTGATCATCTCCTCCCGGTAAGAGGATATTTGAGGGTATTGTTCTAGTTGTCTGAAGCTTGCTCTGTGCGCTTATTTTTATATTTATCATCAAAGCTGCCTAATTGTAAAGCAATTTAGATTTTTTTAAAAAGGTATTTTCACATGTATGATTGCTCTTATATGATTCGTGCAACGAGAAAGCATGCATTGTGTCCCAAAGCTCCGCCACACAGCCGATCACTTTGAAATGCTCTGAGGAGAGAAACAATATCGACCGCAGAATCACCCGCTTCATGCTGCCCATCATGACCAGTGTCAACATGGACGGGACGGCCCTTTATGAGGTGGTCGCCGTAGTTTGTCACCCAACTCGCCAACCTCGATCTGGACGATTCCGCCTTCTAGACACCGCTGCAACACTGTTGTCAATGTGTTGGGAGACTGCATTGGCGGCACTGGTCTACCAACTGTCCAAAGAGGAACTGAAAGGATTGGTTGAAGAAGAATTAATAAATCAGAGAAATTGCGAGATGGCTTCCACGCCAGAGTAAACCAGGCCCGTTGGACATCAGACATAGAATTTATGGCAGCAGCTGGAGACTGTCCAACATATGCTCCGGAGTTTTTACAGTTTATGTCCCACCATTGATGGCTGTGTTGTGTTTTGTCTAACTAGGACGGCTAATGATGATGCTAAGGGACACGTCCAGGATGAGCAGGTCCATTCCAGCACCTGAGCTCTAATGAGTCCCTTTGCAATCCCCCAGAATGTAATATTAAAACGAAATTTGAACTGCACATTTAACGTTAACGTTACCACTACACAACTTACTAGTGGTGTAACAGATCCAGATCGATCCGTGATTGGTTCGGATCACACCAAGTATACGGTTCGGTATACTTGTGAACCGTGGATTAATTGAGTATTTATTTTTATTTATTTATTTTTACAGCTAAATCATCATAGTGTGTAATAAAGTTTCACTGCTGCTGTTACTTTTCAAGTAACAAGTGAACTGAGTGTGTTAAGATCATTTAATGGTGAAAGTCATGGCGAGCGGAGGAACTTGAGAAGTCCCGGGTGTCATTGAAGTCACAAGTTTTGGAGCTTTTTGGCATACCTGTAACTTATGACGGGATAAGGGTGGTGGACAAAACGTTTACGGTATGTAAGCGTTGTTTAAAGCAGAGGTCTTCAACAGCGGGTCCGTGAGGTATTGCAGGGGGGTCGTTACATTTTTGGTTGATTAAACAATTAATCCCCAGCTGACTACGATCCCAGACTCAAGGACGCACGCTGCAATATTATTTAAAAAGATAAAAAGACATTTACTTCACCCACAAATCCTTGTGCAATCATTTTTTCAAGAAATTCCTGGCTAAAACACTGCAGCTCCTATCCACAACTACTGAGGCTAGTATATTATTATGCCATGTGTGTGGACATTGTTATGAGCGAAAATGGATTGTTTTATAACTCGACCAAAACACATGAATCTGTCCATTATTTTAATAGTTCAGTATTGTGTGCAAGATAACAGGTATGTTTATGCATGGACATACGATAACGGCAATACATTGGGCACGTCCACACATATGAAGCGCCACCATCCTGGTCTGTCAGCAACGGGGGCCAAGCCACAACAACAACAGCTTATCAACGTGGCATTTAAGAAACCGTTTGTGGCAGAATCAGACCGGGCTAAAGCTATTACAACATCTATGGGGGTCTTTATTGCTGGAGACATTCTCCATTGTGGAAAACAAAGGATTTCAAAATCCCGTTCAAGTGCTTGAGCCACGCTACGAAATCCCCTCAAGCACCCCCTTCAGTATTAAGATCGTTCCAGGCCTCTATGAAAAAAGGAAAAGATCAGGATTGTGGACGAATTATCGAAGGCATCCTCTGTTGCCATCACCACAGACGGGTGGACCTCCAGGGCAACGGAGAGCTACATGACTGTGACCGCTCACTTCATCACACTGAGTGGGAGATTCATACAGACACCAGACACGCACCAGGTGTGTGTCTGTAAGAGTCACACAGACACACACCTGGTGCAGGTGCTGACAGAAGCAGTAGAGAGGAAGCTAGACAGGTCCAATAGTAATATCCCAGTCACCACAGAAAGGTCTACCCTCTCCCCAGGCAATGTAGATATTCTCATCTTTTTGAGAAAAATGTTGGTAATGATAAATATTGTTGCAGGGTCCGTGTATGTTTTAGTCATCTGTTTTACCGTTAATTCGTAAAAAACAAAATACGGAAATACCATATGCCGTATGCAAGAAATGAATAAATAAATAAATCTCGGCCGATGGGAGTGTGTTAGCATCAGTAGTACATGCTGTTTAATATTAATTTATCAATATACACAGCAATAATCAACTTTTCGATTAATCTGTGCATTGTTTGATGCAATACAGTTCGTGATATAGTTTAATTAATCAAAGTCATTTTTGTGTTCACTTAAATGTTGCTGTTCGCACTGATATTTCTTGTTCCACTGTGTTGTGCTGTTGATTTAGTGAACGCAGAGTGTATCCTGTAAGGACACGCAAAGTAAGTGTTCACCTTTCTAGATGGCAGTATAAGTGTATTTAAACCATATAATTATACATATTTACCTGTGCCTTTGTTAATTATCTAGGTTATTGATACAGATGTATTTAATGCTGATTATTCCATCTGATATTTGATGTTTTAACAAAATATTGGCGGGGACATTTGTGTCTTTCCCAAACTTTGGTCGTGACTAGTGGACCATATGCAAACCTACGCCCTTGCAAACAACCAAAAAATCTAGAAAAACATGATCGAAGAGAGTCAGACTCTACCCTGAGTTTCTTTGAAACACAACTTCACAAGCTGTACACATAACCCAAACAATTATGGTGTAAATGTACCTGAGTTGGACATATTAAAGACATCTAGAGTGAACACGATCACAGTTATCCGTCAGTTGGGAGGCAAGACGGGGGAACTTTTGTTGGGACTTGAATTTATTTTTTTACAACTAAACTAAATTTCAACTGCACATTTAACGTTAACGTTACCACTACACAACTTACTAGTGGTGTAACAGATCCAGATCGATCCGTGATTGGTTCGGATCACACCTCACGGTTCGGCATACTTGTGAACCGTGGATTAATTGAGTATTTATTTTTTATTTATTTATTTTTACAGCTAAATCATCATAGTGTGTAATAAAGTTTCACTGCTGCTGTTACTTTTCAAGTAACAAGTGAACTGAGTGTGTTAAGATCATTTAACGGTGAAAGTCATGGCGAGCGGAGGAACTTGAGAAGCCCCGGGCGTCATTGAAGTCACAAGTTTTGGAGCTTTTAGGCATACCTGTAACTTATGACGGGATAAGGGTGGTGGACAAAACGATTACGGTATGTAAGCGTTGTTTAAAGCAGGGGTCTTCGACAGCGGGTCGCGGAGGTATTGCAGGGGGGTCGTTACATTTTTGGTTGATTAAACAATTAATCCCCAGCTGACTAAGATCCCAGACTCAAGGACGCACGCTGCAATATTATTTAAAAAGATAAAAAGACATTTACTTCACCCACAAATCCTTGTGCAATCATTTTTTCAAGAAATTCCTGGCTAAAACACTGCAGCTCCTATCCACAACTACTGAGGCTAGTATATTATTATGCCATGTGTGTGGACATTGTTATGAGCGAAAATGGATTGTTTTATAACTCGACCAAAACACATGAATCTGTCCATTATTTTAATAGTTCAGTATTGTATGCAAGATAACAGGTATGTTTATGCATGGACATACGATAACGGCAATACATTGGGCACGTCCACACATATGAAGCGCCACCATCCTGGTCTGTCAGCAACGGGGGCCAAGCCACAACAACAACAGCTTATCAACGCGGCATTTAAGAAACCGTTTGTGGCAGAATCAGACCGGGCTAAAGCTATTACAACATCTATGGGGGTCTTTATTGCTGGAGACATTCTCCATTGTGGAAAACAAAGGATTTCAAAATCCCGTTCAAGTGCTTGAGCCACGCTACGAAATCCCCTCAAGCACCCCCTTCAGTATTAAGATCGTTCCAGGCCTCTATGAAAAAAGGAAAAGATCAGGATTGTGGACGAATTATCGAAGGCATCCTCTGTTGCCATCACCACAGACGGGTGGACCTCCAGGGCAACGGAGAGCTACATGACTGTGACCGCTCACTTCATCACACCGAGTGGGAGATTCATACAGACACCAGACACGCACCAGGTGTGTGTCTGTAAGAGTCACACAGACACACACCTGGTGCAGGTGCTGACAGAAGCAGTAGAGAGGAAGCTAGACAGGCCCAATAGTAATATCCCAGTCACCACAGAAAGGTCTACCCTCTCCCCAGACAATGTAGATATTCTCATATTTTTGAGAAAAATGTTGGTAATGATAAATATTGTTGCAGGGTCCGTGTACGTTTTAGTCATCTGTTTTACCGTTAATTCGTAAAAAACTAAATACGGAAATACCATATGCCGTATGCAAGAAATGAATAAATAAATAAATCTCGGCCGATGGGAGTGTGTTAGCATCAGTAGTACATGCTGTTTAATATTAATTTATCAATATACACAGCAATAATCAACTTTTCGATTAATCTGTGCATTGTTTGATGCAATACAGTTCATGATATAGTTTAATCGAAGCCATTTTTGTGTTCACTTAAATGTTGCTGTTCGCACTGACATAACAAGGATCTGGCAAGGAGTGACTGAGGGGCAGGAGCTTATGAAGAGGGAAGAACAGGTGAGAAGAGTTGTGCTGATGAGGGGGAAGTGCTTGATTACAGATCAGCGGCAGGTGAAGGGAATTAGGCTGAGGGAGTGACTGACAGGTAGAGTGGAGTAACATACTGCTCAGTTCACTTGTTACTTGAAAAGTAACAGCAGCAGTGAAACTTAATTACACACTATGATGATTTAGCTGTAAAAATAAATAAATCAAAATAAATACTCAATTAATCCACGGTTCACAAGTATGCCGAACCGTGAGGTGTGATCCGAACCAATCACGGATCGATCTGGATCTGTTACACCACTAGTAAGTTGTGTAGTGGTAACGTTAACGTTAAATGTGCAGTTCAAATTTAGTTTAGTTGTAAAAGAAAAATTCCAAGTCCCAACAAAAGTTCCCCCGTCTTGCCTCCCAACTGACGGATAACTGTGATCGTGTTCACTCTAGATGTCTTTAATATGTCCAACTCAGGTACATTTACACCATAATTGTTTGGGTTATGTGTACAGCTTGTGAAGTTGTGTTTCAAAAAAACTCAGGGTAGAGTCTGACTCTCTTCGATCATGTTTTCCTAGATTTTTTGGTTGTTTGCAAGGGCGTAGGTTTGCATATGGTCCACTAGTCACGACCAAAGTTTGGGAAAGACACAAATGTCCCCACCAATATTTTGTTAAAACATCAAATATCAGATGGAATAATCAGCATTAAATACATCTGTATCAATAACCTAGATAATTAACAAAGGCACAGGTAAATATGCATAATTATATGGTTTAAATACACTTATACTGCCATCTAGAAAGGTGAACACTTACTTTGCGTGTCCTTACAGGCTACACTCTGCGTTCACTAAATCAACAGCACAACACAGTGGAACAAGAAATATCAGTGCGAACAGCAACATTTAAGTGAACACAAAAATGACTTCGATTAAACTATATCACGAACTGTATTGCATCAAACAATGCACAGATTAATCGAAAAGTTGATTATTGCTGTGTATATTGATAAATTAATATTAAACAGCATGTACTACTGCTGCTAACACACTCCCATCGGCCGAGATTTATTTATTTATTCATTTCTTGCATACGGCCATATTGCCTTCTCTTTTATTTTGAAATATTCTTGTTTCTGGGTTACCTGTTGTGCTCTACGGTCATTATATTGCCTTCACTTTTATTTTTGAAATATTCTTGTTGCCGGGTTACCTGTTACCTCCGCGTCTCATTTTAAAGGATGAAACAAAAAAGGGATTGGCAAAAACGAAATACGGCTCGTTATTTGACTTTGGTTCTTTGGTTTTTCCATTTTTGAAATTCAGAACCAAAAACGGAAATACGGCCGCCCATTTCCGTTTTTGGTTTGAAACGAAAAACGAGAATACCATGGTATTTCCGTATTTTGTTTTTTCCGAATTAACGGTAAAACAGATGACTGAAACGTACACGGACCCTGCAACAATATTTATGAATTTTTTTTTTTACAACTAAACTAAATTTGAACTGCACATTTAACGTTAACGTTACCACTACACAACTTACTAGTGGTGTAACAGATCCAGATCGATCCGTGATTGGTTCGGATCACACCTCACGGTTCGGCATACTTGTGAACCGTGGATTAATTGAGTATTTATTTTTATTTATTTATTTTTACAGCTAAATCATCATAGTGTGTAATTAAGTTTCACTGCTGCTGTTACTTTTCAAGTAACAAGTGAACTGAGCGTGTTAAGATCATTTAACGGTGAAAGTCATGGCGAGCGGAGGAACTTGAGAAGCCCCGGGCGTCATTGAAGTCACAAGTTTTGGAGCTTTTTGGCATACCTGTAACTTATGACGGCAATAAGATTAAACGATAATGAAAAGTTAAAACATTTATTCAACTTAACATACAAACAATATACAAAGAACACAGATTATTTACAATATAAAACAATATCAGCTAAAACAACAAAAAAGAACAATCTTCTGAAACGTCTTGAAAACATCACAACTTGATGTTCTGTAAGATCTGGTGATTGCTGGGTATGAACTAGTTCACCAACATTTGTAAAACCCAGAAGACAAGAAAGCAGAGACAAGCTTGACCACTTTGAACTCTTAGAAAGCCGTATGTTTTTTACATAACAAACATTCATTGTGTGTGTTAGTCAATGATTCTGCATTGTAAAACCCCATCCTGGACTAATATAAAAAGGTTCCGAGTCTAAAATGTGTCACTACAGTAGGACTTTTATATAATCAGAAACAGCAGATGGCACATGAATAACAAAGCTTAAAATCCAATTACTCCAAGTACTAGGACAAAAGTGCCTTAATGCTTAATGTGATTGCAGCACGACTTCATGCAGCCACAGCAGCCTCTCGGGTTGTCCTCTTCAGTCACGATATTATCCATTTCCATTCTTAAATATTTTAATAGTAAAATGAGAATTAGAAAGATATTATTGTCAATGATATGTCAAAGCGCCTGGAGGACTTCATTATCTGAGGCCAGGACCAGAATGCAATGCTGCAGGCTGAGGTGACCAGATCCGGAATCAGCTGTCTGTTCGAGAGGAGCAGCTCGCCAGCGCCACCTTCAGGTAAAACAATAGAGCTTAAAAGTAATGTGCATGTCGCATTTGTCAGCAAGTTTTCCAGTTGTTTAATACTTATATCTAATACAACTTAATACTTGCATATAATACAACTTAATACTTGCATATAATACAACTTAAACAATTCAACACAATCATTTCAATCTAAATAAGTCATCTCAAAGTCAGCTAAATTCAGTTCAAATGAATAACGGTGCTTACTTTACCTGGAGGTTCAGGGTCTCTGTTGCACCGCCAGCTGTCGAACTGGTCTCTCTTCTCCAGATAAAGCCTCACGTTCCTCGCCCACTCCGGCCCAGGGTGGTCCCATAATGGGCGACGCTGACTGGGACTTACCTTTACAGGCTCACCGGGTCCCTGAGGGGGTTTAGGTGGACTTACCTGAATAGATCCACCTTGTTCCTGGTGCTTCACAATGCCTGGGAGAGACAGCGAGATCCTTTTTGCGGCACTGGCACCCAGTGGCAGGTGTCGGAACTGTGTCAGTCAGGTGCCACAACTGTGGCAGTCGAGCGGCACTGAGCGGCACTGTTCGGCAGCTGCTGAGCAGAGTGGGCGGAGTCACATTTCTAGAGAACACATTGTTGTTACGACAGTTCAGCTGCCTGCCATAAATCAGTTTTATGATTTTAGTTGATTCACCGGAGCCACCCGTTCTCTGTATACATTCTGTGAGTAACCACGTTGTACTTTTTTGTTTCTTATTCATTTTATTTAAGTATGATTTTGCTGGTTTTGCAACAAAAGGAAACATAATACACTCCTTCCAAATTATTACTTTTATAGTCATTTACAACAATCGGCAAAAATAATGAAACTAAATCATCCGTTTTATTATCATTTAAAAGTATATATATAAAAACGTTTTTAAATGAAAACCCATAAAATCTCCAATCCAAAAATACATGTCTGAAAATATCTTCACTCTTCCTCTGCTTAAAAAAATAAAATCCACTCCAATTAAACATATAAAAACAACATGAGAATGTATCAACAAATGAACAAGACTATATTAGGCGACCCAAACATTTGTCCCTTCTTCACTGTTGAAAACTAATCGCACTCCTTAAATGCGCCATCCACCTTGTAGCCCTTGTCCATGAACTCCTCACAAAACATGTCGTAATCGCTCTGATACTGGAATTCAAAGACGAAGACACTTTGTGGTGAGTCTTCGTCTTCATCCATATTTGCACGGTCGTCTAGCGCTTTCAGCTGGTTTTCTTTGTCCATATTTGTCACTTCTGGCAAAGTGACTGTTCCCTTGAACACCTTGGTCTGGCACCACTTGGCTGCCAACAAAGTGTGTTCCAGTCGTCTTAATTTGCCATTGTTCTGCATTTGAAGAAAAGGAGCATTATAAAAAACACCATTAATTTGAAGTATATTTCATTTTTGAAGTCACTTTGACTATAAAATATGAAACAATAACTAAATATCACATTTAATTTCAACAAGAAAGAAGTGATACATCGTAATGCTACATCAGCACAGTAATACTTTTTCCAAACGTCTAAAAGTGATGTGCACATATTGCTTGTGTACCAGACTGGAGGTCCTTGAGCACCATGTATGTTGTGTCAAACCAAACAAACGTTGGATCGAGTGGGTGTTATGGGAGACAATAACCAAACTTTTTTGTAATGGTGGTGGGGGATCATAAGCAGGATTTCACTTGAGTGTGAATAATGTAGTGGAACCCCAATTTGGAATTCACCATCCAATTCGGGTGGAAAATGATAAACCCTTTTGTTTAACTATGTAATGATGTGTTCAGACATGCTATATCAGACTTGCAAAATAATTACCTGTTGGTCTGTCGGGTCTTGGGCTGCAATGCTGCTGTTTTTTTTATCTGCTCCACTTGAAATTAACAGAGAGAATAAATTGTGATATTACTTTCAGGATTTACTTTTCTCTAAAAGATGAAATGTTCACACTTTACAGAGAATGCTGGATTCTTAAGGCAAACTGAGCATAGGCATACAGTTAGCCATAGAAACACAGTTCTTCATTTATTTATTATTAACCTTGAAAATGTTTTGATTTATATCAATTGCATTGTCCCGATATGACTTTGCCCTTCATCACACAACTTGTTTGTGTCTTTGCTGTGTCTGTATTTTGTTCATTGTTGTCATTCAAATCCATAACATCTTCATTTAACACACACCACTTCCATAGCACCTCTATTTAAACAACTATTCTATTTTAGATAGTCTTAGTTTCCTCTTCTCTTGGCTCTTTAATGCTTTTAATTGTATTTGAATGTCACTTTGTGGTGTGTTTCTTTTGTCTCAATGCTTTTGAAAATGCTGAATGGCCTTGTTGGTGAAATGTGCAGAGTAAATAAAAGGTACCTTCTTTTGCCTCGCCTTTGGGGTGAGCTTGGGGGGATGCTACGGAGGACCCCAGTAACCGTGCTGCCAGGGTCATAGTCAGGTGGGGGTCCAGGTGAGGTGTCGATCTGGGAGGCGGGTCCTCTGATCCTGAGGATGGTCCGTGAGACTCCGGGCCGGTTAGGGTCCGGGATCTGGACGCTGGTGTACGCGATCCGTCGGGCCATCTGAGGGTAAAAACACACACAACCCTCAGACCACTGACACATATCATGGTACTTTTTCACATCACATATCACATTAAAAGGATCAGTAGCACAAAGCAGTATGACTAGACCGAAAGTAGTCATACAATAAACTATATGCAGAAAAAAACACAGTAAAGTGCAAAATGTTTGCAATTGTTTCAGTGTTGTTACTGCAGGAGGCCTTCCATACGTCTAAAAGCTGCTGGTATCAAACCCATGAACACAGTCACCACTGAGAGTTTCACTGTACACAACACAGTTTACTGTCACGTGATTACAATGACACCTGACCTGCTCTGATATTCACGACACCATTTTGTTTTCATAATTATTGAGCATATGAAGGATTAGGCTGGATAATGTACTGATTTCTGTCAGCTGTTTATTGTAAACATTAATATGTGCGTGCACGTAAAAACGTGTGTAGATAATTACAATCAGCCTGGAAGCTTAGCACAGTTTACACAGAGTACATCTACACTCAGATACATTTTACACAGCGAGATTTACACCAGACTACGTTAAAAAAAACGTCAATTTAAAGCTGTCTTGCTGATTGACTAAAAGTGGGAAACATGTCCGCGCCTTTTCTATAAAATAATTATCCTTTTGTGGTTGTTTCACTCTGCTGCTCATTGTGTTAATGTTCAGGGCACGAGGACATAAAAGTGACACGTTTTTGAGCGAGGTTTGGTGTAAAATAGTCTCCTCATATATGAAAAACATCACGAGTATGTAGGAAACGTGTGAATTGTGAACACGTTGAAATAATACGGATTAAATATATTGTCATGCGTGCATCACTTATGATCCATATCCGCTAGAAGTTGTATAAATATATAGAAACAATATTTGTCTTAGCATTTCTCAGTGTGTGCTAGCTTAATGCTATACGGTCGGGTCTAAACAGCTAACGTTAGCTAACAAAACAAAAGCGTTATTGGTTTAAATTAGACAAAAACGTGTTTAAACTTGGTCACAACAGTCAAAAGTCAATCCTAGTGGATGAATTTACACTGATAATTGAACATATTACCAATATTAGCATACATATTGGTGTATTTTGGGGGATTCACAGTCTCAATGGTAAAATGCATTGAAGACCATAGGGGTTTAGAAAGTGTATAAATCTCACTTCTTTGCAGCAAATAGTTCTCACAACTTGACAGTAGGTCACAAGTAGAGTTCCTGATGGAAACAATCACAGTTTGAAGGTTTGTGAGGGATTGCGCAATCTGAGGTGAGGCACAGCTCGTCGCTGCCTCACCTCGCGTGTCTCCTCTGTTTGAACAGGACATGAGCAAATTCAGCGATTTTGACTATAAAAATGATTGAAATCATACAGAAATTACATTTATAACACAGATTAGTAGAGAAATATTATTTATTTTATTTGATCATTATTTGTTTTTTACTCTTCATGATGACAAGTGAGGCTCTGCCTCCCCTGACCGCACGTCCCTGGTTATTTATGTTTTCCTCTTTGTTAAGCACTTTGTGACTTTTGTCTGTGAAAAGCTCTTTATACATATTTTTTTCTTCCAGGGAATGGACATTGAGATGTCCATTCCCTGGATGTTCACTGGTACCACCACCAGCTCTTTGGTTTTACCAGAGTGGACCCGTGGCCTTCCTCACCTTGATCCTTCTCAGTGCAATATTAGGTGTAAAACTACTGGAACCACGTAGGGATGGACCGATGTAACTTTGTCAGTCCCGATAGCGATAGCGGTACCTGGGCTCTGGATGTTGGCCGGCTGGGTGGAAGTGACAGAGATCATTATTTTATGAGTAAGAGAATTAGACTTGACTTAAACATTGCTTTCCTAACTTTGTAAAAGAAAATACAATAAATAACAACATAGATTTTAATTAAAATAATACAATGTGCACCAGCAACTTGGTAAACAAAGAACAAACAATAAATTGGCCAAAACTTAAACAGGAATACAAATTCCATTATGTAATGTTTATAGTATACATCCATAGAATCACCCTAAAAAATGACTTATAATTTCATATAAACATTACATTTGATACGAACGACTGATCTAAAGTATGTATTTATTTAATGAAGATAAATGTATCCTGAATACTCAGACAGCAGATCCCACTTCCACTGTCGCTGTACTAAACATTCATAGCCACAAGATGGCAGACATGTTTCAGTACTTCTTCACATGCAACATTGTCTCATGAACAAATATCTCACCACTCAATGTGGAATAACTGTATTATATGATATTGAATATGATTATTGATTACAAAACATATTTAACTAGAGTTAAATGGTGTTAAAACTGTCTTTTAATGCATTTGTACATCAGTTGTACAAATGCATTGTCATAGTTTTTACCAAACTTTTTTGTAATGGTGGTGGGGGATCATAAGCAGGATTTCACTTGAGTGTGAATAATGTAGTGGAACCCCAATTTGGAATTCACCATCCAATTCGGGTGGAAAATGATAAACCCTTTTGTTTAACTATGTAATGATGTGTTCAGACATGCTATATCAGACTTGCAAAATAATTACCTGTTGGTCTGTCGGGTCTTGGGCTGCAATGCTGCTGTTTTTTTTATCTGCTCCACTTGAAATTAACAGAGAGAATAAATTGTGATATTACTTTCAGGATTTACTTTTCTCTAAAAGATGAAATGTTCACACTTTACAGAGAATGCTGGATTCTTAAGGCAAACTGAGCATAGGCATACAGTTAGCCATAGAAACACAGTTCTTCATTTATTTATTATTAACCTTGAAAATGTTTTGATTTATATCAATTGCATTGTCCCGATATGACTTTGCCCTTCATCACACAACTTGTTTGTGTCTTTGCTGTGTCTGTATTTTGTTCATTGTTGTCATTCAAATCCATAACATCTTCATTTAACACACACCACTTCCATAGCACCTCTATTTAAACAACTATTCTATTTTAGATAGTCTTAGTTTCCTCTTCTCTTGGCTCTTTAATGCTTTTAATTGTATTTGAATGTCACTTTGTGGTGTGTTTCTTTTGTCTCAATGCTTTTGAAAATGCTGAATGGCCTTGTTGGTGAAATGTGCAGAGTAAATAAAAGGTACCTTCTTTTGCCTCGCCTTTGGGGTGAGCTTGGGGGGATGCTACGGAGGACCCCAGTAACCGTGCTGCCAGGGTCATAGTCAGGTGGGGGTCCAGGTGAGGGTCCAGGTGGGGGTCCAGGTGAGGTGTCGATCTGGGAGGCGGGTCCTCTGATCCTGAGGATGGTCCGTGAGACTCCGGGCCGGTTAGGGTCCGGGATCTGGACGCTGGTGTACGCGATCCGTCGGGCCATCTGAGGGTAAAAACACACACAACCCTCAGACCACTGACACATATCATGGTACTTTTTCACATCACATATCACATTAAAAGGATCAGTAGCACAAAGCAGTATGACTAGACCGAAAGTAGTCATACAATAAACTATATGCAGAAAAAAACACAGTAAAGTGCAAAATGTTTGCAATTGTTTCAGTGTTGTTACTGCAGGAGGCCTTCCATACGTCTAAAAGCTGCTGGTATCAAACCCATGAACACAGTCACCACTGAGAGTTTCACTGTACACAACACAGTTTACTGTCACGTGATTACAATGACACCTGACCTGCTCTGATATTCACGACACCATTTTGTTTTCATAATTATTGAGCATATGAAGGATTAGGCTGGATAATGTACTGATTTCTGTCAGCTGTTTATTGTAAACATTAATATGTGCGTGCACGTAAAAACGTGTGTAGATAATTACAATCAGCCTGGAAGCTTAGCACAGTTTACACAGAGTACATCTACACTCAGATACATTTTACACAGCGAGATTTACACCAGACTACGTTAAAAAAAACGTCAATTTAAAGCTGTCTTGCTGATTGACTAAAAGTGGGAAACATGTCCGCGCCTTTTCTATAAAATAATTATCCTTTTGTGGTTGTTTCACTCTGCTGCTCATTGTGTTAATGTTCAGGGCACGAGGACATAAAAGTGACACGTTTTTGAGCGAGGTTTGGTGTAAAATAGTCTCCTCATATATGAAAAACATCACGAGTATGTAGGAAACGTGTGAATTGTGAACACGTTGAAATAATACGGATTAAATATATTGTCATGCGTGCATCACTTATGATCCATATCCGCTAGAAGTTGTATAAATATGTAGAAACAATATTTGTCTTAGCATTTCTCAGTGTGTGCTAGCTTAATGCTATACGGTCGGGTCTAAACAGCTAACGTTAGCTAACAAAACAAAAGCGTTATTGGTTTAAATTAGACAAAAACGTGTTTAAACTTGGTCACAACAGTCAAAAGTCAATCCTAGTGGATGAATTTACACTGATAATTGAACATATTACCAATATTAGCATACATATTGGTGTATTTTGGGGGATTCACAGTCTCAATGGTAAAATGCATTGAAGACCATAGGGGTTTAGAAAGTGTATAAATCTCACTTCTTTGCAGCAAATAGTTCTCACAACTTGACAGTAGGTCACAAGTAGAGTTCCTGATGGAAACAATCACAGTTTGAAGGTTTGTGAGGGATTGCGCAATCTGAGGTGAGGCACAGCTCGTCGCTGCCTCACCTCACGTGTCTCCTCTGTTTGAACAGGACATGAGTAAATTCAGCGATTTTGACTATAAAAATGATTGAAATCATACAGAAATTACATTTATAACACAGATTAGTAGAGAAATATTATTTATTTTATTTGATCATTATTTGTTTTTTACTCTTCATGATGACAAGTGAGGCTCTGCCTCCCCTGACCGCACGTCCCTGGTTATTTATGTTTTCCTCTTTGTTAAGCACTTTGTGACTTTTGTCTGTGAAAAGCTCTTTATACATATTTTTTTCTTCCAGGGAATGGACATTGAGATGTCCATTCCCTGGATGTTCACTGGTACCACCACCAGCTCTTTGGTTTTACCAGAGTGGACCCGTGGCCTTCCTCACCTTGATCCTTCTCAGTGCAATATTAGGTGTAAAACTACTGGAACCACGTAGGGATGGACCGATGTAACTTTGTCAGTCCCGATAGCGATAGCGGTACCTGGGCTCTGGATGTTGGCCGGCTGGGTGGAAGTGACAGAGATCATTATTTTATGAGTAAGAGAATTAGACTTGACTTAAACATTGCTTTCCTAACTTTGTAAAAGAAAATACAATAAATAACAACATAGATTTTAATTAAAATAATACAATGTGCACCAGCAACTTGGTAAACAAAGAACAAACAATAAATTGGCCAAAACTTAAACAGGAATACAAATTCCATTATGTAATGTTTATAGTATACATCCATAGAATCACCCTAAAAAATGACTTATAATTTCATATAAACATTACATTTGATACGAACGACTGATCTAAAGTATGTATTTATTTAATGAAGATAAATGTATCCTGAATACTCAGACAGCAGATCCCACTTCCACTGTCGCTGTACTAAACATTCATAGCCACAAGATGGCAGACATGTTTCAGTACTTCTTCACATGCAACATTGTCTCATGAACAAATATCTCACCACTCAATGTGGAATAACTGTATTATATGATATTGAATATGATTATTGATTACAAAACATATTTAACTAGAGTTAAATGGTGTTAAAACTGTCTTTTAATGCATTTGTACATCAGTTGTACAAATGCATTGTCATAGTTTTATTAAACATCCCTATTTGCATGACTTGCTAACATTGCATGAATCTGCCGTTGTTCACGTATAAGAAATGTCAGTTTAAGGGTAAAAAAAGGAACGTGTTTGCTCTGGCGATCAATTTAAGGAGAGCTAAATGAAATGAATAAACAAATAGCTTAAATCATTAACATGATGAATGAATTGCCAATGGGCGACTGGAATTATCTGAATGTAATGATTCGCTAACTGATCTATGTATTTAATTCAGACTCACATTTTTCATTATCCAACGTGAACAGTGGCTGACAAACTATACTTTATGCACGGACCGTACTTATTCTTGAGGATCCTTATGAGGCTCACTCCAAATTTATGTTTTGTCAAACAAAATATTTACAATGGCAGGGATGCAACATTTGCAACATTTATGGATGCTGCAGAGAAACACAAATGTATAACTGATAACTTAAAGGAGCTGTAGTTCATATTTTCAACGCTAATATAGCAACAAACGCATATTTGCTACATAAAAGCATGGATACAACAAAATATAAATAGGTGTTCTTTACTTTGTTGCACACTTATTTCTTGGGTTTATTTGATCTCACATGCCTGTAGTAGTGCAGAGTTGTGGAAACCATCATCTCCTCTTCTAGTGGATTTGTTGGTCAACTCTCAAACCACCAACATAAAAGCTCATTTGTGTTGCATTTTTTCCCTAAACACTGATCACTTCTGTGGTTTAATGAAGGTTTATTTATATGTGTACCCAGTAACCATACCTCCATTCTATTAATATATCAACATGTAATATTATGAGTATCAATACTTAACGGTACTAACAGCCTTTGAGTCAAATGAAAATCAAAAAGGTATTCAATTTTCACTTGCACAAAATGTATTGTATATAAATTGTCATACATTGTCAGATTTTTGAATTATATCAGAAATATTATGAAATTGTTTCTAATATAAAGACATATTTAGAAAGTTTGTCATACATTGATTTTTATTGTGCTACTCTGTAAGTAAACAGTTTACATCAGTGGCGGGCCGTCAGGGCCTGCAAAGCCTTCTCTGCTGGCCTAAACAGAATCACAAAGTTATAGCTATTTTATAATTTAATATTTTTTCTGAAATACATTTCATTTTTAATTATATGTATTATAATTTATACAAATATTTTTCCCGTTATCTTATTTTCTCACTGCACAGCTACTGTGTTCCTCAGTTGCTCCGCTTCCAGTGCAGCTTGTTTTAAGTAGATCTTTTATCCAATCAGATTTCACCTCTGTGTCTCTAGGTAAGAAGAGAGGCCCCAGGCCTGCAGACTTACCAGTGAATCCATGTGCAGGTTAAGTGAATGCGGACGATATTGTTGATTGACATAGTCTTCAACCAATCAGATCTTTAGATTGAGATTTTTAGACGCGCCAGAGCGGCTTGCAGGCCTACGGCTACGTCAGCATTACTGCAGCTCAGAATCCAGGTGCAGCTCTGCCGGTGCATAGTGTGCTGTGATTGGTCAGTGGGCGAGCACGTGACTAAAGTGAAACTTATGCTTGCTAGCAGAGCTTAGGTTGTAGCAGTCAAGTGGAACTATATGGAAGAAATTATGTCAAATTATGTTTTTTTTACCTAGCTTTGTTTTTTTAACATCAAATGGCGGAAGGAGGAGGAGAAACGGATTTAGTGGCGGAGTTACTGGGAACGCTTTTCTCAAGAAGGACATTTCCGAACAAACTGGACATAGTAAGAAACGACCCCACAGCTAGCAGCCCTGACCCAGCCAGGAAAAGGATTTGTATGCAGCGTCGGAGAAGCGTTGCACATGTTATGGCTGGGAATGTGTTTCATTTTAACTGAGCGTCGGTACTTTTGGAGAGACTCGAGTGGATCTACAACTCAACGACCACGTTCGCAGGGAAACAGCTCCACAACCGCGGCCCGCCCTTCGCCGTTCCACGGCCGAAGACGACGACCGACCGGCGGCGGAAGACGGACAACCGACCGGCGGCAGACGACAAACCGAATGGCGGTCGATTTGTCATGCTTTGTTGTCATATGAATATATGCACTGCTCTTGTGAGTTTGTCATTGTGTTACATTGATTTGGACTCTATTGTCCGTTAATGACGCAGCGTCCCGTCATGCTCGTATTCATGTATCTGCACTCTGCATTTCGTGTTTTGTATGCTAGGCGTTGAACTTCATGTAACATTTTATTTCATTTGTCAAATGTTGCAGTGTTATGTGAATATGCGGCTTTTACACGAAACAAATAATAACCCGTAGCTGTGACGTCATAATGAGGTTATTAGAAGTGTAGAACAGCACTGAAGGCCCAGGTATAAAATCCACGGCCCGCCACTGGTATACATACAGTACATACAGTTTACATGAACATACTGTGTTCTATAAATACCTTAAAGCTATTAGAATGATTATTTCTCCTTCAGTCTGAACCGTCTGTCTCCTTCTTGGTTTGTGAGCAGATGCAAAGAGCTGCTGACAGCTTCCTGTGTGTGTGAGGAGCTTCTCAAACCCACCAGCACAGAAGAAGCAGTCAGAGACGTAAGAAGAAGCAGGGAGGATGTAACCATACTCACTGGGTCTCTGACTCTCTGGGGTGCTGGGAGTGGTTCAGTGGTCTGTGGTGGGTCTGGGTCTTCCTGGGATGATGGGTTGGTTGACGTCCACTCTCAGCTGCCCCAGGAGTGAGACAAAATCACAAAGGAGTCCTGCCCTGTGAGACACAAACACAAGAGATGACTACTTTTATCTCAACTATACGACCTTTACAGTGTTGAATCTGGTCTCCAATGATGGAATCTTATTACTGATACTTCTGTAGTCTTAGTGAGGGATTACTTACTCAGCCCACTGAAATGAAGGAGACCGCCGCTCTCCATCTGGTCCTGTGGGCCTCCATCCTCCTCATCTGGTCCTGTAGTCCTCCATCCGTCTCATCTGGTCCTGTGGTCCTCAATACTTCTCATCTGGTCCTGTGGTCCTCCATCCTTCTCATCTGGTCCTGTGGTCCAACATCCTCCTCATCTGGTCCTGTAGTCCTCCATCCGTCTCATCTGGTCCTGTGGTTCTCCATCCTCCTCATCTGGTCCTGTGGTCCTCCATCCGTCTCATCTGGTCCTGTGGTTCTCCATCCTCCTCATCTGGTCCTGTAGTCCTCCATCCGTCTCATCTGGTCCTGTGGTCCTCCATCCTTCTCATCTGGTCCTGTGGTCCTCCATCTGTCTCATCTAGTCCTGTGGTCCTCCATCCTTCTCATCTAGTCCTGTGGTCCTCCATCCTTCTCATCTAGTCCTGTGGTCCTCCATCCTTCTCATCTGGTCCTGTGGTCCTACATCTTTCTCATCTGGTCCTGTAGTCCTCCATCCTCCTCATCTGGTCCTGTAGTCCTCCATCCGTCTCATCTGGTCCTGTAGTCCTCCATCCTTCTCATCTGGTCCAGAGTGAACACATCTTCTCTGTTGTCTAGGAAATCCAGGATGTTGCTTCCTGTGTTACAGCCATCGATACCTGAGAAAAAGAGACTTGGAGACTTTTCTTAAAGTCATTTTTAAGAATGTACCTCTGTCTGGTACGCTAACCCTTCACCTAACTATAAAAATAGATAGAGTGAGTAAAATGAACAATCTTTGAATAACTGTTAAGTGAGAATTTGAGGCAACTTGTGTTAATGTTGTTATTAAATGTTGACTTACCTTTGTCTGGTAAAGACATCTAGACTTTATAAAGAATAATACACAACAGAATAACAACCATTCACTGTTAACTTACCTCTGGTTTCTGCACCTAGCATCAACTATTAATCAAGGAGATATTTAAAAGCTCTGCTGCAGGATGCTACCTATCGCCAACCCCGCCAGACACGAGGGAAGGCTGTCTGGTGCTTTATCAGTCCTGCCAGATGCAAAGGTTTTACAATCCTGCAGCAAACGGTCTCAATCCGAGTCGCTGTCTTCAGCCGACTGCCAGTATTTCCTGTGTGTGTGGGGAAGCTGAGGCCTGAGGTGGAGGGGTGGAGACCATCTGTAGTCATCTGTCATCTGTAGTCTTCTTTGTGGAGGATCCGAGGCCTGAAGTGGAGGGCCCTGCGTCCTCGTGGTTGTCCTCACCGTTCCTCTTGCCTCTTCACCCTTACCTGCTCTGTACGGTCCTCTTACCTGCTCCTCTTGGTGGACTCTTCTGACCTTTGGGGGACTGGGGGCGGAGCTTCTTCAGGACGACGAACCAGCAGTCGAAACTTCTCCCAGAAACCCGGAGGTGGTAACCGCTGGATGAGAGGGTCATCTTCATCGTCTTCCTCCTCTTCTTCTTCTTCTTCTTCCTCTTCCTCTTCTTCCTCCTCTGTATCCTCGAACATGGAGTCATACCCGGAATCTAAGCTCTCCCAGTCGGGCCCGACGTCTTTCTCCTCACAGTTCACACCATATGAGAGGGAAAAATTACAACTGAAAGGATTTCTCTTAACATGAAATATTTCTGGATTACAATGAGCGATTAAATTAGAAAAAACAACAGCATATCCATAAACTAACTATGACCTACACGTGTCACCAAGTCACCAACGCACGAGAGGCTGTGTCTTTTAATATTTCAACATGAATATCAAACAAACTCTCATGAAAAACTTTTGTTTTTATCTCTTTACCTCCACAAGTGGACGGTTAGTTGCTGCTCTGTGCGGTCAAGAGGACGCCACAGGCTCTGAACTCAGTGATGCTGACAGATCTCACTCAGTGGCGCTCTGTCCAGTGCGTTGCGAGTGTGCCAAACACACAGGTATACGTGAACAGGTGCACCTGTTTTGCACCTTTGGTGAACCTGTGAAGCACAGGCTGGGATCAGAAAGAACAGGCCGATGGGAGTTAGAAGTGGGGCGAGACGTTTGAAGTGATCCATAAGTCTTCGTGGAGCTGTGTGAAATGTTTTCAGTGCGTCTGTTGATTCTCAGAAGGAATTGTTTCATGTGCACAGAACCACGGGGGCTCTGTTGTTATTTTACAGCAGCCTGAGGTTGGTTCACAAAATGTCACCAGCAGATCTGCTGTGAGTAATTGTGGCTTTACAGTTCCACCAATTGGCGAGGCTAAAACTAACCTCACGTCTCTTGCGGGCCACATTTTGGCCCTTGTTGTGGCTCAAAATTTGACATCCAAAGAAATGTTTGGTCTCATTTTGAACTGGAGAATCTGCAGATTAATTAAAATAAAATAGAACCATATTCATGGGACATCAGAATGAAGTTTGTTACACAATAATCAATATACAACATTTTGACTCACAGTCAATTTGCCTAATGATGAATAATGATTCAGTCTAGGACCAATAATCAATAAAGAGAGGATCAAAGTATATTCTTAACACTATTTTCAAATGGGTGTTATGAGTGGGAGCACTGAATGAGCTCAGCGGTTCAGCTAGCATCGAGGTGATGTAATCACCTGCCATAAATCACACAGCACAGGTTAATGGGACCCCCGGCTCCGTTCAAGGCCTAAATTTCCATTTTAATTTTCTGCTCAGTGGAGTTGATGTATGTAGGGACACAGTGAGTAGCCAGGCTCTCCACTCCCTTCTATTTATTGTTATACGACGGTGACCTTTCCTTTCTGGATCTGTAATACTAGACTCTCTCACATGAGGGGACAGGTAGGCGTGCACCACAGTCACACAAGACATTTCCTATCCAGTGAAGACAAATGCCACACAGCATGGAGGGTGGGAATTAGATTATTCCTGAGTTTTGAACAAACTGAGCAGCAATGTTGGATCTTTTCATAAGGGCATTCAGTGTCCGTGATTGGTAATCGGCAGTTTAAGGGCATTGTATTCATTTGATAAACTTGATTCTTGTTTCTATAGCACAACACAACAGAAAGGCCAACTGTTCTGCTTTTAGAGATGAAGTGGAGAAGAGTCCTCTCATCATCTTAGATATGTTTACAGTCCATATGTAAAATGAAAACCAAAACACAGGATTAGAAGAGCTAACCCCACTCTTAAAAATGGATGTGTGGATCAAATAAACAGGGCGTGTTTACCCAGGAGATCGCTGTTTGTGTGTTGCGTCGAAGTTAACGCGCAACTTTCACCACGCTCAGGTTGGTGCAGTTTGCTCATCCGAAGCCTTACAATGGTCAAGATAAGAACTGTTAACCCCCACTGAGTCTGTGGTTATGTCAAACTATCGGACACTATATGTCATAACCATAAACCAGTTGGTCAGTGAGCTGTTTTTAACGGAAGTGCTGTCCAAACATGGACGGAAAAACAGGTCTGAGGTCATCAGCTCTTTTATTATTTCAGTCTTTTGGGCACAGTAGAAACTAAATATGACGTACTGGCTAACTATATCAATAGCTACTGATAGGAGACATAACGAGCACAGACACATGACTCACGTTACCTCGTGTCGGGTCATTACCCTCTCTGCAGGTACAGAGGGAACTGCTGCTCAGCATCAGAAGGATTTTGACACAAAATCAATGGAAAACAGAACTGTTTGCGTCTGCCGTCTACCAAGTTTACAAGCAGGTGACAAAATATTAGCCTGGAAATCAGCCTGATGATGATGTCAAGGTTGTTCCATCAACCAAACATGGGAGGATCTAGAAGGATCAATAGAAGAAGTAGGGAATGAAGGATTGGTTACAGGACGGTGACTCGAGGCTGGCGGATCACTGGCCACAGCTCTGCCAGGCTGAGCCCCGATGAGGCTTCCCTCACCGTTAATGAGGCTAAAAGTCTTTGTACCAAGTTTGATTCCATGGATTTCTCATTGCTCTGATTGTCCCTGACAGGGCACAGATACCTGCTTTCTGTTCTTATAGCCAGACACAAAGTTTGCTAAGTTTTGAATATTGAACGGTTTATTCATCCTCTCAAACTTTTTTGATGATTTTTCGTGATTTTGGTCTCACGTTTGTGTTTCTCAATTTCAAGGAAGGATCCTCCTTTCAAGATACAAGGATGACCACATGCCATCTTTCGACCACACAGTGTCATGTGTTGACCCCTCAATGAGCTCTATTTGCAATACTCAACACAAAATATAGAAACACAATAGGATTCATGTTTTTAGCCTCATTGAGAACTGTATTTATAATTAAATGAGAAGGATGAATGATAAGCGTTGAAGAAAAATCAATGTCTGACATAATATTATACATTTTAAAGTCATCAAAGTATACTTTTACACTGTGGTTTTACATCTCAGAGAAAAAGCAAACTGGTGTTGGAGCATTTTTCTGACCATCTGCTGAGTGCTGTTGTACTGTATATACATTAAGTTCATGCAGAGGCCCATTAAGTGGCTAATGGGGTTTGATTGTCGGGGAAACGAGCTGCGACAAATGAGAAGATGTCCTAATGGATGGACAACTTCTGCCACCGAGCCAGAGAGTTTGATGGAGGGGGATGGGACACTCCGGCTGTGTGCTTCTTCAGCTGCAATATTCTGTTTTCACAGAGACAGAATCATTTATATCAAGTCAGTATTCAAATGATATCTGGAGAATCCAGCTGCCGTGCAAGGTTGCATTAAGAATAGCAGGAGTGGCTTCACTCGGTCAAAGCGTTTTATAGAACACGCTGCAGCTCAAAAAATGGTATTTTAGAAAAAACTGAAATGGCTTATCACAGCAGTACAACTGTAATACACCGACACAAACGCGGAACTGTCCAGCAGAGGTTTGTCAAGATGTCAGCGGCAGCAAGACAGCATTGTGTCCCCATTAAAGCACAATATTTAGGATTAGCAACACGAAGATTGTTTTCCTGTTAGTAGGAGTCTATAAATTAATTTTCTGATGTTTGTTTTTTCATCACGCCCGTGTTAAAAAAGAGAAGATAGTTGAATTATGTTTTGAAAAATGAATCAGAAAATTTTTCAATATATATTTGGGGTGAATTTATTGATATAATTAAAAAAATAACTACAATGAGACTTTTATGACTTTTTTTTATGACATAATATTCCGGGATATTTTTAATGCTATGGCATACTTTACCATGGTATTTTAATGACATACTATAATATGATTTGTGCTGACTTTTTTTATGGCATACTACACTATGACTTTTTAAATGACTTTTTTCTGAGGTATGACAGTTTTATGACATTTCATAAGCATACTATACTATAACTTTTTTCCTATGGCATACTTATCTATCATTTGTATCTGCTATTTATTTGACATATTCTCAGATTTTCTGTTACTTGTAGCATGCATAATGATTTTATTTGGCAAACTACACTATGACCTTCTTATGGCAGGTTTTATGACCTATTGACTTTTTTACCATACGGTGACGTCTTCAGGACATATTTTACGAGGACATTTGTGTGACATATGATACTATGACATTTGTATGACATATTCATGACATACGATACAATGACACTTTTGAAACTTTTATTTGGCAAACATAACGATGCTTTTTAATGCCTGTCAGCCACAGCAGATCAGTGAGGGAGCTGAAGAGGTTGAAGACAGACATAATCATTTCCAAATTTCACAAGATGTTTCTAATGAAATAATCTGCTTTAATCCATATTTGGAATTTAGCCTTTCAAAAACTATATTTTCAACAACACAACATCTTATTTTACCTTTTTCTTGGCTGATGTAAGTTTTTCTGACAGGATTCTCTGAGACGATTGTGGGTGGATCTCAGAGGAAATGTTGTATTTTAAATGAAATGCATAAATCTGGTGCACTATGAGATTAAGAGGCTAGATGAAGAACGTTGCGCTCTTATCGTGCTGGGAAGCAGGGGGCTCCGTCTTCCCCCGCAGGGCGGGAGGGTGCAATAGCACTAAGTCGACAGCCCCAGGAAGCAGCGAGGTTCGGGCAAGGGATGCTGCTATGCTCATGGCCGTTAATCATCTTCCCCGCGAGCCTTTCCAAGCCGAGCTGGTCGCAGTGCACACGAGGAAATGTGCACGGAGAGGGCCAGCCAGCGGCAAGCGCGAGGGGATCTGTGGTAAATGGACTTGTACTTGTCCAGCGCTTTTCCACTCAAAGCGCTTTCACACTACATGCCGTCATTCACCCTACATGCCGTCATTCACCCATTCATCCACTGATTGTGGTCATATTTGTGTTGCTGTCTCCGTCTAAGCGGTCGGGGCAGATGGCCGCCCACTCAGAGCCCGTCTCTGCTCAAGGTGAGTTCTTCCTTTGCACACTGAGCTGAATGGAGACCGAGTGAAAGCCATCTGCTCAGCGGGCTAACCCAGTTGCACAAAGCACACCCACTGAGCCAAACAGTACGGTAGCCCATTCACACTGAAATCGCAAACGACACAAATTGGGTAACTTAAAAGAACCAGTGTTCTCATCACTAGTCGGGATCTTGAGTTTGATGGTGTGGGTGGTGATGGTCTCAAAGTCCGCTGCAGTTAACTCAATCCCTGCGCTAAGGCTGATGAGTGTATGTCTGCTTTAGGAATAAAGGCGAAAAGGAAACAAATTAAAACAAAATGTAGTCGAGTCAATGGCAGCGACTGGCTGCTGCATCAGCACGCGTTGCTGTCACCATGGTTACAAAACCTAGAAACCTTCACATTGAATTGACCTGCTTGATGGGGTCATGCATGAGGAACTGAAAGACGCGGATGAATAAACCGTATTTTGGCAAAAACATGAGCAGGAGAAATGGAGAGTGTGTTTGTGCATATTGATAGAGTTACTGGAGCCCACTGTACGTAGAATGATTTAATATCAAGTAGGCACAGTAGGCTCTAAGCTGTTTCCCCCTTCAGCAGAGCCTGGGGCAAAAGCAGACTAAATAGCTGCCAACGCCACAGCCTTGGCACATATCCGTCATCATTTATGTATGCCTGAATTACTATTGCTCGTTTGTTTACCCCTGGTTTTACATATGCACTAAAAATGTAAAAAGAAACATCATCTGAGAGGAGAAGAGACAGAAGTGGCGCATAGGTGTGATAGTATAAAATTGCTAAGAAACGACAATTCAAGTATTGCAACTTTTCGAGGACAAGGTCCGTTTTTTGTGGCCCCTGTTAGAGGCTTAGCCGGGGAACATAATTTGCAGATAAATTGGGCGAGGTGGAGAGGTATGAAGAGCTGTTTTCACTAATCCCACTTCACCTTGAAGCTGTTTGACTTCTCTATTCTCTCATTTCTAGCCAGACTCTATCAGCTAAAATCCCATGGCCAAGAACTTTTAAACCTTGCTCTTGCGTGTGAACTAGTAAGGGGAATGCAGCCAGTGGTTCTTGAGAAAATAAACAACTGTCTTCACTGAAAGGTCTGTCTTTTTGCAGGGGGTCTGACTGCTCCCTGGTGATGCAGGACAGGTAATCCACAGTGAGATTATGTGGCTCTCTCATGTTGCACAGGTGCCAGTGGCTGATATGACAAAGTAATAGGCCTCTAACAGCCCATGTGGAGATGGCGGTCAGAAGAGCTTTAGATAGCAGCAGATAAACAGCAGCTACCTGGCATTGTGTCAACAACAACAACAGCAGTGCAGCATTCACTTGACTTTACTCAACGCCCTCATTTTGACATTACACCTAATGTGTTTTTGCTTTTCTATTCATCAATCTGTCCTATTAGGTTGATGTTGTGGAATATTCGCTGTGTGTGTATCATATGGATCTGACAAGTAGCTGAATTTTGTTGCGCAGTGTGCAAATAAATAAATAAATAACAATGATGATGTCATTATGGCGGGTTTGAAAGAAAATGACATTCAGGAGCCAGGGTTGGGTGGAAGGATCTTTGACTACTTGATGTAATCTTACAACACTTCTTCAGGGGGGCTTTCACCAACCTGTTTGAACCAGCTGACACCTATCTCTTCACCTGTGTGAGAAGCTGCTGACTGCTGTGGAGAGCAACCAACCAGCTTGTTTGTGATAACGATATCCTATGTACTTAAGGTTCTGAATACGTTTTCCACAGCACTGCTCCTTATTAATGTTTCACACAAAATCTGTCACTGTCAAGTCTTTTTGTATTGTCATAATGTCTTTGTGTCAAAGTTACGCTTGTTAAAATATACCAGAGTGGGTAACATTACCATGCATACATACACCCACTGAAGTGAAGCCACAGCCTTGCCAGGGTGGTTTGACGCGGGTGAAGAATCCTTGGGAAGGCTGTGGCCCTCTGGTTGGAGTGGCGCCACTTATGGTTGTCTCAATCCAGGCTGCAGTAGAAGGACCCAGTCTGTCTAACGATGCTGCTTGTGGAGCCATCAGATATGATTGGCCTGTGCCAGGCCAGCGCCTTGCTGTGACAACCTCAGGAGACCCACCGTTGTGCTCGGGAGGCGTACCTTTGGCCAACACTGGGATGGGCCTAGGTCATCAACGGCTTAGGCTGAATGTCCTCTGCAACACCCTGAGAATCCGAGGTCCTATTTGGAAGACTCTCGGCAGGCTGGTATGAGGGAAGGGCGTGGGACCAAGGATCCTTGAAGCCGCCGCCTTCCTCGTGATGTCAGCAAGAACTACCGCATCTCCTCAGCCCCTCGCTTGGTCTGGGCAGCCCTGGGCATGCACACCTGGGAGGACTAAGGGTCACCGGCTTCATTCTGTTCAGTCCCCCCCCCCAGATCTGTTGCTGTCGCTGGCAAGATCAGCGATCAGGTAGAGCCAGGGTATCAGCGGGCTATTTTCTCACCCTCAAAAAGGATGGGAGACTGAACGTACTGAGCCTTCAGGTTTCTCCAGCCCCTGAAATTCAAAATGTTAACAATTCCCAGGGTGAGGCCGGTGATCCAGGCAGGAGATTGGTTTGCCACCATAGACCTCAGGGATACCTTTTAGATTCCCATCTGGGAGGGCCACAGGCAGTTTCTAAGATCTTTGAATTCTGTGTTATCCCCTACGGGATCTTGCTCGCCCGTCGCACCTTCATTGGGTGCATACTTAGCCCCTACAGCATGATGGACTCAGAATTCAAAATGATCCTGATGATTGGCTAGTACGTGCCTGGGCAGAAGAGTAGGGTAGCCACCAGGTGATCCTGCGAAGGACGGACAGCACAAATGCATTAGTTTACATCAACAGGCAGGGACGCCTTGCCTTCCCTCGCCTTATCAGACTTGTGCACAAGCTGTCAATGTGGTTGTCCCAATGCCTTCTATCCATCAAAGCAGTACAAAGGCCTAGAGGATCAGGCTGCCTGTCCAGAGGTGGCCCAAGCTTGAGAGAATGGAGGCTCCATCCAGAGGTGGTGGCAGAGATTAGCGTCGCTTTGGGATAGTGGTGGCAGATCTGTTCACCTCTAGGAAGTTTACTCACTCCTCCCTGTTCTTCTTCGTGGGAAGGGACAACCCTCCACTCGGCACAGACACCATCGCCCATCAGTGGCCCCAAGGCCTTCTGTATGTATTTCCCCCCTTTGGACTCCTTCTTCCCCTCCTGCAGCTCTGCCTTGGGACCTGGAGTTGGTCCTGAAGGCTCTGCAGCGTGACCCCTTTGAACCCCTTTGAGTCCGTCAGCCTGAAACGGCTGTCAAAGACAGCGTTTCTGTTCATATTCTGCAAGGAGAGTGAAGCCCTGTTAGTCCATGATAGCCTTTGGAGGTTTAGGCTTTCGGAATTACAGCTGATAGCTGCAAATAAACAAATGGCCCAGTGGCCAAGATCACACAAATGATGACGAAAACTAAAGATTGCAGTGAGAAGAACATGGCATTTTAGTTTGCTTTTGTTATAGGTTATAACAAACTGTTATTGTCAGAGGAAATCTGTCACCTGTAGATGAGTGGCAGATAAGACAGGAGGGCAACAGCTGATAATAAACACAATACCCACAATTAGTGTAAGTAGAGGGTTGTAGAAAATGATTAATTTAAATAACTAAGCTGCTTGCAGTTAAATGGTTAATGTGTGTTGCTAATGATCGTCGCTTGTCTCCCTTGCTGAGTGATTATGCACTGTAATTATGTATGAAAGTACGGTAGTAGATACTTAGCTGTAATGTAATGTAATGACTAAGATTGAAATTATTATTCCGTAGGACGTCTTTCATACTGAAGATTCATTTTTAGAGTCTTTCTTTAATATGTATTCCAAAGCAGCACAGCCATAATCCTTTAAAAGCAAAGACACCGTACAAAATGACTGTAACAGCATTTTATTGAATCTCTAGCTCAGTGACTTGACTCAGTTTCTACATATTTTATATTCATAGTTTTCATGCTTTACAGGTAGAGCTCATGCATTAGGCCCCGCAGTCTCGCTATATTTTATGGGGGAAATCAATAACATAATGCATGAACCCATAAGAATTGTGGAGGCTCACCAAGCACCAACATATGGACAGGTAGGAACAAAATACAGTGGACCATATTTTACCGTTCATCCATTTACTTTTGCTTTACCTCAAAGTCTATGGAAAAAGTAATCCTTTCCCTTTTTAAAAAGTGCATATACCATGGAAACCTAATTGGCGGCACCTCCAAAAACCCTGAGGGCCCAAGTCTGGAGCCAGGATAGCTGAGACAGGAACAGGTCTGCACATGCTCAAAGTTAAGACGCATTTTCAGCAAGTAAATAGAAGCAGAAAGGATACACATTCAAAATATACAAAGAAAGGAAATCAACCTATATTAAAAGTAAATAAGTTAAAGATGCCCTGTGTGTGTTTGAGGCTGGAGGTTTACATCCCGAGGACTTTTACAGCAAATAAAGAATTAGAAAATCATTTAAAAGTTACAGACAAATGGTTTTACAAGAAGTAAACTTAAAACCCAGCCCTAAATACAAGCTGGATCAGGACATGAAATATTGATTTTTTTTTTGTTTTTGAGGAAAAAGGTGTTGTTTGGTTTTTGAAAGAGTAGAACATCACACATAAAACATCACTTCACACATCATCACGAGTAGTAGAGGCAGAACACAGTCATATAAAACAACATCTGAATGTGTGCAAAACAACACGGAACATAAAAAAAACTGTCAAAGATTTGACAGATGCTGACATCATCTTTGGTGAGCTTTTACTGGTGGTGATAGCGACTGAAGTGCTAACAGCAACAACACTAGCAGGTGTACTGTAGTTACTGCATAGGGACTATCACTGTATGAGAGATTCACAGACTCTGAAATGTTTGTGGAGTTTTGTTGCATAAGGTTGTGACCGTGATCTAGTGCAACAGGGCTCATATTAGGAGAGATGTTCACACCCAACATGTGTGTTTAACCTCTGGAGTGTTTCCTGTGTTTGGTCAGATGTGAACCAGGCTATTCCTACTCAAATGTGTCCAATCCAACTAGAGGAAATGACCCCGAACTACAAGGATTAAAGGGTATGAGGAGACCGATTCTGACAGTCAGCTAATTCTTTGAATAGCATCAAGTGGACAAACCGGAATGGCTGAACGATTCAGTCATGAACAACAATCACCGCTGTTCTCAAGAAGTATATTTCCAGAATCCTAAAGAGTCCCTTAACCATCGGGAAACCATATTTCATTGGTGTGACTCTGTTTCCTTATTCCAACAAAGATGGAAGCTTAAATGACCGTACTCAACTCTTACAACGTAAACTAAAATAACAATATGTATTACCACTTATATCGGTCTACATGTATATTGATGTTTCTCTCCAATATTTCATATTTTCATACAAAAATAAACATTCTATGTTTTGCTTGTATTGTGGAAAAGAACGAGGCCGTATGTCTGGATTAGGAGTGGTCATACGTGGGGCCAATTTCACTTTGAACCATCTTCATGGTGACATCAACAATTATCATTACTATCACTGTAACAGAACAAGTAACATTTAAAAGAAGAAATAACACAAATATATATATATATATAAATATATATATATCTCATTGTGTTGATATATCATATATCATATTGATATTGATACAGTAAGCTTGTTCTGGACTAAATGGGGAATAGGGGGCAAACGGGAAGACAAGAATGCAGAAGGACAACGGCCTAGCTTTAACAGAACAATGTTTTTGGTTGTAGTTCTTTGATTGACAGATGTGTCAGCCTATCACAGTCAGTAATTGTGGTTGTCGCTTGCCTCTCATCAGGTGCACCCAGGCTTCCTCACCTTTGACCAAATTTTGGATTTTCTGGTGAGTGAGCAGCGCAGCATTTATTAAAACATCTCTTCAGAAAGTTTGAGTTTGACACCATAGACACTCCACCTATGTTATTTACAGTCTGGACCGACACATTTACAGTATAATCCACCATACATGCCGACCTAATGTGGCAGGACTGCGAGTCCATTTCATTTACATCAGAGTAAAGCTGTCTTTGAAACGGAGGGTGGAGCTGTGGATGACTGTCTTCTAAAGCCATTCTAAAGTCATCTCAGTGCGCATATCCTCAGCAAAGAAAACCTCTTTGTGACCTCAAAGAAGTGCAACAAAGCAGAGAGAACACTTTCACAAACTGCAAGTGGACATTCTGAAATTATTACAACACTGATACTTGATAACAAACCTTTTACTGGAGACTTCCTATGAATTTGGCGTAAACACACATGCAAAATGAATACATCACTATTCTTATATAAACAAGTGCCATTAAAACTAACAATGCTGTTTACAAGTTTCCATTCCCAAAGTCTCTTTTTACATTTGTCCTGTGTATAAAGTTGCATAACTGACTGAATAATAATCTTTTTGAATGTGTAGTGCTGGCTGAGAGGAAGTAGCACGAGGCTATAAAGATGAAGGTGGAATGTTAAATCCATGGATTCTGACATCTGGATGTGGTGCCTCTTTCCTCCCAGTGAAACACAGTCCAGTCCATGGCAATCCAGAGGGAAATGATTCCACCAGGGAAACTGACCCAGAAAATAAAGCGAGCAGACATGTTTTCTGTCAAAGACCCATCGCACTAGCTCAGGTGGTGGGTGCAAACTGGTCCTGCTCTATAGGTTTCTTCACCCAGGCGCCCAGTGCGGCTTTGTGGAAGGCTCTGAAGAGCGCCTGCTTGGCGCTGTGGTACTCCACCGCTGCCTGCTTGGCATCGTGGTAGCTGCTGGGCCTCACTGTTTTGATCCGCAGGGTGGAGGACAGCTACGGGTCATGGACAGAAGAAACAACATTGTCTTAGCTGTAAAAGTACCGAGTGCCTTCAAAGAGGATGCTCGGTGTAATGGTAAAAAATATATATCAGTATCATGAAATGGTTTAGAAACACTCTCTTCTCCCGATTAACATAGAAATATTCTACGACATCGGCCAAAACTATTGTTATTTAAATAAGACTTGCAGTATAATTTCTGTACCAACTTTTGCCTAACTAGTCGTCTTCACCAGTGTTCGGGATTCTGATGGCATCAGGGAACCTGATGAAACTATGTGATACCAGGCTTAAACCTTAAACCACACAGTTATAGTAGTAGTAGTAGTAATCGTAGTCTTCTTATCAGTACTGAAGAGGTTTTGTTTCCAGTGGCCCTAATTTCTTTTTCATATTGAGAAGAAGAATTTCTTCTGATAGGTGTGTGTCCGACTATTCGTTCGAACAACAATGGCGGCTTGTAAAGAGGTTATCAAAGATGCTGCAACAGCATCAGTTATTAGAGATCTGGAGAGTATTTTATGGAAAGAAGAGCGAAGAACGGCACTTTTCTTGATGGTAAGAGTTTCATTGACACTTTACAACGACCGCTTCTCAGATGGTTCTGTGTAACAAACCATCAGGTTAAGTTATCACTACCAATTTAATGCTTCAGACGGGCCAAACATCACCTTCCATTCTGTGAATGTGAACGTTAATGTTGAGAATTGAAACAGAAGAACCTGAAGTTATGTTCAGGAAAAGATGTGGTTTAGGTTCAAATAGAGCCGTCTACTGAGTGAAAGTCCTGTGTTTGTTGGACCCATCCACCCACTCCGACCTCCTCCCTATACGAGGACTGTAGCTTTACTGTGCATTGAAGACAAGTACAGAATGCTGAGTGTCAGCAGTGTTACCTTGCAGTGCAGGCGCATCCAGCGGCTGTAGAGAGCGTGTTTACAGAGCCTGGAGGGTCGACCCAGATCGTCTTTCCCGGTGGTGGCGTTGATCACCTCTAAGCCTGGGTCTCCCACCGTCCAGTTCACACTGAAGTTGGGCGCTTTTCCTGGCTGACGAGCCTCTGCATTGCTTATTCCTGTAGGCAGTTCACAGTGGACATTAACAAGAATGGAAGGCTAAATCCATTTCGTAAAACACAATCAGGTAGGAGAGTAAGCAGTAAGTTTGAGGCCTTATCTATTAAAACTCTTCTGGTGTATTAATGGTCTTGAACAATAATCATTTTTTAATTGGTGATTGGTGAATTTCCTGACTTTCTCAGAGTTCATACAACCGTCTCTGCCTAAACTACTACCCTCAAACTTCCCTGAGATTGCATAAAACCCTTGACCGGTGAGAACCCTCCTTTTCAGACTTCCGAAGGACCTGCAAAATGCAGTGTGGAAAACCAATCAGTGGAAATCAGTCCTTAGTAAAAGGGCAGTCTGTTTCTCACCACTGAGCAGTGGTTTGTTCAAGCTGAAGGACTGTGGCAGGTCCTCGATCTCAGTAATCCTCTGGTACATGGCTCTGGAGAGGTGGTCAGCATGGTACAGGCTGCCCAGAATGATGCTGGAGAAGTAGATGGCCTCAGTGAAGTAGCTCATCAGAGAGCCTTGGAATCCAACTACATTCCACCTGAAGGGGGACAGAACGGACACATTTACTCATTTAGGCAAATAGCCATTCAGTTTGTCAGTTCTCGTCTTCTTTTTATGAACCACAGAGACAAAGAGACGAAGGTGGTTAAACAACGAAAACATACAAAAATCAACACGGTTCTTTCAGCTATATCTGATGAAAACACAGATCTCATTCCAGCTCAGAGGAGCGCTGAGGCCTCCTGGAGATGCATCAAGCAGCCTAATCAAAGCTCCAGTGGCCTAATGACACCTGAGAACCGCAGCTGACAGAAGACACAGAAATGGAGTGATTGCAGCATGACGTCCAGACAATTCGTCCTCTCTCCACATGCACATAATCATCAGGATTCCTAATGGCCTGCTGAAAAACACCTCAAGTGGGTCTGTAGGGCTGTGTTTACTAGGACAACTACAGTATGTACTATGACAGGTACTGTTGATTCACCTACTCACACTCTATATCGTATGCTCATATTGTGTGTTTTGTTTTAACACATTTCTTTTAAACAGAATTAGTATGGAAGGAAACAAGATAACGTACGTATCCGTGCTGGTGCTCTGGTACATTTCAATTTCACAAAATCACAACGCTTTAAACTTCTGACAGCAACTGCTGTAGTTGAGCTGACTTGTGTTAGAATATGGACAGCGACCCTCTTTCAGAAAGAGTGATGAAAGAAAACTCAATGATAGACAGAATACAGTGGAACAGAGGTGAGCGCCATGACTTCAGCTCTCTATAGCTACATTGTGGCAGATATAGTTAGGTTTGGTCAAGTGTGTGTGTGTGTGTGTGTATCTGTCTGCCTGTTTCTATCCTTTTTTGCCGGACAACTGTCAGCAGCTCTTTGACCCAATATAGTATAGGCTTGCACTGCACGCTCGTAAACATGCCGTACATGGTATTTTTATGCTTTAAGTCTATTTTCTTTCACTGCACATGCATAAACACAGTGATTGTAATGTTGGCTTTGAGCGCTACCAAAGCACAGGTGACCTACACTCAATCCTGTGCCTGAACATATCCTGTGGCGACGCTGATGGAGCACTAAAGCGGCGGCTCTGCCAACGCGCTCTCACTTCTGTACGCAGACATTGTGTGTGTGTGTGGACAGGAAGTGGAACAACACAAACCTGGCTATCTTGTCACTGCAGGACATGGTGAGCAGCCTCTCACCCTGAAGAACCCCGTCCCATGTCTGAATGGTGTTAGTGGAGCGTACTGGGATGGTTCCTTCACCAGACTCAATTTTAGTGCGGAGCTGCCCACGGGCTTTTCTGTTCGGGTGTCTATCCCCGTGGTCTGAGACAGGGAGAAGAACAATTACACACACTTGAAGAATCTTATGGTAAGCAATACATTCTCAAGCAAAATGTTCTTATTTAAGAGATATCTTCTTTCTAATCTGAGGAACTCTCACATGTTTTTTAAGTCTTAAATCTTCATCAGGGCATATCATGAAGGGACCATTTCTATGTTCCCAAGGGCCTATGTCCC
Source organism: Pholis gunnellus (assembly GCF_910591455.1). Classification (NCBI taxonomy): domain Eukaryota; kingdom Metazoa; phylum Chordata; class Actinopteri; order Perciformes; family Pholidae; genus Pholis; species Pholis gunnellus. The sequence continues at coordinate 7,139,230 of NC_136551.1, read as the reverse complement.
CAGGTTTATATTGCATGAGAAAGGGTCCTATGTACCCAGGATCCCATGTTGCTCAGTTCTACAAGGTCCCTATGTTCCTAAGGTCCTATGTTCCAAGGGTTCTATGTTCCCACGGTCCTATTTTACCAATGTCCTACATTCCTAATGTTATATGTCCCCAGTGTGCTATGTTCCCAGGGTCCTAAGTTCCCAATGTCCTATGTTTTCAGGGTCCTATGTTCCAAGGATCCTTAGTTCCCATGGTCATATATTCCCAAGGTTCTATGCTCCAAGGTCCTAAGTTCCCCAGAGTTATATAGCACATAATGTGAACACGACAAAGGGTTCTATGTTCCCCAGTTCTACATATGTTTCCTCAATGGGTCTTTGGTTGCCAAGATCCTATGTTACCCCAACCCGTTCTCATTTCCAACTCGTCACATACGGACGCTTGGTCAGGACCCCTTGGCATCACTTAGGTTTAGGCAACAATTGTATTTAGGTTAAGGAGAAGATCATGGTTCCCAGCTCTATATAGCACATAATGGGAACCAGCATAGATATGAACATAGACACTGGGAAACTGAATCCTTGACAAAACAAAACCGTTTGCAGAGTTTACTTTAAGTGCGTTACATCATATTGAATCATAGGAATATCATAGGACCCTGGAAACATCGACACGCTCCCATACTAAACAAGTCCAGCCTTTCTCTTGTTCTTCATCCGCTCACCCTCCATTCCAGCTTCATGGGGAGAGAAGATGCGGGCGTCTCCACAGGGGGAGGTGCTGATGTACAGGTGGAACTGGACATTTTCCTTCAGTCTGAAGCCTTGTCTGTTGTCACACCTGGTAAAGACGGATGTCTGCTGCTCCTCTTCGTGGTTACTGGAGACACAAATGGGAAATCAAGTGACATTATACCATACACAATGCTTTGTAAAGCTTCCAAATTGGCTGGCAGGTATCCTTTAAACTGTATGTCAGAATGACTCACTCAACTTTGGTTAGTGTTTGACATGCAGGAGGACAAAAAACTGTGTTGCATGATAAGAATTTATTTTATTGGATTTCAGACATTTGGGTGTTTAAATTGACAGATTGACTACGAATGTTATTCTCCCTTATCACGGAGAATAGTCAGGTCTTTAGTAAAGAGTGGAGTAGTAGAAATACAAAAACAACATTTACATAGGTCACAGGATTCAGACACCAGCTCTCACCTGAGGAAATGCTCCAGCTGGGAGTACAGGTACCTGATGAGCGAGCGGCGAGCCACAATCTCAGCATGGCAGTCATTGAGGGCCAAACCTCTGTCACTCATGTATTCACCATTGATGCACTTTGTTCCTGTGGACACGCAGATGACCTGTGCCTCCTTCACATCTGCACCTGTACAAGAAAGCACGGGGACAGAGGAGTCTAAAGTGGGACATTGATCTGATGTAATCATACACAAATAGCTGTGCAGAAACCCAAAAATCTGAGATCAACCCAAAGAACATTAAAGACCTTTAATGTCAACCCCTGTTTTTCTAAACTTAACAAGGTTAAAGTTATATAAATCTTTGAGCAGCTCTTCTAAAAAGCACGAACAGGATTTCAAGGGGCTGATGGGCTACAGTTCGCTGGGCCAATCAGCTGGCCAGGCCATCGGGAATTCTCCCGGGGCTCTAAAGATACGGTGGTGGAGGTGGATACAGCGCTGTCAATCAGACTTGCTGTCAATTTGTCCCTGTGGCCAACGGTGGTACTGTAATGAAAAAATGCCCCGCGGATCAAATAGCATTCCCCGTAGACCTCTATTATAAAAGAGACATCTGTAAAACAGGACACCTACTGCAACTGCAAGCAAGGTCAAATCGCCACTCTTTTTATTATGCATTTTTAATCCATGGAGGTTTTATATTTGATATACAATCCTAGAAAATGACTTTTATTTGCATGACATCATCGCAGCGCAACACCTATGGGTCAAGCTGGAACAGACAGGTGGGCCAGCGGGGGAAACACCAATGAGCATGTGCCCCTGAACAGTTATTAATCCACCTTACAGCTCATGGGAGCCATTCTAAATCAACATTGATGATCACATTTTACCATCCAGCAAAGCAGAAGATAACCACTTGAAGATGGACAGAATACTCAATCGCTCACGTTTTTCTTTTGAGAAATCAAAAGGAACCAACTACGGCATGTTGCTCTGAAACCAAATGCTAATTGGACAGAAGCTAACCGGGAAGTGTGGCAAAACTTTGCCTCTGAAACAAAAAGCAGAACCTTTCTTCAGATTTCCGTGAAGGACTCGAACGAAGGTTTAGACTAGAGAAACTGGAGACTGACTTAATGGGAAACAAAAGCTCAGGTCAGAGTCGTGTTAGCTAGATTATATTTGACATAAAACGCAAATGCATCCCAATCACAGCTCAAGGATAAGGTAATGCAGCTGAATCAGGTCCCTGCTGATGCAAAGAGAGTGGAGAAACATTTAGTGCAGAACAGGAGTAAACTTCTCTTAATCACTAGACTCAATAGAAACGCTCAGCTGTCTGTCCAGCCCCCTTAACATTCAGGGCTGCAGCTTCGAGCACAGAGCTTGTAACCTCTTGGTGGATGAGAGTTGAACATTTTCAGAAGCAACCGTTTGACTGACGAAAAAAAAAAGAAAAAAAATCACCTGTTGTCATGACGACACCTGACAATACTTTCCGTCTGGAGTGTGGCGACGTGAAGTTGTCCGTCAGCTCGCTGAACTTGTCGACGACGAGGTGAGAGACGGCGTCTGCCAGCACCTGAGATGGCAACGCAAACAAATACGTGAAAATGATTTCAGAAAATAAAGTCTTTTGAACAAAATGAACGACGTGGGCCGACCGACTCTCGTGTGTAATACGAATATGAGAAAACAACAATGCCCACGTGTGATGAAAATAAAGTGAAAGCTGCTTCTTATCTGCACTGAAACTATTATTGAATATTTCAATTAGGAACGCTGCACTGGTGTGAATGACAGTCAGGGTTCTGAGCAGCTTAAAACAGTCAAATCCTCCGCTCCACCGGCTGCTCTGGAAGTAAAGCAGAGCGACTTGGAAAGGCTGGTATAATGAACAGCAGTGTTTGAATAGCACTCAGAGGGTGATGGTAATTAAGATAGCAGCTTTGTTATCAGTGTGCAGGGATTACAGGCAGGGATTAGTTCACGTGTAAATAGATTCCTGGTGTATTGAACTTGTCTCTCCTGAAGCTCTTCAATCAGACTTTGTCAGGTTGAACGTGAACAGTGACAAAGTAGACGAGCTTTCCGTTTAGACGACAGATGTTACGAGGAAGTGTTTGCAGCTATAATCAAACAGGCCACTGCCAATTTCTGGCTGTGACCTTTCTCAAAAAGCTTATCTTCATAGGTGCCTATTGTCACACACACACACATATATATACATATATATAAATGTAAATAAATAATAAATAACATCTATCAGTAAAGAGGACTTTCTATAAGCTAAAAGCATGAAAAATAATTCAGACATAATGTCACAGTTTATCTTAATGAAACAAAAGTCACATTTTCAAACAAACGGAGATGTTGTAGAACACAAGTGCACTTTTTCTTCTTCTAGTATTATGCATCATTTGTGTATTATTACCACACACCATCACATGACTCCAGTCCAACAGTAAGAATGGAGATCTGTGTGTATGGGCAGTTTGCTTGGTTCTGGTTAATAACCAAACATCTGGTGAAGTTACAGACTTAGCAGATGATCTTATGTTCAAGCTAACGCATCCGGCCCTAGGAACGCAGAAATCAATATCTTGGCCTCCTCTTATAAAATTGATTGATAATGTGGGTTTGACTACACTAACATTCATCAGTCTCTGTTTACTATTCATATTATGCTGGAACCAAACTTCAAAAAAATTGCTTATGTCATCAGATAATGGGCTTTGCGTTGCATATTTTCAACTCGTAGCACCCAAGGGATGCAGAGCAGAGAGAATAATTATGAGTAGCACAGAACAATTGAAAAGGAAGGGAACAAAGGCTCTGGTGCCATTCTTTAAGAAGTCCCATGTGATCATACCTTTAGTCACACACCTGCAATGCTATCATCAACTCTGTGCACTTCCTTACTTTGACCCTATCTTTGAACAACACAAGACGGAAACGGTAGAGTAAGGAAGAAAGTAACGGGGTCATTTACCTTCGTCCATGCTTACCTGTGGCAGGTGAAGCTGCAGTCCTTCTCTGGGTATCGGCTGACTTGACGGAGCCTGATCCAGCTGCATGTTAAACAGAGCAGACAGAGCAGCCTGGGCAGCCCGGGCCTTGGCCAGCTTCTTGTTCCGCCCAGAACCCTGGAAAATCTGAGCATCGACTGACACTGACATTACAAAGTTCTTGGCATGGCTCTCCCCGCTCTCTGACACAAAGTCATACTTTAGGCCCGGCCGTAACTCATTGAGGATCATGACTGGATTCTTGCCGCTTGTAGGGGAGATGAAGGGGGAGGGGACTAGAGGTAAGGGGGCCTGGACCAGGTTTGGGACAGGGGAGGGTAGCAACGGGTACTCTATTCCCAATGAGCTGAAGGAACCATTACTGTTGGATGCGAGGTAAAACGGGTCATCTGCAGGAGTGGAGGTCTCAAAGGCATTAAAGAGCATGTCTGGAAAGTCAGCCTGGTCCGAAGTGAAGTCCGTGTGAACAAACAGAGTCCGGCCCATGGCCATGTGGGCTTCGGACGCATTGGGGAACTGGACGAAGGAGCGCAAGGCCTTCTCTGCTGCATTCAGCTTTGCCTTCTTCTTGGTAGGACCAGAACCCTCGAAGAGCTGCGCGTTGACCTCCACAGTCATCACAAAGATGGGTGCATGGACGGGCCCAGTCTGAGAGAGCAGTTTGTACTGCAGCCCTGGCTTGATCTCATTCAGCTGCATTAGGGCATTCTTAGGCAGAATGGGCCCAGGGACTTTCTTACGCTTCTTGGGCCTGTACTTGGAATGTGCATGCCCATTATTGCCCTCCTCTAAGGGACGCTTCCTCCCACCCCCAGCACTCCCATTGGGGAGTTGAGCAGCCTCAGCTGCAACCCCCTCTTTGGAGAAGAGGTTGTCCAAGTTCCGATTTTCCTTAACATCTGTGCTGCATGAACCTGCGGTGCCCAGAAAGAGTAACTTACAATGCCTTCGTTGCAGGATCTTGTAAATGTAAAATTTAGAGATTCCTTTACCTCTCTTTGCAACTGAACAAGTGATGTGTGTTCCTTAATCAATACTTATGTGGTGTCAAGTAGGTCAATTATGTTGGTACTTTCAAACACATTCATTAATTTATGACAGCGAAAATGTTACACACAATCAGGACTATTCTGTTTACAACTCAAGGGGAAAATTTAGATTTAATTAGGTTTGAGCAATAAAACTGTAATACTCGACTGACCAAAGTCTAACCTTGATTACCATGAGAAGCAAAACTTTAGTATAAGCTATTTGTTGCAGTACTCAAATTTAGCAAATTACAGAACAAAATGTATTTTTAAACGTCTTCCTCAGGACGATGTTCTGTGTTTTGGGAACACATATCACCAGGCCCTGTTAACAAAGCTGATGGAACTTAATGTAAATTTCCATTTATAACATCCTCCAGCAAAAGCTCGATAGGTTACTCCTTTCGGTGCTCAGGACAGAAAACAATCCTATAAATTGCAGGCTTAGAAGGGTTGTGGGGAAAGATGGGGGTGCAAACAAGGGTGTCAACTTTTCCCAAAATAATTCTGCACCTCAACTGAGCCTGAAGAAAAATACCAGAGAAATGATATTAACTTTTAGCATTTGATTGATTAAACATGTCCCTTGTAGACAGACAATCAGCAGCTATTGTGCATTACAAAACATGTGGGTATCAATACAAAATAGAACCTTTTGTTTATTATCACACACAGTTCAGGCAGGTTTAGTAAGTAAAACCTACAATATGTAATTTCACGGAGTTATGTGCCAACAATAATCTTTCATTTACAGACTCTTTCAGTCTCTTTCTGACACTATACATAAAAAACGTATGGTCGCGTGTAAAAACACTGACTGAACATGTCAGATCTCCTGAATTTGAACATTCCATCCAAACAACTGTGAAATGCAGGATTTGGTGGAACAACAAGTCCCTGTTTAAACATTGATCACTTCTCCATCATGTTAAAATAAGAACTTGTGGCATTTTTGACAATTTTAGAAAGACGAGTACTTGGCCTCAGCCTACTGCCGGTGTTACATCGTATTCTGTGACCTGTCCGATTTTGTGACCTGTAGCAGTGCAACAACAATTTCAACTTCTGATCACGTTGGGAAAAATCAACGATAAAGTCGACTAATATTTCCACTGTGTTGTTTTTACTTTAGTGTCATTACTTCTGCAGCTGTGCAGCCCCCCAGTGAGCAGCAAACGCCGCTTTCCCTCGCAGCGACAGGAAAAATGAGTGAGGACAGGGTTAATGAAAGTCAGTCCAGTGACGGAATATGTGGCGAATGCCTTAGACCCTTAAAGCAGAGGAGAATTAGTGAAGGTATTCTGACTGAAATAAAAAACAGAACATTGTTTTCTACCAAGATGTCCTCATTCCCCTCCAAACAAACTACCTGAACACATTTGATAAGGGATTAAAAAAGGACTCTGAAGTGCAGTAAGATACAAAAGAACCCCATCCCTAACCACTGTCATCATAAGTTTAGCTTTATATATTCCAATAACAAAATGTTCTTCACTTCCTCCTTAATCAAAGTGTACAGAGTTGTGTTCGGCGTTCAGTCACAGCCAGTCGACGACTGTAGGCAAAGTAAATAACAAGCATGCGAGAGGGGAACTGAACTCAAACATGAGAAACACAATGGCAGATAATGCCCTGAGCAACAAGAGGGGGGGGGGGGGGTGATTATAGGTCTGTTGGGGAAGAGGGAACATACTGTTATTGTTCCTCTACTGAAACAGCCAGTGCTGCGGCTCAGCAAGCAAAAATACTCACAAGCAGAAACAGAATTTCTCTTCATTAGATTGAGAAGTGAATCCAATGGAAAGGTCTGTCTAGGGGTCTAAATGTCCAGTTGTAAGGTCAGTGCGTTACCTGGCATCTGACTTCTTATTTTTTTTTTTGATTTGCTGTTTATCATTTGAACAAACTTGAATAACCTTGAGCACTTCCATCATCAGCCTGCGACCAACTCTCCCTACACTGTCAGGCATAATCCACACGTTCTCCCAACTGGTTTCACTTTGGCTTACACAGAACAGGGACCGGATTACTGCTGTGTGGACACAAATAAAGAAGAGTTTAAAGAGTCCGTCAGCTTCGCGGCAAAAGCATCAGCAGGCCCAATCACAATAGACAATTTAGTCCATCTGGTTCAGGTCTTCAAGCGCACAGACTCCTTCCAGCCTACCCCGACAAACAGCCAGACTCGCTCACTCTTGAACATAGAATCTCATCTCAGCTTGATGCTTGATCGTATCATCTTTGTAAATAAAGAGGCAACTTATCAGAAGCAAAAGCAGGCACATAACTGGAGTCAGATGAAAGTAAAGCTTTGTGTTAACTTGTTTTGCTCGCTGCATATTAACGTCCCTTACAATCTTGATACAGCCATCTTTTCCGTAAAATCCTGTTGAAGCTTATCATGGGTCAGGTGGTTTTAGGGCTGAAATAGACCTACATTTCAAATCCAGAGGTGTCTCTCAGGGGGCTTAAGGGAGCTTTTTTGTTAAGAGCAAGGGGACAAGCTTAGAATTTGTCATCAAAATGGAGTGAAATCTCACAGTAGATACACCCTGACCCTGGGATTAAGCTCTGATCCTGCCTCCCGAGTTGTCCAAAAAGAACATTTTCAAGGACACTCCGACAGTAATACAATGCACCAGAGGTATTTAAGCCCAGGATTCTGTATATCCTAATACCCATATGCATGTGTCTCATACGCAACACAAGAATAAAAGTTTAATCTTTACTCGGAGCTGAAAAAAAGTTGTTGTCAATGCTTTTGGCTCAGATCTGAAATTGACATCTTGGTTAGACTTGAAATGCATAAATTGACTCACTCATGCTTTTGACTTCGCCCCCTTCTATGGTGAGCAGCCTCTGTTGGGTTCGAGGAAGCCGATCTCCCACTCGGCCTGGAGGAAACACACAAAGCAAACAATGCAGGTGGATTTGGTGATGAAGGCTCACAAAAAAAACACACAACACAGATGCACTAATAGACATGTGCTCAATGCTAACCAGCTTGGCAGAGAAGACAAACACTGACTGGCAGGTGAAACAGAGTTCTTGTTGGAAGCATTAACATTCAGCAGACAGCAGCCAGAGAAGCCTGAGCAGCCTTCTGAGACTGATACATTTGACTAACCCTCATATTCTAACAGCTTTTTATTCATTCTTTATAACACACTGAACATTTCAGAAGGAAAGCTTTTGATTTGATTTCGCTAAATCCAGGAAACGAGAGGTGAAAACATGAAGCAGCTGATGTGCACGCTTTGAAGGTGGGAAAGGTTGTTGGTGTCACATAACAGCGTGTCCACATAGGACAACACATTCTCACTCGAAACTCATCCAATACAGACGCTTGGTCAGTATGGAACCCTCGAGTGTCCGTTTCCTCCCGTTACATGTACGGCGTCTTTTTCAAAATAAACTTCCGTGATCGCGCTCGCTCCATAAATACAGTGTCTTTTCAAAGTAAATCGTGGTTTTGGTCCGTTTGAGAATGTTTGTTACATCTTTCAGTTTTAGTTTGACGCATCCATCCACTATGACCTCCTCCCTAAAACACACAGGGGGCCGCTATTCGTCTTCCATGTAAAACCAAGTCAACATTGACTTATTTTTCCATACTTTTCAACACGTACTTAACTCACACCCGGTACATAAGCTACGTAACAAACATACTAATTTACGCTTTGGTATTGGACAAGTTGGGAGTGCTTTATGAGGAAATTGAGGCATCATGGAGACACTGGTATCTAGTTTCATAGTAGTACAGTGTGTTTGTTGGAGGGTGAGCTAATTAAAGATTAGAATGTGATGACATGTGACGACTGATTTCATCCACCTCGTCACAGTTTAGCAGAGGTGTAGTGAGATCTATTAGCCGCCATACAAATAAATGAATAATCATAAAATATGAGGGGAGATTGCTAATTTCATTCAGTGGTTTGATTAAAAGAGTACTCGACTGAGACAGCATTGCACTCCTATGACACAGTCTGACTCATGATGGACAGTTAAAAAAAAAAAAAAAGAAACACATTGTTCTTCCTGGCACCTTCATTTCCCACAATGCACCGTGACTGTTTTCTTTGATTCAATTTCTCTGTGATTAGTATCATTGTTATAGCTTGTGAATTTACTCACTTTCTTTACGAGCTTGATGACACAAAGTAGAACTCAGCGTAGCATGAAAGCCATCAGTGTAGATGTCTTTACAAAGCTTTTAGGCATTTTATAACAAATCTGTCATCTGCATTTTCTTGTTGGAACCAATCCAAACCCTGTTCCCTCAACACCTCCTTGCTCATATGTCACTCAGCTTATTCTCCCCTTCAGCTAGCCCCCCCCCCCCCCCCGCCCTGCCCTAAGCTACTCCTGTCAGACAGAGGTACTCGTCTCTCAGGCTGATAAGAGACACCGAGCTGCCGTTACTTCCTCCGGTCTAATCAGGAAACTGTCGCTCAGCGTGCCGTCCCTGGACATAAATAAACAAACGGAGGCCGGCAGAAATCCCGCAATAATTAGCTTCGATTTACAGAGATGGCGGAGGCGGAGTTTCACTCCTCTGATCCGAGAACGCAGAGATCCTACTGGTTGTCAGCTGTTACACCAACCCTGGCTTCTCATCTTGGATGGGGACGGACGGCAGCCTGACTGATGTTCACATCACGGCTTCACCACATGACCAAAGAACAGCAGCACACGAAACAACTCGAAACATCTGTCCAACATGAATTGACCAAAAAAACCTTTCCACTGATTTATAGAATATGAAGAGAACAAGGTTAGATTACGTGCTGTTAATTCAATTGTATAGGTCAAAAACATATTTTAATGCTGATACTTTAACTCATAACTAAGTATTTTAACACTGTATTGTGATTTTTACAGTAGTATGCTCTGATGAAGGTCCTTTAGACGAAAAGATAAAAAATAAAGTGTTCTCTGCATAGATTTAAGTGTTCTACCGGTTTGGACAGATCTGGTAAACTCCCATTCTTTACTCTACGCCACCTGCTATACTCTGTGAATGGTTATAGTAACCATCATCTCTATAAACAGTGAATGTAGAATATGTAGGCAACGGGACAAGACTTTGGCATCGGAGGCGTTCTGAGTAGTGTTGACCAATCAGGTTAGAGCAGGCTGTGGTTGACAGCAGGTAAACAGTCTGTGTGGAGAGCTAAAGAGGCAGAACGCATTGGCCAGAAGACAGTCCATTGCCAAACTAAATCCATGAGGTAACTTTGGCAACATAGTGGAGAAACTAAGTCTTGCACCATTTATGTCTGAAATAAGTCGTCAGAGTTGAGATTATTCCATGAAATCCTGTGACGCTGTTTTTGTATCCGTACAGGAAATCCATTTATAGAAAGCTTTGGTTCACAATGTTTTTCTATATTCAGCTACAAGTGAGAGGACCTCAATTAGACCCAATGCAATGGCTAATCAGCTTTCCTCTGGAAGAAGAACAGAGCAAAACTCCAAGCCAATGGGATTGACAGGAAAGGCTTCATACTTGGTCTGTTTAATCGCTCCTCTGTTGGCAGATATGGCCTCCTGCCCCGCTGCCACTCAGCTCTGTGGCTCCAAACATTAGACATGACAATGTTATCAGGCTTTTCTGGCTCTATTGTGCGAGGCGGGTGGAAGGAGAACAGGGCTTCGGTTGCCTTTCTCAAGATAATGGAAGAAGAAATTGAACTCAGAGGAAGTAAAATGTCAACAAATGTAGTTATCAGCAAGGCTCGTCACAGGAACTTTTGAGGGTTTGAATTTTGTATTGTGCTTATTCAGAAACCTTGTTTACTTCATTATTGACTGTCTGAATCACATACAAGGCGACCGGATTACTACAGAATCTTATGTATCTGATCCGTCACACACTGCTGTTTTAAACGTTTCGAAATCGGCTGTTACAATGACGTTCTTCTTCTTTCCTTAAATAATAACAGCAAATGTATTATTTATATTTTGAAATAGTTTTGGCCTCAAAGGAAGAAGAATTAAATGATTCAAACGTCCATTGGGTGGTTGTCCCTTCAATGTTACCTGTGAGGGAGGAGACTGTTGAACTTGAACTGTTGAGTGAGTCTCTTTCATTGAAGAGGTTTTAACTGTGATTAGTTCTAGGCTGCTTTATTGTGAAACACTCGACACCGAAACAGGAAACTGCTCCTGTTTGAATCGAAGTTTCCAGTTTCTTTGACATTGACAAACGCAATCTCGGAACCCATCGGCTATCGTCTTGGTATCTAGCCTTTTAACAGCTTAAAATTAGCTTGTACACCGGCTGTGAAACAATCCAGTCGTCTCTCAACTCCAACTCCAGTCTGGCATCTCAAGTAGATAATCGAACTGTGAACAAAGAGCAGCAGGAAGAGGAAGTCGAGAAATATAGTCCCTTGTCCCCAGAGGCTTATCTGCTGTCAGACTGATTGCTCATGGGTTCAGAGATCGTGCTCCAGGTCTTCTGACTGTACTCAAACAAGCTTTGGTGGCAGGAGATTCCTAACTTTTCAAATGCAGAGTGTATGAAACATTATATGTTCTGCAGTAATACATCAACAAATTGGAAAAACAAGGAAGATTGTGGAGGATAAACAGCCAGCAGGAATGGAAAGTGGCATGTATATTAAAGGAATCCGTGGCCTACCATCCATGTCGCGTGGAGAATAAGTTTATCAGACAAGCGGGACAAAATAAATAATAAATGATTTACTCTGCCTACTGCCACGCTCCGACACACTGCCGCCTCAGATCATGCATCACAGCACACTAACCACAACAGCTAAACACATTTACACGGAGAGAAGGCCGATGCTGTGTACATTTAAACAAGGCTGGGAACAGGCGCAGGAGACAATACACCATAATAGAGAATAAACTTCAATCAATAACCCGTCCGTGTTCCTTGAAGTAAAAACCAAGTGAGGAGCAAACATAGATGTGGTGAAAATACATCCGTTTATCATCCTGTTACGGTTGAGGGGAGGCTGGAGCCATCGGCCGGGACAGACATGTTAAGTTCTACGTAACATTACGTCTATCCTAAAGTTCTTCCCATACAGATACTAGTATCGGAAACGCCTCCAATACAGCCTAAAATGCTGGAAAGGTTATCAGCGATAGACAAGTCTGTGCATGGATCCGATATGATATCATTTATCAGCTCATTTACGCTACACAGGAACAACAACAACATGTGTCACTAGCTAACCGATCCGTTCATCTTGTCCCATCGGTGTTCAATTAATACACTTCCATTTAATCAATTCCAATTGATTGCTAGCGTTGTTTGCACTGTTCGCTGTGAGGCAGCCGGCTCAGCCGTCAACATGTTGAGAGGCAATAGATATTATTTGAATTTTGCGTTTCGCAACTTTTGATTTTGGGCATCGGAGCATTTTCGAAACGGGCGAATTTGCAAATTAGCCAGAGCCACTCTCTACCCCATTATGTTAGAAGTGGATTTTCATGATTCACCTAAATAAATGGAAACTAATAACTGCTCGGAAAAAGAAATCGATCTGAAAACTGACAGGATCTTTGGTAGATGATCCACTGCTAATAGGCAACGGCTCTACCTTCAGTCACGGCTTTGTGGCTCACTGCTGTGGGGAAGAAATATAAATAATACTCCATACATTCTAGACATGTCAGAAACACCAGCTCGGCAGCATTAGCCGATATGTCAGCGTCTCGTGCAGCCCTCGGCAAACCCCATCAACAAGAACACAGAATTTGGACACCAGCCATCAGTGGTAACTAGCGACTGAGCCGACAGTGATAAATGGATTTGGGAGCCTTTTTCTGGTGCTTGAGGGGAGTTACAATCATAGCCCGAGAGGGAAAACAACTGCAAACAGCTGTCAGAGGACTCCTTTAGTGGCCTAATGCAGATGGATCGACCCTGAGGAGATGCAGACAGCGGGGAGGGGAAACCGGTGGCCTCAAACATGTGATGCAGAGACAAAAAAAAAACATTGCCGGCAACACACTGCTTTTCTCACATACAAACTCCATTTTCTCCCCATGAAATGACATTTTGAGACTCGCAGAAATTGGACCCTGACGGGCCGGGGTGTGACACATTGATAGGCCAGGGACAGGTGATGAGTTGGTGGATGAGAGGAGACAGAGAGGAGACACTGGAGGGAAGGTTCTGGCTGTATCATGCAGTCACATCAGGTGGGGAATAGTTGTTGTGCCTCTAAAAGAATTGGGTTGAAGACACTGGATAGAGCTAACATTCAAAAATGTAACCGCCATGAATCAAATAATAGTTGGGTATTGTACCAAAGAGTAAATGTAATTCAATGTGACATTTTGACTTTGAACAAGACGATCACAAAATGAAGACATTTGAGTAAAGTCTGCTCGACTCAACGATCTCGTTGCCTGACCTTTTCAGCTTGGCAGGTCCAAACAGAAAGCTTATTAACCTGCAACTCTCTGGAAGTTTGCCTTTTTAAATTGACTTCACTTTTCACAGGCTCCTGGAGTTGGATGGAAATGTGACATTTGCAGCAGGTTACAAGAAAGTCATAACAGAATCTGCCTAATGTAACGGCAAACCCATCATATTCAATCACACAAGGACAGAAAGGAACATGGCCGGAGGGCTGGGGGGGTGTAAACCCTCATATTGTCTCTGAACGTAAGGCAGGCAGCGACACACAACAACATAATTGGGAAAACAATATAGTAAGGGAGTTTATTGTCACACTATTTTACTTTCATTTCAGTCTAAAGGGTAGGAATGGAGGGACCATACTCTCCTTTAGCTTCTGTTCCAAAGACTGTCAATAAGTCTTGTGCACTTGTGATCAACAACATGATGAGCAAGATGTTCACTTCACATGTCTTGTACGTATGTCAGAGAAACGTTGGGGTGTTGAACCATCGCTGCTGGACTACAGGAAAGAAACCCCTCACTGCTTCCCAAGGACACTCGCATGGCTCCAGCCATCCCTGGAACATTTTCACAGGGACTCTGTGAAATCTTTATGACGGCTTTAATTTGCTGTGTGGCCCAGTCAGTAGCTGGAGGGCAGGGTCAATGCTGCATCAATTCCACACGCTAATGCAACTCACTTAACCAACAGGGCTTCCATGCAGACCAACACACAGCCCCCCCCCCCCTCACATTTGTGCTGCTGACAGCAAACTATTCAGACTGCTTTAGTGCCCTCTCCACTGGTGGCCAAGGAGAAGTGCCAGCCTTCCTGAAGGTAAAGCAATTAAGTGGATTATCTCCTTCCATACTGCGGGGGGGGGGGGGGGGGGGGGGGGGGGGGGAATGGGGATGCTTGGGTAGCGCATTGTAAGTGAAGCCTCAGGGCCAACAACCACAGGAGTCCTTTAGGGAATAAAGCTCACGTATTGAGTTCAAGGTCAAGGTACACTCTTCAATGTGTGAGTCTGAATTACACAAATATTAAAATGTGTATCTGCAGACCTATGTGGTCAGTTTAAAACTGATTTGACATGTAATTATCTCTCATGTTGTGTACTGCACTCACTTCCCCTGCCTGACCTCTTCGACATGCAAATGGTCACATGTAAGAAGCCAATTAGAACTTGCATGTATTTATAGAATGAATTATTCTCCAGAAGGGAGAGTTGGGTTTCTGCAAGTACTTTCATACACAGCTAAGAAACCAGAAAGCTGACAAAATCCCAGAGACTGATGCGTTTCTAAACACAACCTCTAACTGTTCTTTCAAAACAGCTTTTCACCATTTTTGTTTTCCATTTTCTTTCCCACTCTGTCAGGCTGACCTGAACTTGACGGGGTGAAAATACACCGTAATTCAACAAGACCACTAATGGCCGACCTGGGTCCCTTTGTGTATATATGTATACAAGAGTTGTTCATGTTTGAATAATGAAATATGCAGAACTGTAGAACAAAAACCAGCAGCACATCCTCCATGGACGGATAAACATCCTTAATCCAGACCTACACTGTGGCTTACTTACAAAATGTTGCTGTTCTATTGTATGTGAGCTTTCTAGAGTTCGATTGTAGCTGTGAATGTTGACATGTTGCAGTGAGATATTTGGCTGTGAGCCTCAGAACTCTCTGTTGTCTACTTTGTGCAACTTTGCCAGTTTACCCCCCCCCACACACACACACACCACCACCCCCACCCCACTGTTCCCCTGGCACACACTCTCATTTTCATTTAACGCTATCACAGGTAGCTCGGGCCTCCTGGGGCTGAAAATTGCTGCCGACTAGATGCCTGTGAATGTTGTGCTGGTGGTGGCCAGCTGGGACCAGTAGAGCAGGAATGTTTTCCCATGAGAGAACATCTCCTCAGTGGTAATTTTACTTTCTTTTTCCAGAGTTCCTGCTCAATTGAGAAGTTTCTGAGCTGTAGTGTTGTTTTCTCTGGTAGTCCAGGAGCAATTACATCCATGAAACAAGAAGAAGAACTCACCATCTGTTGAAACCAAAAATAAGACAGCATTTCGTTTTTGGAGCAATAAGCTTATGCTTTCCTTGGCCTACAGTAACACAATCTCCGAACCCATCGGCTTTGGGTCTGACGAGCATTTAGCCTCAGGGGGCACAGTTCCTCCCACAGGATTTAGTGAGACCTCAGACCCTCTACGGTGGTCCTCATGCTCCCCCAGAGGAAAATGTACTTTTTAAAGCTAAATGCATCAATCTGATAAGAGGCTATACTGTAACTAAGTACATTCACTCAAGTATTGTACTTGTAGCCTTTTTTGAGTACTTTTTGAGTACTTTTTTCCATTTTATAGAACTTTATACTTCTAGTCATGTACATCTCAGAGGGAAACATTGTACTTTTAACCTCACTACATTCATTTCACAACATAAGTTACTAGTTAGGCTACTTTGCAGATTCAGATTTTATCCAAATATTATAAATCAATAATGCTTAAGTATTTAAAGTAGCAGCTGCAACAAATAAAGTGATAAACACAATGCATCGACATTTATAACGCAGAGATTTAGGTCTACCATAAATGAAATGGCCCAATCTACATAATGCGTATACTTTAACTTTTGGTACTCTAAGTATATTTTGATGCTAATACTTTTACTTAAGTAACATCTTGAATGCACGACTTCTACTTACAGAGTAATTTTTTCACTGTGCTCTACTATTCATTTTATTAGTTGCATAAATATGAATGGTGGCGTAAACCGACCAAACCCTGCTCGAACGTGATTGGCCAATACTACTCTGACTACAAACGATTATTGAGATTAGACTCATTACAAAATATAGGTGACTTGGAGTTGATTGAATGTGTATTTTTACTCCGGTGTATTCTTCTTGGTGAATAAAGTTCATGTAAATGCACAAAGTGTAGGAGCTGACAGGGTCAGATTTCGGGTTAACGCTAGCCAGCTAGCATCACATAGTAGCACAATCACCTCACTTCTTACGGGCTTGTTAGCCTTAGCTAGCTTGGTAGCTTTGAGCTAGGTGGCCGTGTTTCAGCTACCAGGCTTCATTCGGCCCACCTCGGCTCCATCCACGCTCCACCTCTCCCCTTAATCTGGGCTCTACAGAAACCTACGGGACGTACAGGCCACACAGTCTTTGGTGAAACGACGTCAAAGAAAGATCTTATGTGACGGTTCTAGAGCCGGAACACTGAGTTCCTGACCTAGTCACAACGTCAGCCTCTGACCAGCTGATCTGTGGTGACAGGCTTTGATTTCGCTTGAGCTTATTTTCGACTTTTTCATTTTTCACAAGGTCTCTAAAGGTCGGCATGAGAGATTCCAGGTTCCCCCTCGCACCCACTGACCCTCCTCCACCCTATTCTCTCTGCATCACTGGTCTCGCCGCTCAAAACAGATGGCTATCACTGTTCTCTTCACCCCAGTCAAGGCCGGGCCGGGCCCTCCGCTATCTCTCTGAGCGGGGGGGAAGGGGGTAGAGGGTGAGGGGACGGGAAGCTCAGGGCTGATGTTGAATTTCACACCCCACGGCATCAGGATTAGCGAGACCAGGAGCTGATGGACAGCCGTGTGGAGGTGGAAGGTTGGTGCTGTCTACTGATGCCTAAAAGGTATACGTCTCTGCATGCTTCCCAGTTACCGTCCATGCTCTCAGCCGTCAGGTACTTTGACAGCTAGCACCTCAATGAACCGAGTCTGTTTCCAGTAATAAGGACACATGGTCCGGACTGCTGATTCATGGACCAAAGATATTGATGCTTTTTGATCCAAAGACATGCTACAAATCTAAAGCACATTTGAAGAAGAATTTAGATAAAAGCGATCTATTCTATTTGTTATTGTGTCATGTGACTTTTAACGATATAATTACATTGCTACCACTTTGAAAACATGTTCTCATTAGTCACTTAGACACAGAGACATGAGAAAAATATAGAAGTTAACCTTTAAGCAAAGAATCTAAATACTTCTTCCACCACTGTAAAAGAGCAGTAAGGTCAGGAATCATCAGAGAAAACAGAATGTATCTATCTATTTTGTATTTCATTGTTCATTTTGATAAATGATATCCTGCGGATGCAGCAGATTTGACACATGGCAGGAACATGCAACACGGGATGATTTTCTGATACCATTTTAAATACAAATCTTGCGTTGAATCTGGCTTAAATTAAAAGTCAATATTAGCAAAAGTGATGCATGAGTCTGCCCTTCATGCTGTGTGCTGCCTCCTTCTCTACCTGTCTGACGGACAGGGGGGGGGGGGGGGCCTCAGTGGAGCTCACAACCCTGAGCCCTGAGGAGAGTCGGAGTTATCAGCAGAGCTTCAGGCCAACCCCGGCTCCAGGGTGGAGGGTGGAGGGGGGGGTGGGGGTCTGTATCAACTCCTCTACATCACAGAGCGCCGGCTGTTTGCTAGACAGAGATCTGCGGCTGCGGTTTTGGGCCGACAGACACATCCCTTAGCGGCAGCGTGGCGTACACGCCTCACAGAGCACATCGGCTTATACCTCGTCTGAAATTCACTTTTGCTCCCAGTAGATTAAACTCACACTTCAGTTCATCTCACAACACCCCGCTTAGCAGGGACACGGAGAGGATGGGCTTCTTACTCGCCCCGCATGCAAAGTATGTACAATGGCTCCATTCCTCTTTTTTTTTTTACACATTAATACTGTTTACCACACTCTCCATGAATAACAGTTAGGCTAAATTGAATATTCCCAAGTGGGATCAAAAGATATACACCTGCTGCTTTGGCTTTTTGTGGCCGATAGCTGGAATTTGAATTAATGTGAGGATTAAGTGCACTTGACTTTTGCAGTTAGTGAAAATATTAGCAGTCGTTTGCAATCATGCACAGAGCAAATGAAGCAGGACAGTCCAGAGCCGAGCAGCGCTGTGGTGCTGGTCTGTTCCAGCACATGTTCCAGCTACAACCAAGACTAAACACTCACACGTCTGACATTCACTGAGCCATGAAGTTAATGCTGCTGCAAAGTGCATTTTCATCTTAATGATTCATTTGACAAATGTCTGGCACAGTTAGAGGATATCAACACTGGCTGTGAGCAAATGAGACTCATCCAGAAAGAAGAAACTGTCAGTAAGACAAATATTATTCATATTAGTATATATAAACAGTGGTGGAAGAGGTATTCATATCCTTTATTTAAGAAAAAAGGACTAAAAAGTTAAAATATCTGTTATTTTCTAGTATCTAGTATTAAAAGTCCTTCATTGAAAATGTTATTTCAGTAAAAATATGTAAATGTACTAAAAGTATTAAAGTAAAAGTATTCCCGTGACTTGTTATCATGAGATTATTATTACTCATGCATTCATTTAAAAGAAGGATTTGACTGTTAGCTGGTTGAGCTGGAGCTCATAGGGAACTATTGAATAATGATTATTGTCATTATGGATTTATCTGCTGACTTCTTCTCTGAATTACATCCATTTTGTGAATCAGAAACCATGAAATGTTTAGCATTAAAATGACTGAAACGTTTCAAATAGTTGTCAACTAATTGTCTGTCAATTGACTTATTGATTAATCGTTTCAGCTGTACTTCTATAAATTGTTGGGTAGTTTGATTTATGACAATTTTTCATGTTTTATGAGCACCTCATGTGTTATTTATATGCACAAATAATATTTTTTAAAGTAATTAGTCATTAAAGCTCTTAAATAAATGAAGAAAGTGAAAAAGAGAAGTAGAAGCATGATATTTAAACAAAATACTCAAATCAAGTACAAATACGTAAAGTTTAGCAAAGTACTTCAGTAAATGTACTTAGTTACTATCCAGCACTGACTTTACAGTATAATACCTTTTATATTTCTGAGGGCAGTAATGAGCCCGTCGTGATGCAGCGAGTCAGAAGGAGGCGGGAAAAGATTTACAGTATCTTTAACTAGTTCTTTAAGAAAATAAAGTGCTGCTGTTCTAATTATTAATAAGCAAAAGTCTCAGCTGCAACACCTCAAATACCAACGCTTGGTCAGTGCCCCTGTAGTGTCTGTAGGAGCGCTAGATGTAAACCCATCCACATCTTCATTGGACAGTAAAGAGCGAGAAAGTCCATGTAGCCAGACCGACTTTCACCCAGGAGACCACTGGTAGTGTCCCATATAATACCAAGTCAATGTGGATTTATTTGACCTTACTTTAACACATTCATTAACCATTATCAGCTGATATAGAATGAAAATATAGGACTGGGAGTCTCGTCGCTGATCCCTGATAATGCTACATTGTGAACAACCGGATGATTCTGTTCACGTAATGTCATCATGTCGGTAATCTTCACTAACGGTGCTCGTTGTTGCTGCTGACAGGTTCATATTGTTATTAGAAGTGTCTGACAACTTTATGGAAATAATCCTACAGAGAAATAAAAACCTGTTTCTTTACGTTTCCCTTTAAAAACGTTGTTTACAGATGTTTGAGTGGCTTTTTAAATCATAAAAACTGGAAGATAATTACTCTCAAGATACTTCAATCATCTCTTTACCGAGGAGTTGGTCCCTTCTAGGATGTCAGCATTCTAATGAATTAATAATTCTTATTAGGAACGTCGCCAGTTGATCTGCAACATCAGCACCAATCAGGACCAAGAGCATTTCTCTGATCGATCAATATCAGCTGGAAAGGCCTCTGGCGACATATTGTCCTAGAAATAACTGCAACAAACAATATTGTCATTTTAAGACCAGTAAATAAAATGCAAATTTTCCAATAAATGCAAAGTGATTTATATCGGAGATGCTGTATTTATACCTGTGCCTCTTATTTAAATACAGTTTATCATCATTTGTATATCACCTTAGCATTTTTCTGTCCAGTAGGTGGTGACGATGTAACATTTATAGATGCCGCAGAGGGAAAAACGACTGGATAACTGATAACTTCACTTCATCTATAACTGGATACATGTGCGGTAATGTTTAGAGTCAACAGCTGACGAATCAGAACTGTGGGTTGACGGTGACATCATCCCTCCAGATACCTGCCGGCTTCAGGTGTCTGCAGACGGAGAGGAGAATATTCTCCAGACGCTCATTCAGCAGGATGTTCAAATGATGTATTATTATTACAGATATAACATTTGATCATTGTGTTTTAAGAGTTACGTAACTACTTATGAGACATTTTGAACTCACACATCTACTCCACCTGACTGAGCCGTCTCTAGCACTTTAAAGCATGTCAGGCCCAGGCCAAAACAAAGTCCCAGGGTGCACTGCAGTTTCCAGGACCAGACCTTTTAAGGTGCCTTCATCCCAGGAAGTGTTCACAACTGATCCTTTTTAGTTTAGTCTCAGGGGGCTGACACAACAGAATCATGCCAACACTCATCACTTTGTGATCATTTTGCACAAACATGCTTTCAGTAGAAACTTGGTGGTGTTGCTAACTATTTATTACTGAATATTACTGTGACATATAAACAGCTTCCGCAAAGACTGAAATGCAGATTGCATGACTTTTGTTCTTTTTACACAACTTTAAATTCAGTGCAGATTGTAAGAAGTCCACGTTTACTGTGAATCCACATCTCAGCCCGAAGAAACTGGGGCAGAGAAACTTAAGTTCTTTTCTGAAGGGGGTCTGTATTAATAATGATTACCCTATGTGTTCATTTTATCTTCATTTTAACTTTAAATTATTGATACCGTCTCAAAAATACAGAATCCATCTGGCTCTAAAATCAATGCACTTGGACCTCTTCATGAGATTTCCCTTTCTGTTTCAATGTTTACTCTTCAGACCTCAAGTACATGAAGTGTGGATTAAAACACGTTCGTCACCACGAGCATAATTTACACTCGCCATGTATTATCTTGTGCTATTTCCATGATAAAGTTGATTCCTACAGAGCTGAAATAAAAAAATCAACCACAGAAAGATACCCAGTAACCAGTGAGATGAGCAATGAGATAAAAAAAAGTGAAATGTCTGTTCTAAGCAGCACATTCATGAAGAGCATCAGGACATCTCAACAGAAAGTCCAGGACAACAAGCAGCTCCTTCCATGACGACGACCAAACGACACAGAACTAACACGACCCTCCTAACAGCAGCTGCTACCACACTCGCTACCACACTCCGGTCTCAAACAGAGCAGAGCAGCAGGTACAGCACGGAGGAATACCTTTGCGCTCGGAGCGTTTCTTCCTCCTCCTCTTGCACCTGCGGCGGATCAGGCAGCAGTAGGCTGCCGCGGTGCCAGAGCTGTCCAGCAGCAGAGCCATGGCTCGGGTCCTCTCAGCCAGCCTGCAGGCTGTGGTGTGCTCCTCACTCTCAGCCTAATGCTAAGTACAGACACAGAGTGTGCCTATCCAACTTTGGACAGAGGAGGGGAGGCGGGGGGGAGGCAGGGGGAGGGGCGGCCAGTCTACCATGAAGCAGGCAGAGAGCTGTTGGCACATTGGCTCGCTGTGGTAAATGGCTGTCAGATAAATGGGCTGGGATGTCTCCTTGTCTCCTCCTCCTCCTCCTCTGTCTCTCTCTGGCTTACCTCTCCTCTCTTTTCACCCCCCCCCCCCCCTCTCAAATCCATACTCTGGGCTGTGATGAACTTGGCACGCAGGCACTCTTGAAAAAAATACCAAAAAGTGCCTTTTGAATATGCATCTGACACTACATGAGACAAGTGTTTAGAGTAGCTGGAGGAGAGGAGCACATCCATTACAGGAAACACTGCAGGATCAAAAACAGCAACAACTTTTTCACACGCTACTTTTACAGGTGTTTGGCAGCTAATACCAAAAATGTCACGGATCCGTAATGTGTTTTGGAAAGGCCTCAGAGACGGAAGGCTAAGGCTGAATAATAAACTGAAGAGTTCAACTTGTGTTGGCCAAGCAAACACGAGTAAGGTCACATTTCCATAGAGATGGTCCAGTATTACAGAGAATGTGGATCTACAACTCAAAGCCTGGACCTTACGCGACCAACACAACCCCTACCACATGTTGAATGTTATCTCCAATTGAATATCAGAGGTTATCACTGCCATTATAATGCTTTCGATGGGCCAGACTGCACCGATCATGGTGGGAAAGTCAAAATCAAACATTGTTTGTTTGAAACAAAACAACTTTAAGTTTAGGCAACACAACTATTTGGTTAAGTTGAGGATAGGATCTTGGTTTTGGTTGAAATAAGTACGTAAGTTAGGTGACAAAAGTATAATAAATTAAGTACAATAAAATAAGTATAACGTTGACTTTTGGTTTCATATGGGACACAAACGGCGGTCTCCTGGGTGAAAGTCCTGTGTTTGTTTGACCCATCCACCCCGACCTCCTCCCTAAGAGGACTTTGTCGCTATTTGTACCACGTCATGGGTCAATAAAAGGCGGACCGCGGTCCGGTTTATTATTCAAGATTGAATTGAATTGAATAAGCTTTGCAGCTTGAGTGAGCTATACACACACAGGAGAATAAACAGACTCTTATAGGTTCATTCTTCCTATGGCCAGTTTAAAAGCAGTATGTCTCATATGTTCCGAGACCGTGGCGATTATTGAAAGCAGCAATTGTGAAGCGTCACCACAAAGCAAAATATATACCTGAGGTTTCAGTAACCACAGATAAAGTCCCTGCACACAACTTTCTCCTTTTAGAAGATGAGCAGAATACGGATATCTTAGCTTCTTTGATTGACATCACTTCTCACCTGAATGAATTGAATTTAAAGCTGCAGGGCAAAGACAATTCAGTTAAATTCTTTATCTTTTTAAAGAACTTTATTTTAAGAGTCACATTCATCAAGGTGTCTGTAACTTCTTTTGCTGACATAAATCAATGAATGCAGCTCTAACACAGAGGACTACGCTGCTTACTTCAACGGGTCGCAGGACACTTGAACCCTCATCCCACCGACATATTTAACATACTCATTGTGTCAAATGAAAAGCGACAGATCACATGAGGAAATGTGTGTGTGTCTCCTTCACAGTGACCGAGTGTCCCTACCGACAGGCTTTATGAAATAAAGGATGATGGCATGATGTTCCATAAACAGTGTGCCTATGACAGTCTGAAGGTCAGCACTGCCCCCTGGTGGGCTGCAGTCACACTTCAACACCAGACATGAGGAGATACCAGCAGCACTGTTTCTTCATTACCCAGGTTTATGGCGATGACGATGATCGCAAGCGAGATGAATATTAAACTTTAACGATCGTCTTGAGGACGCACAGCCGTCCCTCAGCAGACGTTTGGAACACAGGCACAGGTGGAGCTCATGACATTAATATTCAGTGCATTCAGTTTAGGTGTTCCACAGTCCTGGTGTTGTGCTGTACAGACACATCATTAATGTGATTAGTTACACCTGACCAGACCAGAGACATCCCGCTGCTTCCCACCATTGACAGGAAACAGGAAGTCAAAACCCAATGCAGCGTTGCCCCAGCTGTATTTCAAGCATTGGAGGGGTAGTAGTGGTGAATCGATACGTGACGACTGCACTACTGACCAACAAAGAGAACACGCAGGCTACTTCCTCCTTCAACAACACAAACACTTCCTGGGTGCATCTGATTGGTCGAATGTTACGGGCAAGGAATAGGAAGCGTGGAATTGAGGGATCCTGGCTGACTTTGTCGATCTTTATACGTCTCCTGTCCTGGATCATGATTTTATCATTTTACTTTGATCATTTTACACATTTAGAATGAGGAGCCGCGAGGATTTCGCTGGTGAAAACAGTTGTATAATGTCTTCTCTGTCTGAGGAAATGACCCTCATGATGTCACAATGATGTCATCAGGAGTTTGTCAGCTTGGGCTCGGTGGCACAATTATAACGGAAACCCCCGGCGTCCTAAACTTGATGAGTTTGAAAGATGTGGACATTTATTAGGCAGGGGATCAAAGCATAAGATGCATTATGGGAAATGCAGGATCCTGTGTTTTGGGAGTTTGACTAAAAGTCAGAACACTTTTAATTATTGTGAGGCCTCCCAACTTTTTTTTGCTCGAGTGCCTCTTTAATATTCCATTCAAACATAAACATGCAGTGAAAGGGAAGTCGGCACGCAGACTCAACCAACCTGCTTTATGTCTTCTTCTGGAAGGACTTCAGCAATGTTGTGCTCTGAAATGAAGAAAACATGTTGTTATTCTGATGAATGCAGCCGTGTCTCTGTCGTCCGAAGGCCAAGCGGTAAAAGCTGAGGTTACAGAGAGCGGCCTGTAGGGGGAGCTGTCCTCTACATCTCCACACTGTGAGATACTGAGCTACATGTAACACACTGCTCCCTCTCCTCCCACTCCTCTATGCATCTCAGCTGAAGGAGCTCGGCGTTAGCAAGAAGCAAGATTCCAATAATTCCACATCGGAGAGGAGACGACGCAGTCACGTGACCTGACTGTGTGGCTCCTGCGCTGACAGGCAGAGAGAATATGCACAGATTACAATTACACAAAAATCACAGGAGCTTGTGGTGTCAGTCTCACAGTGACGCCGCTCGGAATCCTTTCATTGAATTAGTTCATTCAGTTTTATCAAGTCACGGAAAAGGCTTTCTGAAAAATCGCTCTTTTAAGTCGTGTCTCAGATGTGAAGTGAAGAAATGAAGATACTAGGAAGGAGACAGAGGATATTCCGGGAGCCAGGCCTCAGGGTGACACTCGGCTGGGGGACCCAACATGGCATCAGGACTCTCTGTGAGGAGAAGGTCAGAGGTCAGGTGTATTGGGAACCTCTCCAGTTCAAACTGGCTCGGATTAAAACACGGACTGGTGTTTCTTTAAAGGACTGGTCAGAGAGAGATGAGCGAGGAGACAAAGATTTCTCCCTTTGTTCAAAACTTCAGCAACACGAATACAAGACCACAGATACAAAGAGCCAAGAGCTGGAGTCACAAACAAGTGAGCATATAATGTACTAAAAACATACTGATAATGAGTTATCCTCCCTTTATAGCATTGTATAATTATATCTATAAGGCTTTATAACAGTAGTCATAACACATTAAAGCATGACACCACTGAGAATAATCACATTCAAATGTAACATAACAGTGATTATATATAGTGAGGATTATAATGTCTCACAGCTGTGGGAATTATACTACAGTCCAAAAATTGACCAGCATTTATTACCAGCAGATTTCTGAGAATTACATTTGAGTCATTATAAACATTTTTTTTTTTTTTACAAAAGGCAAATAATATTTCAATTTTAAAATCTAAAATAGGTCATGTATCACGTTCTTCTCAAACAAATTGAATGTTATTTTAAAGGATAAAGAATAATTTATGTATGAATGAAGAGTGAAACTCCTCCTTTAATAAGGTAGGGACATCTTAATTCAAAGCTCATTATTTATGTCTTCTGTACATTGTGACTTGACTCTCTCCTTTTTTGTTTTGTGAATACATATTTTCAATGTTCAATCTTCTCCAAACATTCATTAGAATATAAAAGATGATGTGACGACATAAACAAGCTGAAGCTGGCGCCTTTACATTCATTCAAAGACCTTTAGATCATATACAATAATAATTGTATACAATATAATTGTATATTTCCAAGTGCATAATTAAAAACCTCTCTTTAGTTGAAGTTATTAAATAGGGTCATGATTAATAAGCTGTGACACATATTGTAATAATCTTTAATAGGCCCCATTAATGGGATCCAATACACTCCTTTGTCTGTTTCTATTTTTTCATTTAATAATTAAACTGCATTCATTTTTTTTCCCCTATTTCCCTCAAAGTTCTGTAAATTATTAAATTCCCTCTGAAAACCCTTTTGAATGAATTTCCTTTATTGACTTTGTTTCCCTTAATATTATAATATTAATATGATATATTATATAATCTCTCTGGAATAAAAAAACTAAAACTGCTTTCACTGAGGTGTTAGTACCAGGCCTCCATTAGAAGACACACAGGGTCACAGTTAAATGCTAACACAAGCTAACACGTGTAGCCCGCTCCATCAACGGTACCCACACTGGATGGACTTCCTGCACTCAACCCGAAACAACACACCAGCACTGTCACTACCACGGGGCTTTAAAGTGACTTAACTAAATCACAGAGCACTATCACGGACAGGCGTGTGATAAAGACGAGTCAGATGTGAGCCAAAGACCACATGAAGCGTGAGCGCATATCTGTTTGGACAGGGAGGTGAAGAACAGCAGCAGGAGCCGAGGCCTAGCAAACACAGGCTTTAACTGTCCATCGCCAGCACACTCACACTGCTTTCAGTCACATATCAGATCAGCAGGAAAAAAGGGGGAAACATATGACGTTTTTCTTGTTAAAGCAGCTATTATTATTATATTTACCACCGTCCTGAAAAAATCAATCACGTCTTAAAAGTCATTATAAACCGTGGAAAGTTCTAAACCACTACTTTGTTCTCCTCATCGCGATGGTTCTGTGCATCAAAAAAAACAACAACACACAATTCAAATGATAAGGAACCAAAATATATAATTTGATTCTTTAATCTAGTTTTTTTAGTAGTTTTAATGATGTATTATAATCTGCTTAGAGGTCGTGTTAGGAAGTTAAACAGCTCATAATTCATCTCTAATATCTATTTTAAAATGCCGTGAAAACATCTCCACCAAACAACTGGATTTATTCAAGTTTGTCACCAAAAACTACATTAAACAACATTATATTAGAACATATGACAAATATACCTTGAATCATATTTATGTGTTATAATTTATCTTCGATCAATATCCATCTTTGCTGTATTCAGCATGAACACTTGATAATGTATTAGAATAACATTAGAGCCATAACTGGCCTTGAGAAGAGATTCAGTCTGGTGTGTCTGTGTGTTTTTAAATGATTCCTTTGTTACCTTTTCTTGTGTGGAAGATGAAAACGCACTGAAAATACAGTTAATACAAGCTTAGTGAAGCGTTCTTCTTCTACCTCTCTTCACTCCAGACCCACCACTGAGTTTTAAAGGATAGATATTACAGAAGACTTGAACATAAATATGCATGATTTTATTTTTATGATGTATTTATCTGTCCATAAATGTGAATAAGCCCTTCTTTCTTAATATGCTAATCCTTAATGTAACGCCATAGTAATCAGTCTATCTGCTGTATCTTCCTTTTTATCCATTTGCGACCGTCAGCCTCAGTCGGTAAGTAGAAACCCAACATTCCTGCAGTTCAAGTGTTTGTGAGGAGAGCAGTGTCCTTCATTTCAAAGTGCTTAGAAATGAAGGAACCAGCCATTCGTCGAACTGAAGCTACTGTATACTGAAGCAGACCAGCAGATGGTACTTTGACGACATAAACGGGGGGGGGGAGGATACCCACAATGCTTCTGACATACTGGAATGTTCTTTGTAACCAATGGTTCTATATAGTGTACCTTTCATTGGTACAATCACAGTAGAAAAACAGCGTTCACGTTACAAAGTGATCCAGCAGGAATCAGCACGTATGAACTTGCCACAGCAGCACCGCGGCAGACAACACGAGGTGCCCTCGTAGACAACTACTACTTGTTCAGGTTTAGTAAAACATTGGGGTTTGGGTCCAAATAAGTGCGTTTGTTACGTAACTGCCGTTACTCAAGTAGACTACGTTAGTGCGTAACAAAAGAAAGATAAAACGACTTTTGGTTTCATAAGAGACACAAACAGTTGGCGTCTGTCCATGCAGCAGCAGCCTCCTCGTGCCCGAGCTCCATCCTCAGAGCTTCCGCCTTTCACCTTAAGTGTCCTCCACAAACCTCAGCCTCGCTCTGATATACGCCACCGGCTAGTGAAGCCGTGAGGTCGACTGAAATCAAATGTCCAGGGGTGTGCAGAGGAGGAGCAGCAGCGACGGAGCGGAGGCTGGAGGATGCACCTTTCTTTCCTTTTTCCAAAATCCCACAGCACAGACGGATGAGAAGCAAGCGCAAAGGGATGTCTGTAACCTACTTTCGAACATTTGCATATTATTCAGAGAGGGAAGAGGCAGCTCTAGAGAGGGGGGTTGATGGGATGGGGGGTGGGGGAGCTAAGGGGCTTGACAAGGACAAGACAGGTCGGCTGGAAACACAAAGTCAGCATTTCAAAGCCCTCGAGGTCGCTGTGTTAATACATCTACTTCGAACCACATCAAAATATATTCACAGCACCAAACTCCAATCCGAGCACCTCTTCAAATTAGAGATCTTCATTTTTCATTCACTTATTCATGAATGTTGTCTTTTCAATGGCCCATAAACATTTGCCTACAGTGGTTAATATTTCATCACAGATCGGCATGTGAAAAGGAAAATGCAGCCGGTCCCATAATTTAGGCAGGAGCTGGTAACTATGGGGGGGGGGAGGGGCCTCTCTTTCCCCCGTTGTCTGATCCGTTTTTCTAAAATCCCCCTTCATCGGGTCGGAGCGCTGCTGACGGAGGAGTGTATCTGCAGCAGAGAGGGGACCGAGGCTGGAGGAGGAAATAATGGGACTCCAAAAAACAATATGGGGAGGACACGAACACACACATCAGGCGTGTGGTCCTAAAGGTCTAAATCAGATCTCATGTTTATTCAAACCTTGCGGGGGGAGTGTGTTCCTGTTTCAGTGTGTTAACGTCGCCTCTCGAACTTCGTCACCTTTCCATGAGGACACTGAGCCTACTGACTTAAAGGGGCGCTCCGCTCACTTTACACATCAAGGTCAATTTACTGAGCATTTAGAAAGAGTTCTGAATGATGTCTCCTTTGTGACGTCTGACGAACCTGCATGCCGTCATCAGAGGGAACGCTACATTTCATATCGTCAGTAACACAGTAACTGGATCTAATGTGTCATGGCCGATGCCCAATTCATTTAACGTCGTTCAGTATCAGGTCTGATCCATACCAAATATACCAGTGTGGTGTATTTGGTGCATTGCCACTTTTACATAACTGCTCAGTGTAAACTGCTCCACATACAGAGGCAGGGTTTGCAGTCGGTTACAGGGGATGATGGTAGACCATGTCCCTTGAGTAAAACATGCAAATTATTGTTAACTTTTTGTCTGGCTTATGGCTGCAACTAGCAAATAATCACTCAACTGGTTGGTCCATTAAACATCGTAAATTACGTAAAAACAGTAAAATGTGTGCCCATCCCAATTTCCCATCCCAATGCAGCTGTATCTACAGGCAACGGGGCAAGATTGTTGTATCGGAACGTGTACCGGCTCCTTTTTGTAGTCCGAGTGGTATTGACCAATCACGGTCGAGCACTCTTTGGTTCAGTGCTGGTAAACAGCCGGCGTGGAGATGTAATCCGGGAACCCATCGGCTATCATCTGGCGACGAGCTAGCTTTTCATTAGCTCAAGTTGCTAATCGGACTGTAAACAATAAGCGGCAATAAGGAGGTCTTGGTCCATATGTTGCTGCTTTCACTGTCACCTTGACTAATCGTTCTCCTTGTTTCGCCTCAGTTTCCCTCTTTCCCTCCTCTGCGCCGTCTGACACAACGCTGTCAGCTGTGCTATTTTTACACAAAGAGAGCTCATTTGATCTCATCCCAGCACTCGTGTTGCCACCTCTGAAGGTGTTCAAGTGTTTGAAAGGTCAAATTATGGCAATTATTTCTCAGGTTTGCAGAGTACCTGTGGATGCCCTGGATCCAGACTGAAACAACACTCCAAGTCAGAGTCAGGGCTTGCTCAAAATGTTCAGTGAACTCTGATAATGAATCCTGTTTGCCTTTTTCTTGCCCAGTCATACTTTATTGTGCTGATATCACACAATAACTTCATAACTGTGTGATCATAACTGGAAAGCAAGCAGCACATTAGCTTATTATTTAGTTTAACCAATAGTTTAAGTCCACAGTATTCCACTAAATAAAAAAGGAAATCCTCACGTAATGGTAGAACCATCCAGTGTTGGTATTTAAATTTGATGAATTACTTATTTATTTTGATGGTCAAAGCATACAAATGTACCGTAACATAGGCCAAATAAAATAACGCCAATAATAATTCTGTAGATTCACCAGATTACCTGTGCTGGGTCATTTTATTCTCCCGACTCTATGTGTGTGGGGTACCCTTCAGAATAAAGGTATCGTTATCAAGCCCCTCTGTGTCTCTCGTCCTTTTAGGATTGTTCCTTCATGTTGGGAGCTTTTATCTGTGCAGCCACTCTGCTGAATGAGTCCCCAGAGCGTTGTTGAATTACGCCGGCACACGGGCCGTTCGATTGGCTGTCTCTTACTGTATTGGAAAACGTCTGTCTTGATGGGAGCAGCCGGGCCGAGGGTACACTCTGCTGACACGCAAACACACACACACGCTAACACATTAACTGGATGCCATTTACTCTCCCACTCTCACTCCCATGCTTTATTGACATTGAGATGAAAATGAAAGGGAAAATGGGGCGGGGCCCCCAGGGGACACTGTGCACCAGACGGGTCGCATTCCTGTGACCTTCAACATTAAAACAAATCAATCGCAGACTCGCCTACATTTTCACTGATTCACGAGAAATATTCAAATCTAATGGGAAGATTGCTTTTGGAATGATTCGGTTTTTACAACTTCTGTTCATTGATTTATCCATCAGATCTATCGGTTCTGATAATATGAACCTCAAAGTAACTGCTGAGATCTGGGAACATGATGACATCACTACAACAATGTCAAACAGTAAGGGGGGCAGAAGGTGCCATGAGACTTCATTTCTGGGGGGTTTTTTGCGGTGAAACATTGAGAATGCATGATAAAAAAATATTAGGTTTCCATTGATTTCATAGTTATTTTTATATTTTCAGACATCACAATCCCCATGTTCTAAGAGTGGTCCACTGATCTACCAGTCACTCACATCAGACTCACATGGACAGTTCAAAAGGATCAGATTGATGGAGCACAACCAGTCTTTTTTATTCCACACGGCGTGTCTTCTTTGTCAAAATCTGGTGCCTACATTACCCACAATGCAACTCTACTAGCAACCACTAGCTTGGTCAGATATTCCGGCGTGTTATGCTGGTAACAGCAGCAGCGATGCACATGGGTCAGGTAAACTCACTTCTTTCTAACCTCCAGATTGTTTCTCAAACATGTAGTCTTCAGACACACACTTAAATAAACACCAAAGGGCCTTGGGGCCCTCACACCATAAGCACTGCGAGGCTTAAGTTTTAAACACCAAGGGGTCTAGGGGGCCACAGTGGTTATCTCACACTATAACACCCAGAGGTGGTCAGCTTGTGCTGTGCACTGATATTTCCCTGGTATTCAACTTCCTCTGGAAGTCTTAAGCAATGCACCGCGTGCCGCCTGAAGCTCAGAGGGCCCCTGGCAGTCTGAAGCCTTGGGGCCCAGTCCATAATCTAGCCATGTATAGAGCGGTCAATAATAACATCTGTCAGATGCTAGCATCTGTACTTGTTGTCGTGTAATGCGTTAATATTATGTGTCTTTATCACCACGGAAACAATTTAGGTTTAGGCAATAAACTTGTTTAGGTCTAAAAAAAGAAAAGATCCTGGTTTGGAGTAAAATAAGTATATTTCTTAAGTGAATGAACTTGTGTAGCCTACGTAATTACAAACAAGTCAACGTTGACTTTTGGTTTCATACGGGACACAAACAGAGGTCTCCTGGGTGAAAGTCCTGTGTTCGACCCATCCGTCCACCCTGACCTCATCGCTACTGTAATTAACATGTAGTTCCGTTGAACCTGGATTTGTGTGTCCACCATGACGAAGGATTCTAATTGACTTTATGAACAGGAGTGGTCATTTCACTTGATTTAGCCAATTAGTGTACATAGCTGTAATTGGGTACCATAAAAATAATGTCATGACATGGGGACCTGGCTTTAAAAACTCTTGTATTTGGAGTTCAAACTGAACAAGAACAAACCTGAAATGTTGCTAATAATCCCTCATAGCACAGAACACCATTTTAGTGATATACTTGCAGTAAAAGACAGGAATGATGGACGAAACTACAAAAACAAGTCGTAGAATCATGATTTGGGCTATTTTTAACAATCTCAGTGATGGTTGATGTTAAAGAGTGTAGGTTCAGCTGTCAAAGGGAAGAAATGAAGAGAAATTCAAGCTGCTCTCGTACAGCAGGGAAAAGACACGGCAGGAATACGAAATGACTGAAGTGAGCATCCGGAGAGCTTATCACCACAAAGTTTATCACCCTCAGAGAGGAATTAGGAGCTGTTTTGCTTCCAGCGTCACCGGTTTGTCAGAACTGATGCCAATGAAGATAACCCCGAGCTTCAATTCGACACGGTAGCAGAAATGACTCAGAACCCTCCACTACACGCAGCTCTCTCTTCTCAATAAACAAGCCTTTTGATTTAATCACAAAACTAGGTGAGATTATCGCTGCATTAGCTAATTAGGCCCTGATCCCCGCAGATCCAGAACCTGGAACACAGGTGTCGAACGGCAGACGCTCTAACTTTAAGACGCCGTTGTCTGAAACTCAACCCAGGACCTGCTGACTTCATGTCTTTAAAAGCAGCAGAGACCACACCGCGGCTTCAAAACCCTGACCTCAACCCTCACGTCTCCAATTATTCTACCAAATTCTGATGTTCCCTTTCTCTCTGAAGCAGCTATCCAATTAAGCCCCAGTCCCTCCAGAGAAGGCCCTTTCCACTTCTTCAATCACAAAGGTGGCACATGACCCTGCTGGCTGCCTTCAATCCCATTATTCTCTTTGTTCCGACTAGATTTGAGGAAGTCACCGCACTCAAGTCAAGACATATTTCAAACATGGAACTCCCCTTAAAGCCACGACTGATTCAGTATTGATGAAATAACTGAGGTAGAACGTATCAACTGGTGAGCTTTACCCCCGCAGTAGGGTTTAAAGTTCAGATGTTCAAATGTTAAGAGGGGTTTGGGGATGACTTGAATGCACATATGAAGAAAAACAAGCCTCAGCTTTGCTTCAGGTTGAATAAAGTTCACATTCAACACATTGTGTTCAACACAGCTACATATGGCCTTTGTTGTCCAGAGCAGACAGAATGGACGCGGTCTCAGTCGCCTGTCTGCTCTGAGCGGCCGCCGGTCATGTCATCTGCCAGCAAAGGAGGAGGGAGGACGAAGGCTCGGCTTGTCTCCTTGAGGCGTTGCAGTACAGACAGTGACAGTCACAGGCTGGAGGTGTGAGACACATGTATGGAGGTTCCAGACGTTCGGCTTTTATAGCTTGTTCACGAATGGATGTCTGCTAACCGCTGGTTTTCTGTTGCACCGAGCACAACAAAACATTATCACTGGTTCTCAACCTGGGGGTCTGGACCCCCGAGGGGTCGTGAGATCATCTCTGGTCTCCAGATTGTTGTAGAGATAAAAAATGATATATATATATATATATAGAGAGAGTGGTGATGGTTTTTACATGACATCACTGTGATGCAGAATGGATTTTACTGAGCGAGTCAAAGAGTTTCTGAGGGGGGGGGGGTCACAGAACGCATCAAAAACCCACGGTGCTGGAGCACAGTGAACGACGCCTCGCTGAGGTTAAAACTGGTTCTGTACAATACACTTAAATGTTCAAAAAGGAAGTCGTCCAGAGCGTGCACTATGTTCTGCACATGTAACTTGATGCAATGTAAAGTAAAGGCATTCACACCCATTTTTTCCTGTGAATAAAACATCAATATATTCCTCAATATATGTTTTCAAACTGTTGTTTTTTTGTCACACAGAACGCAAATATTAAAGGAATAAACATATTCAAATGGTACACTAAAGTACACAACAACACTGAGGCCCAGTAGTCCGAACCAGGGAAGCAAACTTTATTACTCTTTTCAACCTTGACAAAGGCAGTGCGGACCAGATCCACTCCTATTGTTACTACCTTTCACAATAAAAGCCTGACACGTATTGTGTAACTCTTTGCCAGAAGGAACAGTAGCGTAGGCTAGTTCTAGTTGTTTCTCTGCCTGCACCAATCTATTGGAACCTTTTATTGATAAAGTCTTGCAACCGTCACAAATTGACATCGTTGACCGTGTGAATAGTTTTGACGCTAAATATATTCGTAGGCAAATATCTCTTATTTTTGTGTAATCTATTCAAGCCCTTGGTGTGTAGAACTAGGAAATGAACAGACAACTGGTCAGTCATAAAGGTCAACAACTCATTTTGACACGACGGCTCGCTAGTTTATTTGCCGAGTGCTCTATTTCACTGTAAAATGCATTGCATCCACTGAAACCCACTGAACATACTCATACATACATGCTGCACACAATGACAAGAGGAGCCACAACTCCACGATGCAACGCATCCCATTTTATGAATGCAGAAATGACAGCCATGCAGTACTCCACCTGTCACAGATGATTCAGTGCGTCTGTTGCAGCGGGGAGCCACACAGTGAACGGTGTCCTCTCTGTTCCACTGTACAGCACTGAGAAAGTCACCTTGTCTCCCTGCAGTAGCAGCATCCAGGGGTCCAGTCCCGCCCTCCCTGTCACAGCGTGGCCCCTGCTGGCCCCCATCTGACGCACTGACACAGAACTGCGCACAGAGCCCGGCTCCCCAACCCCCCTCCGAAAACAAGCAACAGAGCATCTGCTGTGATGTGATTGTGGCTGACATCGTTCCAAAGAGATAGAACTGATAATTAGATTTTGGGTTCCTTGTAGTGTGTCCAAATCTGATTTAGTATCACTTTCTGATGCCGAGGTCACACTGACAGGGTGAACTCTGCTGAGTTGGGCTTTCGTCTCGACTCCTAAACAGAACAAGATGCTTGAGGAGTTATTAGAATCCATCTTTTAATCCCGATTGCGTTCCATCTGTCCGAATATAGAGGAATACATGTGTAATGTGTCTGGCTTCACAGCAGTTCATCCCTTTAAAGAAGTGGAAGAAGATTCTAATTCCCAGGTGGACGGACCGTACCGCCCGTGAGTCATCAGTTCACACGGTAACAACACACCACATGAAGAGGCCTCACAACTGCACCGCGTGTTGTCAGAAATGATTACACCAAAAAGCTGGATTCAGTCTGCAGTGGTTGCGTAAGCAGTTTGTGGCAGAGTCCTGAGTTAACCTCGCTGCAGAGCTCGACTCCAGCACACACGATCTGCAGCCTTTTTAATCCACTTCCAGGCGCCGCGTGTTCAAGACGTGGAGCAGGCAGAGGATCAAGAGCCAATCAGGGCTTCTTGGCTTGACGTGGAACAACCTCACGTGGACAGACGGAGATGCAGACGGGTTCATCTCTAAATACATAACCAGCAGCCTGCGGAGCGCCAGCTCCGATCCAGCAGGCTCTCAGGGCCAGAGGGTGCTGGGACCTTTGTGACAGTGATGGATCAATGAACTGAAGGGCTCGATTGTCAGCTGAACACAGGAACTAGTAGCCCATTCTGATTCTGATTTTATAAAAGTCTGACCATCCAATTTTGGATCTTTCGAAAAACTATTTTTGATAATCTCAACCGTCCTGAAGACGGATTTGAAATGTTATCGTCTTACTTTGTTATTGTCATCTATAGAGGTTATTTGAATTAAAACGCACAATTCAAATGATTCGTAAATAAATGATTGTATTTTTATTTAAAATATTTGCTTTGATTAATAAAACCTTAGCATTAGCAGTTTAAATTATATATAATAAACTGCTGCGAGGTAGTGTTAGGAAGTTAAACGTTATAATTCTGAAGAGCTTCCACACTGACATGTTGTGTTTTATGTGTGTGTGTGTGTGTGTGTGTGTGTGTGTGTGTGTGTGTGTGTGTGTGTGTGTGTGTGTGTGTGTGTGTGTGTGTGTGTGTGTGTGTGTGTGTGTGTGTGGCTGAGACGTTAGCTGACCGATCAGCTGGAAACCCTTTCGATTGCGCAAAACCGGCCGATCACTCCCATATTATTTCCATGCTGGTCACAATTACACACAGCTGCACACACACACACACACACACACACACACACACACACACACACACACACACACACACACACGTCATCGTGTGAAAGTTCTTCAGCATGAGTGAAGAAGACAAAAAGAAAATGAGCTGACGAGGAACAACTTATTAAATTGTAAGTCATTCCCATCATGCTGCTCAGAGTAACCACAGTGAGCCACGAAGCTAAAGCTAATATTATCAGAGGTTGCATTGACTTGATTATGATGCATTCAGGCTCTAGTCAGTAAAACTGAGTATTGGGCGAAGGTAAATTATAATGCTATCATGATGTGTTCAAATGTAATCTTGTAAAATGTAAGACGTTTTTGGCTCCGTAGTTGAATTCGTCTGGTTTATTGTTTTAACTGGGAAATAAATGAGGTATTAGAAATGAATTATAAACTTCCTCACACTAGCTCTCAGCAGATTACATTTCAACATTAAAAATACTGATGCCGACATTTTATTTTAATTGAAGCAAGTATTTCAATAAAAATAAAACAAAGTACAATTAAAATGAATAACATAGTGAAAGAAAACTGTTAAAAAATATTTTGTATTATTGTTTTGTATTTAATTGTTATCACACTGACTTCGGGAGAGCTGAAATTATTTTTCAGCCTTGCTGTCTGTTATAGTTCTTAAAAATAAAGGTCAAAATTATCAAAAATTATTAAATTATCATTATTATTATTATTATTAATAATGTCGCTCAGCCGTCCGATTTACCGTGGTGCACCTGAAAGCAACATGTCTCCTAAAAGAAAGATTCCTCATGGAGTTCAATGTGACTACTTCCTGTCTCCTCTGCAAAGAGAAAGCCGCCTTATAATAACATAATAATAAGCAGCATTAGTCTACACGGGAGGGGAATCATCGCTCACCATCACAGCGGACACACAGCTGGTCTTTAATTATTTTTCTCCACCAAATGGACCGTTAAGAGACACTCAAATGTTTAAGCTATAGTGACAAAATAAGGGAAACACCACATGTTAATGAAGTTTCACGTTAAACGCACAAACTGAGACACACAGACGAGTGGTCCCGTGTTCCCGTCAGTAGAACGTGTTCTCCTCACATGGAGACAATATTGATCTCACGCCGACAGAGATCCCGCTGCAATGACACCAACACTGAACTACTGTGCGGGTCCTCTCACTTGTATGTTTATACAGCCATGCAAATAAACACACATTAAATACTAGTAATACATCACCTCTACAATGTCTGAACAAAAATACAGCAACCAAACGAGAAGAGCTACAGCAGCTTCGCCATGTCAAGTCAATAGGAAATGAAATGCATCATAAAATATGAACAATGTTAATTGTCAGATATATGTATTCATATACTGAAGTGAGCTGCTCCAGCAACAATAACCCTGGTGAGCTGATAAGAGGAGAGAAGAGCTGTTAATCAATAATGCCATTCCGTACGCCTTTTTTCTTCTTCTGTATTATTCACAAGCAACACAACATTGGACACAGTTAACATATAAACTGCTCCTTCATGTTGCTACGTGTTATGGTGAGGCTGATGTGAAGAGCATCTTTATCCAGGTGCTGAATGTTCGTTTTAATATATATGAGAATAAATAATAGAGTTTATTAGAACTTCAAGCCTTGTAAACATGTCATTATCATGGCTGAACTTAAATAAAATACACTAATATATGAATCTTACTGATCTCCAGTCAGTAACAACAACGAATCACACAAAACATCAAAAAGATAAATCTCAACACCTGAATATGGATCAGTCACTCTAATCCTCTTCTGATCATGTAATGGTACCAGATGAACATGTTCATGTTGAACATATAACTACAACCCCCCCTCCCCCCCCTCCTGATAACATTTATTTAAATATTCAAAAAGAATTATGAATCTTACTCAGTTCAACTTTTACTACACGGTGCATTTGCCCCACACTGAGCTCTTCCTAAGAGGAGCTATTTCATTCGTTGGTGACTTCATTTCTCTCGTTCACACGACACAAAGTTGTTGGTAGTAGCTGCTACTTGTTCTGGTACCACCTCGAGGTTCTAAGTGAGCTGATACTAGAAGGTGGAGTTAAAACAATGCAGACCGCTGATTGGACCAAACTACGTACACTATGAAGTACACTACGGCGTACACTACTCTGTACACTGCGCTGTATACTACACAGTATACTACGTACACTATGAAGTACACTACGGCGTACACTACTCTGTACACTGCGCTGTATACTACACAGTATACTACGTACACTATGATGTACACTACACGTATACTACACAGTATACTACGTACACTATGATGTACACTACACGTATACTACACAGTATACTACGTACACTATGAAGTACACTACGGCGTACACTACGGCGTACACTACACAGTACACTACACAGTACACTACGCTGTATACTACACAGTATACTACGTACACTATGAAGTACACTACGGCGTACACT
This sequence comes from Pholis gunnellus, assembly GCF_910591455.1. NCBI lineage: Eukaryota > Metazoa > Chordata > Actinopteri > Perciformes > Pholidae > Pholis > Pholis gunnellus. Next base: position 7,100,174 of record NC_136551.1, on the reverse strand, counting down.
ACACAGTACACTACGCTGTATACTACACAGTATACTACGTACACTATGAAGTACACTACAGCGTACACTACACAGTACACTACACAGTACACTACGCTGTATACTACACAGTATACTACGTACACTATGATGTACACTACGGCGTACACTACACGTATACTACACAGTATACTACGTACACTATGAAGTACACTACAGCGTACACTACACAGTACACTACACAGTACACTACGCTGTATACTACACAGTATACTACGTACACTATGATGTACACTACGGCGTACACTACACGTATACTACACAGTATACTACGTACACTATGATGTACACTACGGCGTACACTACACGTATACTACACAGTACACTACGTACACTATGAAGTACACTATGGCGTACACTACACCGTATACTACGCTGTATACTACACAGTATACTACGTACACTATGAAGTACACTACGGCGTACACTACACCGTATACTACGCTGTATACTACACAGTATACTACGTACACTATGATGTACACTACGGCGTACACTACACGTATACTACACAGTATACTACGTACACTATGATGTACACTACGGCGTACACTACACGTATACTACACAGTACACTACGTACACTATGAAGTACACTATGGCGTACACTACACCGTATACTACGCTGTATACTACACAGTACACTACGTACACTATGAAGTACACTATGGCGTACACTACACCGTATACTACGCTGTATACTACACAGTATACTACGTACACTATGAAGTACACTACGGCGTACACTACACCGTATACTACGCTGTATACTACACAGTATACTACGTACACTATGAAGTACACTACGGCGTACACTACACCGTATACTACGCTGTATACTACACAGTATACTACGTACACTGTGAAGTACACTACGGCGTGCACTACACCGTATACTGCGCTGTATTCTATGCCCTACACTAAGTACACTACTTGAGTGGAGCCGTACTATGCAGTGGAAATAAGGCAAAAGTGAATTTTTAAAGCATCAAATGTGAGCAAGTAATGGTCAGGTCAATGGTATTGATCAAGAATTCTCAGCAGATATATTAATAAAAGGCTGTGTAATGCTTCTAAAGACGGTGTTTAGCTTGAGGACTTTCAGCAGCCTCCTGGTCACAACTGAGAAGGTGTTAACGTTCTGAAGTGATTAATGATGTGCAGCTGAAGGTATTGCTCAGCTGGCTTTGTGTAATTATTAGTAGCTGAGACCTAATGAAATCATCAACACAGATAATAAACTGTTGATGCATCACAGCGCTGCTATTACTTACTCAGTGTACATCTGCTGCATTCTTCACACGTGTATAAATACATAAGTGAAGTAGCGTGAGGGAGCAGCCTGTCTCGGTGTATCTGCGGTGAGCCTGAAGGCATTAGAGCAGGTGAGGGGAAAACCGGAGTGATAAATGATTCAGCAGCCAGGCATCTCGATAGCCTGACTCCCATTAATGAGGGCCGGCGTTCCCTCTGCTTCATCAAAGTGGCGACCTATGAAATATTAAAGTGAGCCTGACAGCAGCACAACACGGAGCAACACAGAGCGGGGGCCTGACCTCCCGCAAGAAGAAAGGGAGGAAGGAAACAATAGGGGAAGGAAAAGAGAGAGAGGCGGGAAAAGCAGAAGAAGTAGCGCTGACTCAGGTGAGCATTCTGGGAATACTCACATCAGCGTCTCAGAAACTGAGGCAGCGAAACGCGTATCGACACAAGCTGGTCGCGAAGAAAAGGTCTGAAGATGGAGAACAGGAGATGAGTCTGAACGATTTACGGATATCGATCAAGACGTTCACTTCATTTCATTTAATTTGATGTCCTTTTCAATTTAAATGAAAGTGGTTCCCTTCTGCCAATGTCCCTGAGCACTGAGCGCTTCATTTGGGTCATTATATTAAAGATGAAACCCCTTTTCATCTAGCGCCATCATCAGGTCAACAATTTAATGTGTCCAACTCTTTGGTTTATGACCAAATAGCTGCAGAACTAATACATTCTCATCAGCCTCAGCTGTACTTTGTCTCTAATGCTAATAAGCAACTGTTAGCATGCTAACACCCTAAACTGAGATGGCGCGCAGGCGAATCAGGCTTTGACGAGGGAGGAGAATGTGTGAAATGTCCATAATGATGAGACGTATGTCATAAATCAATAGTCTTTTATAAAGTCAAGTCTCACAGATGACTAGTCCAAGTCTCAAGAAGTCACTTTTATGAAGCTCAAGTCTCAAGTTTCGCGCTCTGGTTCATGACACAGTGACATAAAAGTTGTCGCATAGTGAAAAATCAAGCTGGAGACTACGGACAATATTTCAAATGTGAAAGAAATGAAGGAAACGTTGTCTGTGAGGGGAACAAAGAAGATTCAACGCTAGAGAGAGAGAAGATATCATAAAGCACTAAAGCATGCTGGTTAAACGTCTCAGACATCTGAGTGAAGGATGTTGGGGGTTTTGTGCTCCCAGAACATATTTGTGGTCACAGTGTTTCCTCCTTTCCACTTCAGTTCCTTCCAACCTGTGGTTGTGTGGTTTCTGAAGGAGTACTCTAACTTCCTGTGAGATCTCTGTTACATACTGATAACATGTGATGGGAGGTGGCTTTGAATGAGGAGATAAGCAGGAAGTGGGCCGCTTTCTGTCTGCTCCTGCATGCTGTCTTTTGTTCCATCCATGAGATGTGAGTAGTGTTTGGTTTCCGTACGGCAGAGACACAACATCAGTGTGATTTAAACATTAGACTTTACGGTGGAGACCCATAGTGACATCAGAATTACTGGGCTCTGTTCCAGATGTGACAAAGTCATTAAGAATCACATTTATGATACTAAAAATCCAGCAACAATATTGTTTATCTAACTGCCATAATTATAATTAATGTCATCATTTAATATGCTTGTTTACATACTAATATTTGTACAACTTGTTTCAATGAATATTGATTTTGTTTGGATCTACACTTGATAGGAACTATGTGTACGTCCTATGTTGTTGTCAGTCTCCTAAAAGAAGACGTTTCTGTACTCCGCTCAAAGATTTAAGTTTGAAGTGATATCGAAGAACTCGTTTCAGAATAAACGAATAAATCCACCAGTAACAGAAGAACCACGGTGTGGTGTATTTCCTGGAGAGAGTGATAGTCGAACTCGGACCTGCGTGAACTTCCTCTGACTTGCTCGTCAAAACGGAATCACAGATAAGCAGTTTATAGTTTATAGTTAAAGTTCATCCGTCTTTTCGACACTTAAGTTTGTGTTCTGAAAGATTGAACAAGTAAAAAAAGACTGCAAGGGGCTGTGTGTAGCCAAACAACATAACAGTGTTTCACAAGATATGAAGGGGCATTAATGTCAGGCATGTATTGATACGGCTGATATTGATAATTCATCAATATATTGAAAAGAGGTCATTGATTTACTTCAGAAAAAGATTTTTTTGTGTGCATTTCAGAAAGCTGGAATTAATATTTATAACTGTTGCAATACGGACCTTTTGTCAACTGTAAGTGACTGTAATATCTCCAAGCCTTTATGATGCCTACTTTACTTTAAAGGGTTGATTTGAAAGACAGTGATCTCATTTAGAATATCATATTCTCTTGAGTTTTTTTTGTAAAATGTTTGTTGTGAACTGCTCTGCTTAGTTGAGACAACTTGATTGTGTACAGGTGATTTTCAAATCATTTAAAATGTCACAAACATTAAAAAGAGTCAGTGTGTAGGAGCAGCCATAGAACAAGTGGCAGAGAAGACGGATGAGTCTCGTGTTGTCCAACAAGCAGTACAGTCTGAAGAGCCTCCATGAAGTGAAAGAACCCTTACATGAACAGAAAAAGGAAAAGAATTTCATAAAGAAAAAACATATCAGTCACCAAGATTCTCATTCTCAAATTCAAGGAACAGAGGAGGAACTGATTTGGCCAGATGCAAGCTCTGTATTCACATCTAAGATTTCCAGTGTTTCATCTCCAGACATCACTCTAATGTATCCTCAGTTAAAAGACGAGAGGCCGCTGCTGAGTACGCAGCCACCCAAGCTGTGTTAAAGATTATGGCTGAGCAAGAGTGCCACCAAGAGAAGCTGCAAAGACTTGAAGTTGAGGACAAGCTGATCGTTGTAGACCAAGAAGCATCTGCATTAACTCTCCGTCTTCAAGGAGAAAGGGAAGAGGCTGAACGTAGGATAGAAAAGGAGAGAACGTCTATTCAAGGAACAGCAAGAAGAGAACGCTGCGAGAAAAAAGTCGGTAGACGACTTGAAAAGAGACGAGCGTTTTCAGGAGCTAAAAAGGCTGAAAGCAGCCAGAGCAAGGCTGTAGGTCTATGATGAAAATGAGGTCCATCCAAAGCAAAGGTTTATACCACATAAGTCTGAGCTGCCTAAGGTTCAGCAAGCACTTAATCAGGTGAACCCTGCGTATCAGCACCCACAACCACTAAGAGTTGTGGCTCCAAGAAGTGTGCTTCACAACGACACGGGAGAGCTTCCTGGCTGAGGACATTTCAGTGTATAGGCTGGCCATCCCAGAGTCTGCAGTCTTTAGGGGGGATCCACAGAACAGACCTGGGCATTGTACGGCCCGCGGGCCATATCCGGCCCGTTGACTGTCGCCGGCCGGCCCGCGGGACGTCAATGGAAAATTAGGAATAAAACGCAAGTAATTGTACAACATACAGCTGTGTTGCTTTTATTTTGAAGGCGACTGCTGCTGTTTTTTATCTACATTTACGTATGTTAGTACATTCATGGATGTGTGCGAGCAGCAGCGTCACTGCAATCCCAATAATAGCAGTGTCGGCACCGGGACTCGGCCCGACGTGTTTCTTCCGGCATGCCGAGTTTACACCGGAGCTGGGCCAGGTCATTTTGGCTACCTGAGATGTGTTGGTGATGCAGAGCGGACACGGACATCTGAGGCTTTGCTAGCTAAGCTGCTAAACCAACATGCTCAGAAGATGTTGGTTCTCTTTGGGTCGACCTACATATGTGAACAAACATTCTCCGTGATGGAGTTTAATTAATCCAGATCCAGATCCTCTCTCACTGACCATCACCTGTCAGCTTCACATCTCACCTCACACATTCAACCTGACTTCAGTTCATCGTTCACTGAACTGACAAACAGAAATTGAGGTCATTGGACGACAAACAATAGTAATAAAAGAACTAATTTTGCAGAAACATGATGTCGGTGTTTTATTATTATATATGGATATTACATATGTATATTTGTTTGGATCATTATTCCTGCAGCAGATGTTTAAGGTGGAGTTTATTCTAACTAAAGCTGCCAGACAAATGTAGTCTAGTAAAAAGTAATATTGCCCTCTGAGATGTAGTGGAGTGGAAGTACAAAGTTGAATAAAATAGAAATACTCAAGTAAAGTACCTTGACTTTGTACATAAGTACAGACTTAAGCAAATATACTTAGTTACATTCCACCAGTGATCAGAATATTTACTCTTACCACTCGCAGCTTATCAGAACCATACGATTTACTTTTTATAAAGAGGTAGAATAATATCATGTGCCCGCCCCTGCCTTAGAAGGTCATTTTCTGATTGATTCAGAAGATTCATATCACGCAGCATGGGACCTGCTCAATGAACGATATGGCGAGCCTTTTGTAACCCAACTGGTTAGGTACCTGATGGAACCGAAGGGCCACACAATACCAACTGCCACACAGAAGGTTCCCCAGCTTTTATTTTGTGACATTGCTAACAATGGAAGCTAGAATTGCGAGCAACCAGACTGTGGACGAATGTGTTCTTTCTTATTTCAATAATCACCAGCCTGGTTTTGAAAATACTACAAACGTAAGTCTGTGACACACATATTCTAAAACCCATCTCAGTCTACAGAGGCCTCTCGTTTCCAACATCTCCTCACTTGCTGCTCACTTGCTGCTCAATCACATTGACTTATTTCCAAACCACACAGCACATTCCCGCCTCTGACGGTGTGTTTTAAGCCTGTTTTCAGGAGCCATCTGCCACGCCGTCAGCATTCTGCTCCTCTCTCTCCCCCTGGTTCTCCCTCTGACTTACAGCACAGAACTAATATTAGCACAGACTCAAACAAAGCAGGGCTCGATCACTCGGCTCCATAATTAGCAAAATAATGAGTTGGATCATAATGAATGATGAACAAATACACACGTCTCGTTGCACTGAAACCACTCGGATGTTCTTCCAGGACTAACAGGTCTACCTGGCAGTGCCGTGAGACGGTCACCTTGCCGCTGAGATCATGAATCCCTTCAGCATCGCACGGATCTGGTCGGCGTGTAGCCTCTTGTCCTCCGTCAAGGCTCCCGCCTCTCTCTGAGATAAGGGCCCTTCCTCTTTGTCCGGCCGTCGCCTCAGGATGAAGCTGTCATTAAGATAAAAGAGGAGTGCTTGTACATCCCTGAGCACCTCAACACTCTGCTCTCACAATGTGTCAAGTTCAACGTTTGCATTGTTACGGTGGCAAAGGGAAATAGTTTGGGTGGCAGGGTGTTGGACACAGGACAGGGAACAAGAACAGAGGTGTGTTCAAGCTGATATTTTAGTATTTTCTTTTAGACCAAAAGTAGTAAAGAACCCACAGCCCTTGGATTCAGTAGCTTACGCTTAGTGACCGTTGTTCTCATCCCGTCTCTGGAGGCAACCGATCCGTAACCGAGTAGTTGTGGTTGATCTGCAACCTCTGGGGTAAAGGTTTGGCTACATTTGGGCAGACAGGAAGGCTCTGACGAACAAAGATCGGATCAGAAAACACTTGAATGATCTATTCTGTTCGCTAGGTATGAGGAGCAGTTGTATCGATCAGCTGGTATTCTACTCTTGGCAGGACGGAGAAACAACCTTCAGATCAGTTGTTGCCATCACTTTTCTTCTAGACTTCCAGGTACCACACATAGACCAACTTAGCTTTGATTCTGTTTATTTCCATTCATCCATTCCATTTGTTGATGCAAACCCAGGGCCTATTAGAGACAGTGCCAAGCACAATGTCCAACCCTTCAATTTGATTTTCAATGTGGCGTCAGTGTTTGAATCAACAACAAAGCATTGCAACTAATTCAGTATTCAACTAGAAGAGCACTCAGAGAGCACAGACCTCCGAAATAATGGGTTCTTCCTTGTCCACGCTACACCTTCTTCCAAGTTTCATGAAAATCAGGCCAGTAGTTATTCTGTTATCCTGCTGGAAAACAGACCAACAAACCAAATCGAAAACATAACTTCCTTGGCGGGTAACAGTGTTTAAATGAATGTTGATCCACATGCTCCCAACCCACTGCCTGGAAACAACCTGGTCAAATCCACACACTACACTGGCCAACATCTCTGCCAGCAGACATAAAGGATAATACTTTAGAGCTTGCCTGAATGTCTCGGTGTGATTCCAAAGGACTAAAGTGAAGAGGACAAACTGATTTGATGAACCATGATCCAGATTAGTCAGTGCCTTGTGAGTGTGCTTCCTTTTCAGTCCTCGTCCTCACCAATCTGATTGCAATGTTGGTGTGAAAAAAGACGACTAAGTCATGTAAGACACGGGGTTAAGCTGAAGGCACATTAATTGTCTAAAAGAGGATTCAGCAGTCTACAGACCGGTCGGACCACCCAGTCTGCTCCACTAATCCCAGACAGTTGAGCGACTCGGCCCCGGATTTACCAGAGAGAGACCATCACTAAGTAGGTCTGATATCAGGGAGAGGACGGGCAGAGACCCATTTAAATCACTTTCTATTCCTTTTACACCTCGAGCACACTCACTGAGCGGATATGTGCTGAACGATCAGGTGGAGCCAAAGTGTCAAACATTGGTCCAGAGTGAGGTTTGATTCTTTCCTCTGTTTTATGTCATTCATTGAATTTCTTTGAGGTGTTGGGCAGACAAGACAGGTAAAATGATTCATTAATAAATACATTTTTCTACCTTTAAAGACAGAAGTCAGGGTGCAATAAATAAACAAGACTCAATTCCAACTCACGAGTTGATAGAATAAAGGACAGTAAAACAACTTTGCTCTGTTTAAGGGCAGAGAACTACAAGTAAAGATGGCGGTTACTCTGGTCTCCCTTTACTTTCTGCCTTGCTACTTGAACACACTGCCTCCTGCATTGGCACTAAACGTGGACGCTGAACGTAAATCCCGAGGTGTGGAATGGTCCATTCTGAAAGTCCCACCATGCTGGGCTGCTCATTTAGAAGCATGCAAAGTGTCACAAACATCCAAAGCGTCAGCGGAAGAAACGGAAAAGTCAGAACTTGATTGTATGACGTGTCACCAGACGCACATCTAAAGGAAAAAGTGTGTGTGGCTCGAAGCATCGAGTACCAGAACTCATCAGTACTCATTCAATGTCTGATCAGAATCCCAATCTTCAATAATAATGTGTTTAAATTATAATTCAATTATAAATATAATGTTGTTGTATGGCTGCTTGTACTTGGACATCAGTTCATATTTGAAGACTTCTCAAAGGGATCCAGAAGAGATTGTGTTGGTCATTGTACCAACACTAGTACCCAAAACGTCAAACAAGATTCAGGCCTAGTTATGCGCTGGATCCCTGTTTCAGTGATGTGCAGTAAATACAACAGAATGAGTCCAGTTTTGCTAAAGATGCCCACTGATTGAGTCACACCTAACCGACTTTGAGTACACATGCATGGAAGTGCACCTGCATTTTGTCATCCGCCTTTTTTAGTTCTATTTCTGTGCATGTAGGCTAAGTGGAAGACAAGAGCAAAAAAAAAAAAAAAGAAGCCCACGGCGAGTTGAGCCGAGCCATGCAGAGGCCAGAAGTAATCGCAGCACAAATGAATTTGCCAAACAGGCGTTGTGTTGCAGCCAAAGGCAGTTTTCCTCACAGGGGAGTAACACGGGATGATCCGTCTTCATACTGGAATAGTCTTTTAATGTGTTATGCATAATTAATGCGTGTTTCCAAGGAAATGGATGTTTAACACACTCCTTCTATGAGCCGTGAATTTACAACTTCAACAACCTATTCGTGCTGAACAGGGACTGTGCTTTTATTTATGTTTTTTGACAATATCGTCAGCATAAATGTATCTTTTTCTTTTTGCATCCGTTTAGTTATTTGGAGTTCTGAGGTCAATATTCCTCAGTCTATCTGCATGAGGTGGAATTTGAAACGATTCTCATCGGAGCCGTTTTAACAACAACAACAACTGAGTTTCCATGAAGCTTCTGCTACCACCGCTTGTCATTAGGGTCTGCAGCACAGCATGGAGTGCCAACCAAAAGGACCACATGTACGCATTTTTCCACTCACATAGAGTAAAATGCACAAAGATGAATAATGTGCAAAACATGTTTTGGAAGATGTGAGCTGTAACGTTTCCACCAGAACCAGGAAGCAGAGAACAGAGTTGATGACCTGTGATAATAAATGATTTCAGGGTTCTCTATTAAAAAAGCTTGCATTGTTTCCCAGAACAGTTCTCATTATTTATGCGTTCTACTCCTTACAGACTACAGTGTTTACTTCTAGGAAGATTCTACTTTTATGAATGTTTCTCCTTTAATAACACAAACATTTTGCCCTAATTGAAAAAAAAATGGGCATTTTTCCTATAACGTTTGACTTTGACCAAACCTGATTCTTGTTTCCATGTCTATGTATTTATGCTGATTACAAAATCAAGAATAAATGTTGTCATAGAGTTTAGTGTGACACAGGACATACTACAGAATAATAATTTAGTAGAATGGTGTCCTTTTGTGTGATTAATTGTGATAAAACATAATTGATCATTCTTCAAATATTGCGATATACAGTAGATGCTTGAGGAGTCGTGCTCGCTGAGCGTTTCCTCGCGTCAAGAGAAAGGCGTGCAAAACTTCATCGAATTAACTATTCATTTAAGGAAAACTTGATTGTCGGCTGAATGGTATTTTACACAAATAAACTTGACAGACGGTCTTACTCATTCGGAGGGATCCTTCGATTCGGCGTCCAGATAAAACACATTGCAGTGCTAGTTCCAATAATACAGCCGCTTTGCCTGCTGCATCACCTGTGTTTTCCGGTAGATTCCCCAGGCTGTGCAGCGGCGGGCAGCGTCAAGAAGTTGTGTTTTAATATGCACCACCGTTGTTTTTCACCTCATAGTCTGCACACCGTGTTCATCAACGTGATTCATTTCTATAATAAAACACAGTGTTTGTTTCACGCGCCGTGTGCTTACATTACGTGAAGAGAGACTCAATTGACACATTTTACAATGGAGTCTTGAATGGGCGAAGATGTACCTCGCTATATACAATTTTAACAAGAGCATATGAAATAAAAATATGAAAGCGACACATGAACGGGGACTTACGGTGAGCGTTCAGTCTAAGATCACGAGGAGTCTCTCAGGAGCAGGTGATGCTGCAGCGTCCGAGCTCCACGGCACTCCGGGGGGGGGGACGCAACAGGGGTGAGTGTCGCTCCGCGGGGTGAGGGAGGGAAAACGCGCACCACACGGAATCACTGGGCAATATCACCCAGGCACGGTCTCTTCTGGCTGCTCCAAATGCTGCCTGTTCTCATTGGACGGGAGGGAAGCGGTGGGTGCAGGACAAAAAAACAGGCCACATGGGCGCGTTACGCAGCAGCACGCGCACTGATTGGACACGCTGGCGACAGAGGACTGTTTTTATGCGCCATGTGTAACACGCTATGTGTGTAACTCATATACTGTATAGAAGGAGGTGAACGCTCCAGCGTTTATAATTATCTTCGGATAATAAATGTGAGATATTTTGGTCATTTAATAAATGGACAAATCAGTGTAAGAAACACATCTGAGGAGCTTTTATTCTGAAAATATTCGGGTTTTCAGGTAAATAGTGTAACACAATTAAATAATAGATATCGCCATGAAACTTCCTCCAGTTGATTACTTACATTAGGCAATTATTTTTTTCTATTAGAAAAAATATATATATTGTTAGATATGTGCTAATTTGCATACATTTACAGAATATAAATCTGAATATTTGATAAAGTCAGGTTCAGAATTCTTATTGAGTCAAGTTTTTTATTTCCAGAGGGGATTTTGGATATCTCTTTGTATCACTTCATGAATCCAAAATTCTGTCAACAGCCAAAAAAATCATTTATTTATTTTTTCAAAATCTCAATGTTTTTAGAAATAAAAATGTTCTATAAATCAGACTGTGAATGATATCTGAACCACCCCCTCTGTACAAACCTTCAGAATAAGACAAACATTTTATACTTATGTTTAGGCAACAAAACGATTTAGTTCCCACGGGACATGAACATATCCAACAAACGTCTTCACCCAGACCTCATCTCTATGTGCACTCATTTAAATGAATTTATGACACATTAACAGCAAACGTAATCCACGACAGAATAAGATTCCCTTGAAACGTAATTCACAATGCAGTTTTGTTGTGTAGGACCATCTTTATTGGGGACACGGCTGCTCCAGCAGTTTGTTCTTCCTCATTATGTTACAGCCTCCTCATGTAGAGAGCTCAAGGGGTGACCTAGTTTCCCAACAGGAAGTTAGCATCACTGGTTCCCTGCACTGAAAGCCGATGTGTTTTTTTTCCATTGGATTGTGGATTACTGTAGAAAATAAACTCTGTGGAAAAGAAACGTCTACAAGTTTTGTTCAGCAAGATAATCTTCACGAACACCACTTTATGATTTCTGAAGCATGAATGCAATGTTAACCACAGAACTTATTTCAGACATCCAACCAACAAACACATTCAAAAAATACAAAGGAACCCTGTTTAGTGTAAAAATGCTGACTCATTCCTGGTTTTAAGACTCATTCATTAAGCTCTCTATTTAATTTTCCCATTGTGTATGTTTTAATTCCTCATTTAACCACGTTTGTGTTTATGATCAGGCAGAGACGAGGACTTGGACACACTGACTTGGATTTGCAAAAAATGACTTGTGAGCATCTCTGCTATCAGGCAGTAATGGCTTTGGGTTTCTCAACCCATTTCATCTGGTTTAACCTTATTACACGTCTGTGGATAAACCTGCACTTCATACTTACTCTCAATTATATTACTTGTCGAATTACAAACAAAAACGCGACAAGGGTTGTAATTTCCATTGTTGGAATTTCCACTGTTGTACTCGGAGCGTGTTACCCTGTGAAATCTGTGAACCAACACATCTGGATTTACTAGCACTTATTAACATTCCTCCATATTCTGGAACCGTAAATGTGGACTTTGAGGAAGCTCATTAGAATTTAATAGCTGAGGCGTTCCACACAAACATAATTTAGGAGCACTGAGGACTTTGCTTGTGTACAGGATAACTAAAGATGACACACGGCACACTGTGACCTTTCGACCTCTTCTTTTTAGCCTTTTGTTTTGTGGTTTTGTTAAGAACAGCTGTGAGTTTTATTAGAATGAATATGAATGCCTCATACATCTTCATGAGCTCCACAGAAGTGTCAAAGCTCTGCTTTTTTCAGAATGTGTTAAACATCTGTGGTTATGTCTGGACGACAACTTTCATCCTTTATTGTCCCTGTTTTTATTTGTCGCTATCACATCAAGCATAAAGGAACAGCCTGCCATCATCCTTTATTTGTGTATGAACCTCAGGTTTCCAGAATACCGTACATGTACCATATCATATAAAAAACGCACCAGTCCTCCTTCAGCGTCTGTGAGGCGCACTGGAATTTCAAATAACTAAACGGTAGACCACGACAAAGTCCGTATAGGAGGAGGTCTGGGTGGATGGATGTGTGTAACAAACACAGGACTTTCACACAGGAGACCTCTGTTAGTGTCCTGTGTGAAACCAGAAGTCAACAATGATTTATTTAGAGTTATGTATGTTTAAGTACTTCACTTATTTCACTCACATAATGTAGGCTGCAGTAACTGAAGCCAAGTAACAAACGAAGTTATTCTAACTGAAACCACGATCCTTTACGAAACCAAACAAAGTAGTTTTGTTGCATAAACCGCCAAAGAGCCAGCAAGCTGCCATATTTGACGAGTTGGGAGTGAGAACGTGTTAAAGTCTGGGTGTTCGGAGTGATTCACAACACAGAAAAATGTGTTATTAACCGCCCAGCTAAATTTAAAGGATTTAGGTTTCAAAATCGTGAATTCATATTCTCTAAACAATCGAATTATATTGCTGTTACATTAGGAAAATGTGATATTCATGCATTTCAAAATCCATGACAGGCTCAAGTAGAATGTGCTGGAGAACGGTGACATCATTGCAAAATTAGGACATTACAGTTTTATTTCATACTATTGAAAAACCAAGGCCACAAGCAGAAACATGTTGGTCAAACGATAAAGTTGTATTGCTGGAGTTTGGACCTCCTCTCCGTGCCTCTTTAAGTAGGTGAAGTTGTGCCAGAAGTCTTTACTCCTGAGGTCAGCACAATGTGATAAATGTCTCTCTGCCAACAGCAGCTTTCATACTCGGCTTTCTTCATGTTCAGAGTTAGTGAAGGAAACTTTTCCATGTAGGTGTTGCAGTGCAACCAAATCCCACGCTGATTATTTTTGGCGCAGCAGAGACATGGCACCCATTGTGTGTTGCTTATGACCTCATGGCAGCTACTGGAAATCATCCAATGTGAAGAAACTGACATCAGGCTTCACATGTGACTCTGGGTTAGAAAGTAAACGTCTTTTCTAACAACATGGGACTCAGTAGATATCAGTATAAACCCCTTCTCTGTGAATAAACAGGAAGGTGGAGGCAGAATAACTCTGTGAACACGTTAGTTAGCCTTAGCTAGCTTAGCAAGTTTTATGTTGACTTGTTTTTAACAAGAGGAAAATAGGAGTTTCTTTGAATATGTGAAAAAAGTTGCTCTTCCAGCATTGGCAACAGTTGCAGACATTGCAAAGCAACCCCAAAAAAAGTCATACAAGAAGAGAGTATTCCAATATCGCCGAAGCGTTTCAGAGATGTAGAGAAAATGTTGCTAATAATTTAGCTTGTGGCTATGGTTAGCATAAGGCTAAACTCTTAGCTACATTTTCTCTGTCTTTCTAAGAGTTTAGTCGATTATCATTGTATCTCGGTCCCAGCCCAGTTAGCTCTTCTCCAGTCAAAGAAGCTTTATATTCAGTAGTTGATACATCTATCCGTCCCTTCAGGCCTCCCACTAAAATGACTATAGATAATTCCATTATAAGTCAAGTGAAAAGAAAAACAACTACAGGTCCGTGGAGTAAGAAGAAGGTGTGATATGGAATTAGAAATATTACATGAACAAAATGATGCAGGAACTGCAGCACCAATGAGCAGCAGGTGAGATTGTTTTCATTCATCCAGTACATGATCAATACATCCATATTCAATTTCAAAATGACAAGAAAATGTAAAAGGTTACATTTTAAATTCATCTATTTATAGTGTAATCTTTCCTACTAACTGCCCATTGTCATATATTTACTTCTTCTCTTTCCAAGTAAATTATTTTCCATGTTTCTTTTATTTTGTTCACCCGGACACAAATACCAAACACATGTCTTCCATGTTGCAGAGTGTTGAATCATTTTGGCCCTGAACACATCCCAGATTGATCACAAAACATAAGTAGCTGCTGTATTGTCTCATTAAACACATTTCCACTGAAGTTATGAACTAGTTAAAACAATAATTGTTCAACATGTGGGACCTGTTGTTGTGTTTTCGCTCAGGTTAACTCTGTAAAAGGAGGCAGCAGACGAGAGGAAGCCCTGCAGCAACCGTTCCTCTTAATCACCAACACACTCAGGATGATTTCTTACCACCAGGAATGTTCTATTATTCACCAAACATGTTGATCTGATAAATTGTTTGTTTTGTTCCCCGGTTGGCCAGCATCCCGCAGCAGACAGGAATGAGTCATGAATGAGAAATATGTGACTGAGCTGGAGGGGCCCGCAGCTGATCCAGAGTCAGAAGAAATGTACACACCGGAGAACAAACACACAAAGGTGCTCGGTCACTCCAGTCATGCTCCTCTTATACAGCTCTGGTCTTTGAAGAGAGGGAAATATCATTCATACAAATGTACAGTGGCCCAGAGGGGCCATGCAGCACAACTTTGATCAAACGCAACCCTGAGACCAACAAGCACCTGGAGGAAGAATGACTCTCCAACTTGACTCAGCAAATACTGCATTTACATTTCTGCTGCCAATAAAGACAGGGGAGAATTTATTCAAGTCGGATATGTTGCCTTCAAAATAAAAGACTGAAAGCTGTGAGAATAAAGTGGATGGATTGTGATCTGGTTCGACATTTTCGGCTTGAATGAATAATGTATTAATAATAATGTATGATCTCTCAAATAATAATACTCATTGATGAATTAATGTAACATAATCTGTCGTGTAGGAGAGCAGGCAGCAGGGGAAGAAGGAAGTTACAATTCAGAAAGTCCAAAAACAAATAGCAATAAAATATAGAGAGACAATATTATATATTACATATATATATATATTAACAGATTGTTGGTTGACAGGTTTTATTCTTTTCATGAGTTTGGTGACAAGAACAAAAATACAGGATAACAGCAGCCTCGTCCAGAGAAACTTCAGATCTATAGAAATGAATAATGGATCTTTAGTGCTAACAGAGCTAACTCTCGCCGTCTGTAGCCCGCTGCTCATCTCTGCTGCAGGACGAAGGCTCCTGGATGCATTACCCCAAACAACCAACTGTCAGAATTCAAGATGCATTGTGGGTAATGCAGGCGCCAGGTTTTCACAAAGAAGACAAATGTGTGGAATAAAAAAATAAACTGTGTTCCTGGTTCTGCTGCATCGATTTGATCCCTTTCGAATGGCTAATAATAATAAGTAATCTGTAATCCAGGAACACATAAAACTGACACACTGATGAGTGATCTTCGATGTGAAGCAGTTCATCTGCAGCTGTCTTCTTTTATGATTTCTATCTTTTTTATCCCCCTTTCCATGTCATTCAAAGCACGTCTTTCATTCTTCGCCGGATGTTGTGAGTTTCCGCAGGAGTTGAAGTGAAGCCGTTTGTCTGTGGAGAGACTTGTTGCAGCTCGGCCCCTTAATCCTCCTCCTGCCTCTGTCTCTGGTGTTGACTTTAGGTCATCCTCTGCTGTCAGAGTATCAGCTGGTGATGAAGTCTGTCTCCAATGGTCCATTAGGCAGAGCAGGAATGTAGGACAGTCAAAATAAGAATATGTCCGTACCTGTGTGAGGAGGTCCAACACATCCACTGCTCCATAACGTCCGTGTATGTGGAGAACAATGAGCTGATTACTTTTACTCTGATTACTCTGTGCTCTTATCCATTATTAATGAGCCCTAATGACAGCGCTGAAGCCTGTATTGATTAGGTTTTTCTTACCTCTAATCTAATCATAGCCGACGCTTCCAGAGGGCCGAGGGCTGAGCCTCCTTCTTTTCTTTGTCGCTGACATATCTTCTTCCATCTCGGTGAAGAGGAGCTCACAAACTGGAAAACATCACTAAAAGTGACTGGAAATGTCTGATTTCTTTGCAATATTATTGTGATTTAATGTAGTACTGCACTCAAGTACATTTTAGAGGTGTACTTTACTTGAACGTGCCCAAAACTTTCTAATTCTACTCCACCACGTAGACATTTTACGTCACCATATTTATTACCATTCATTCATTTTAATATTGATACTTTAAGCACTTTTTCCAGATATTGACATAGTTTTCCATAAGTAACATTTTCAACGCAGGACATTTACTTGTGTATTGTTAGTGTGGCTACTTTTACTCACAGTGATAAAGTATTTCCTCCACCACTAATAAAATAAATACAAAATAAGTCATAATTATGATGCCTCTGAAATAAGCGATAATAGTTTGTGAATTAGTTCAAAGAAACATGAGAAACTTATCAACAGTATCTCATAATTATGACAAGAGACGATTACATAATTATGAAATTCAAATGTCTGACATTCTACAGAAGTAGAATGTTAGAATCATGTGAACTCTTTGAGGTGATGGATTTTATTCTGAAGCGGCAGAAACGAGATTCTGTACAAACAAGATATTGAAGTTTCTGAAAATATTCCACAACATGTTGATGTGCTGACTGATGATAGTCTGACAATATTTTCATTCAGCGCTCGGCTCGGCGTTGCCCTGACAAGATGTTCATTTACATGGATCAGTGCAGTTGCTATGGTTATTGCTGATGAGTCACTCGCTGCTGCTGATCTTATTCTCAACACGGCACGATGAGAAGATACCCAAAATAGAAGAGAGGGGATGATTGTGGAGGTGTTGATGGAAACAAGGCAGATTTGTTTGCATCATTTGATGATCACATCATTTTCACTCGGAGCCAAAACCAACGCACCTGGAGACGTTTCATCGTATAGAAAACACACACGAGAGCTGATTGTTGAGTGTACTGAGATTTATTACAGAAGAGGGAAAGTGGCTAATAAAGCTGGGAGGATATCGGTTACAGTCAACACATACAAACACCACCCTTTCTGCTCCTCTTCTTCTTCTTGGTGGGGGAGCAGTCAGCAGCATCCTTCAGTCCGGGGTTGAGAGCTATCGGGTTCTTCCTCCTTCTAAACCCAGGGAGGTTCCGGGGTCGGGTTCTCCCTGACAGAAGTGTTGACTGGGATTTGTTGATTAACGTCTGTGGAAGCACTTCCCCCGCTGCTGTTAGCTGGGACCCTGCTCTTCTTCCTGCCTCATCCTCTTCCTCAGCTGCTCACCGATGTCAGACAGAGGGTTCATTTTGGCCGAGAGCGTCTTAACTGCGTCGCTAAACCGGCTCGTCTCCGCTTCCCTGCAATAAAGGGAAACACAGAAATGTCCAGATGTGGGAAGGGGAGTGTAACATATGCAATATGAATAATATGAATATTCCGAATAAGCTGCTTACATGACTTTGCGTTTCTGTGACTGTTTCATCTGACTGAAGTCTGTTGGTTCGGGCCTCTTCACGGGCCTGTAGGGAGGAGACAGGACAAAGACGGGGACATGTTGAGGACATTCTGCGGCCCGATGCTGCATCGCGGATAACTCACCTGTACGACCTGTTTGGTACTAAATAGACTTTTATCTCCGTTGGTGCTGAGCAGGATGTGATGAGAAGGAGCCCTGCGCTCCGAGCGGTGAACCCTTAGACATTTACGAGCGCGTGAGTAACGGCCTGAGCGGGAGGATCCGCTGCAGAGCCGGACTCCGAAGGGAAGAGAGGTAATTAAAAGATTCCACCGTACGAGCCTCACCCTGAAAACGATTTATGTTTTCTGTGGAACGACTGCCTTTAATTGGCTTCTGCATCAGATAGGGAGGGTGGTCTTTGCTTGCATTAACTCCATTTTATATATATATATATATATATATATATATATATATATATTCAGTATTTTGAATCCATGGAGGTTGTATGATATGTGAAGTCTATGGGCTGTTGTAATGGATTGAACCTGTTTGTTCGTCAGGTTATCACTCAGTTATTGAGCGGTTAACGTAATGTTGCCGTGGTGGTCGTATCGGTGTAGATCTGATCTGATGAACATATTACTGGACCGATACAGATGAAAAGGTAGGATCATGGACGGTCACCTTGGCACTTACACTCTGTTTTTCCGGCTCTTGCGGCGAGCGGCGGGGGCCGTGGCGGCGGGGGCGACCAGCTGAGAGAGCTCCGGCAGGGCGTCGGCTAGTGGCCTCATGTCACCCACCACGGGGGTGGCCTGTCTCCTCACCTCGGCCGCCTGCTGCTCCTTGGCCTGTTTAATGGAGCTGATCTCTGAGAGGACGGAGGGGGGAGGGGGGGGGGGGGGGGACAGAGAGAGAGTCATAGAGACAGACATGAGTTAGACATTGATCAGTGTGATGCTGGTGTTCATACAGCTTTACTAGTTTCTATTTATTTAGAATTAGCTGTATAAGTGTACCGTTCGTTTTATTGATTATGCTTGTTGTTTTCCTTGTTCTAAATAATAAAGACAATCTAGATGAACAAAGAAGGTGAAAGCGTTTTAGCAGCTCTGTAAAGGCCGGACTTGCTCATCGGATGGATGCATTCAGGAGAACTAGACACCGCATTCAAAGATGGCGCCCCATTCATTCCTATGACAGTTGGGCCGGTACTGCACTACTGTCCCTACCCCGAGTCTATCATCTGAAATGGCTAATATTTCTCTCCATTTTCTTTTTTTAATTCCTGAAAACTGTCCGCTCTTGGGTTTCAGCCATTAGCACCTAATTATACGCCTGGACAGGATACGCGTCGTGTTACCCGGGAATTGATTGGCTCAGCAGCCGGCTACGGTTACCCGCCTCAGCGCAATTACGGGAGATGATGGCGCTGGTGTTGGGTCGTCCAGTTATAATTATAGAGAGACCCAACGATTCATCTTCAGGGGAAAAGCCCAAAACTCATGGACTCACTCGTCCATCCGAAAGATGAATTTTGTAACAGATGAGGATGAAAAGCTTTGATGGATAGCTCTGCTGGTGTTGACGATAAGAAACATGATGATGAGGATGTGGTCCAAGCTTAACTATTTGTTTCAGATTCACACACACCAAGTTGGATAAGATGTGCTTAACTGAGGTGCTAGAAGAACCATAATACCATAATAACAACACCATAAATACATAATCCGTGTAGATATAAACTCACTGTTAAGCCACCTCTCCCTCCTCTCCTTCATCTTCTCTTTCTTTGACTTGACTTTCTTCTCTTCTGGGCCTGTGAAAACACACACACACACACAGTTATATGACAGCAGACATGAAACCCGACTGTGTTTTAAAGGTTTACCTGTTCCCAGTAACATGAGATGATGGCAGAAACATTAAGTAGTACATTCAGGCTGTGACACACTGGCTCTAGTGTTTTATTGGTAGAGGAAAATGGATGAAAAAAAAAAACAACTTCATCAAAAACAAATCAAATATATTTTTAGTGTTATTGTGGAGGAATTCAATGGTGAAAACGTTGAAGGTTGTGTATCGCCCAGCCCGACCTGAACCTCCACTCGACACTCATCACGGACCACCAGAACAACAGCTGAGTGGAAAGAGTCCGTCATGGGAAAATCACCAGGGCCAGAACACCATCAGTGATGTCACTTCCTCTGTGTTCCCCTCATGATAGTGAAGTGATAGGAACAGGAACATGTCAGTGAGAGGGAACATTTAGGTACTACGTCTGCCGTTCCTCTACAAACATCTGTAGCGGTTCTCTACAGTTCTCTGCTCCTCTACAAACATCTTTAGCGGTTCTCTACAGTTCTCTGCTCCTCTACAAACATCTGTAGCGGTTCTCTACAGTTCTCTGCTCCTCTACAAACATCTGTAGTGGTTCTCTACAGTTCTCTGCTCCTCTACAAACATCTGTAGTGGTTATCTACAGTTCTCTGCTCCTCTACAAACATCTGTAGTGGTTCTCTACAGTTCTCTGCTCCTCTACAAACATCCATAGTGGTTCTCTACAGTTCTCTGCTCCTCTACAAACATCTGTAGTGGTTCTCTACAGTTCTCTGCTCCTCTACAAACACCTGTAGCGGTTCTCTACAGTTCTCTGCTCCTCTACAAACATCTGTAGCGGTTCTCTACAGTTCTCTGCTCCTCTACAAACATCTGTAGCGGTTCTCTACAGTTCTCTGCTCCTCTACAAACATCTGTAGCGGTTCTCTACAGTTCTCTGCTCCTCTACAAACATCTGTAGCGGTTCTCTACAGTTCTCTGCTCCTCTACAAACACCTGTAGCGGTTCTCTACAGTTCTCTGCTCCTCTACAAACATCTGTAGCGGTTCTCTACAGTTCCCTGCTCCTCTACAAACACCTGTAGCGATTCTCTACAGTTCTCTGCTCCTCTACAAACATCTGTAGCGGTTCTCTACAGTTCTCTGCTCCTCTACAAACATCTGTAGCGGTTCTCTACAGTTCTCTGCTCCTCTACAAACATCTGTAGCGGTTCTCTACAGTTCTCTGCTCCTCGTTTCTACCCATCGATCGGTGTCAGCTCCAGCTCTGTTGGGGGGGGGTCACAGGTCAGAGGCAACAGACAGCTCATGTCATTTCAATGAGCACAGCAGGGAGTGATGAGTCCACTGTTTACCCGTCTATTGATCCCGTTTAGCCCAACTTGAGGCCTGAGGACTGGAGCAGCAGCTGATCCCTGGTCCCAGATCTGTATTCTAGCCTTCATGTCAGCTGATAGGAGACAGTGGTTGTCTGGTCTAATGCACACGTTCACAAGCCATAGTCGCTCTGGCTCGTCCCAATCACAGGGGATTTGATACTTTTGTTTTTTTAATTCTAAATTCTGTTCTGAAATACAAGTAAAAAATAAAACTTTCACCCAGGAGACCAGGGTTGTGTCCCATGTGAAACCGAAAGTCAACGTTGACTTATTTGAAGTTCTGTACATAAATTAAGTTACTTAACGTTACGTAGGTTACATATAACGTAACTTGTGTCATGTTCTTATTTTAATCCAAACCACGTTCTATTCCTAAACCTAACCCAGTTGTCACTTTTGTTGGTGTTGTGACGTCACGTCAACGGCCTGTTGTGATTGGTCCAGAATTCACACATGATTGTAGCGTAATAAATGCCGTCTTTTACTTTTTTAGAAAAATAACTTTTTCGGTTCATTTTAATATTCAAAAAGAACTTAAGAAAATATATGTTGTTCCTGTCCCTTAGGGTGGGCCAGAGTTATAACAATTCATCATCATCTGGGGAACAGGAATGTCCAATAGTTGTAGAGATATTCCAGCCTTATGATCATTAGATGGAGGCTTCTAGCCGATATTAAACATTCATAAAATTAACATTCAGAGATGAAAGGACTTTTGTGTGGAGGAGCTTTTAGAGGTAAATGCTAACTGTGAGAAGGAGAACGGAGTTTTCCTTCAATGAGCTCCATGATCTCATTGAAGTCCTAACCCAGAGAAGGTGTGTTCAGACAGGCTCAGTATCTCCAGAGATCCTTTATCTGCCACAACAACAGCCGTGTTTCTGCTGCTGTTTGCAGGAAGAGAACAGGCAGAGATAGGCATCTGCTGCTGGCTGCTCTGTGGGGAGAGGAGGAGAAACCTAACCCTCATGAGTGTGGGGGCTGGGGGGGGGGGCTTTACCACCACTCTGCTCCACCGGGAGCATCGTCTTCCCACTGCTCAGTGAAATGGATAGCTGTGATTACGGCTGGCTGGAGTCTGCCCCTCACCTACCTAGACCGCATCCACCCAGACCGTCCACCCAGACCCCATCCACCCAGCCCGCATCCACCCAGCCCGCATCCACCCAGCCCGCATCCACCCAGACCGCATCCACCCAGACCGTCCACCCAGCTGCATCCACCCAGACCGCATCCACCCAGCCCGCATCCATCTCCACCCAGACCCCATCCACCTAGACCGCATCCACCCAGACCCCATCCACCCAGCCCGCATCCACCTAGACCGCATCCACCCAGACCGCATCCACCCAGACCGCATCCACCCAGCATCCACCCAGCATCCACCCAGACCCCATCCACCTAGACCGCACCCACCCAGACCATCCACCCAGCTGCATCCACCCAGCCCGCATCCACCCAGACCGCATCCATCTCCACCCAGACCCCATCCACCCAGCCCGCATCCACCCAGCCCGCATCCACCTAGACCGCATCCACCCAGCATCCACCCAGACCCCATCCACCTAGACCGCACCCACCCAGACCCCATACACCCAGCCCGCATACACCTAGACCGCATCCACCCAGACCGCATCTGCATCCACCCAGACCCCATCCACCTAGACCGCATCCACACAGACCACATCCACCTGCATACACCCAGACCCCATCCACCCAGACCCGCATCCACCCAGCCCGCATACACCTAGACCCCATACACCCAGCCCGCATACACCTAGACCGCATCCGTATTAACCCAGACCGCATCTGCATCCACCCAGACCACATCCGCTCAGACTCCTCACCCTGCTCAGACTCCTAAATGCATTTTCTTTGAGTATGAGAACCCCTCTAACGACTAAGACATCATTCATAACATGCAGTTGATTTGCAGTCTAACAATACTAATAATCAGTTATTTCTTCATAAGCTCTTTATGACAAGTGAAAGTGCCCCAAAATATGAACTACATTTAGATTTAATAGGATCAGGAATTTGTTTCTGAACTCGATGCTGATACAAAGGAAATACACAATATCCCTCTCTCAGAATAGTCACTTAAATGCTGTTAATGCACGAGGACCAAAGGAGGAGAATGATGTGGTGTCTCTTCCTCTTCACAGCATCACTGAGCCACATGCAGATCAGCAATACTCCCATTGCATGCTCGGATGCTCGGACGCACGCAGTGATGCAAGTCAACGCGACAGTTGGCCCATCACACTCGAGAAGAGCAACAGAGACGGGTGAAAAGTGAACTCATCACTGAGCATCAGCACTGATAACATGGGAACGCTGACAGGTAGAATGACACAACCAAGGCCATTTTTCACTGACTAACAACCGAAGAACATGAAGGAGAGGAGGGGAGAAAACGGTCAGGAGAGGAGAGAAGGATAGAGGAAAAGGAGAGGAGGGAAGTGGGCAGTCTTAAGGGAGCTGACCTCAGAATAAAGAGGATCTGGGGTCTACCCCCCAGGGTCTGGTAGTGATACGATACCTCTAATTAGACTGCAGACGGAGCACTTTGTCAAGAGGCCATGGGGGTGGGGGGACTTTCCTCTACAGCCTCAGGACAAATCACACACTTTGATTCAATTTGACAACAAGAGACATTGGGCCTCATTCACTATTATAATATAATATATTAATGTTCTTTCTTTGGCGACAAAGTGCTAGAGTGCTAGCTTTAGCATAAACTCACTGGGCTTCATGCGGGAACCTTTTCATAGTCTTGACTCGGGTTTGCAAGTTAGATCCACATTGACTTGTTTCCCACAGGACATGAACAGCTGTCTCCTGAGTGACAGTCCTGTTTGTTTAGTCTTTGGGTTAAAATCTCCGACGTTTGTTGTGTAACTTACGTATGTGGTGTTAGTTACGTAGGCAGGTTACACGACAAAAGCACAGTCAAATAAGACAACATTGCCTTTTGGTTTTAAACAGCAGTCTCATGGGTGAGAGTGTTCATCTGACTCCCCCATCCTCCCCCAACTCATGCACCTATATTCTTCTTTTGCTCCCGTCATAATCACTGCGACCACTAGAGGTCAGCGTTGACTTCTTGTATTTGTATATTTTGCGAAACACTTGACAGCACTATGTGGTTTTTAACCATATATTTGTTCTACGTTCAAATTCTAAATATCAATACTAATACGTATTAGTGAATGCCACAAACTCTCAATCACTCATACTGAAGAAAAAATCTGCTCATTCGTGAGGTATTTGTGAGGCAATGTTCAAATATGATGATACTGAATGTGGGATATGCATAATGACTCATCACGCTGGGCTCAGTCTGTCTCCTGGCATCGAGTAGTCTGGACCCACTTTAGAACATACTAAACTAGTCCCGTGCTGTTGTTTGAGGTCTCAGGAGTGTCCTTAAACTGACACAGAATCAGCCTCAGAGAGGGAACACTGAGGCAGCTAAACCGTGATTTCACGCATGAGCTAAATTTGTACCACGCCTGCTCTATAAATAGCAGCGGGCCGTTGTCTGGTGAGGCTTCATGCGGCACAGCGTGCTTAGCAACTAGGCCCCCGTCCATCACCGCCTCCTCCAGACACGTCCTCAGTCCTACAGATGCTCCCTCACTCCCTCTGCTTCTCTTTGGGTTATTTCCTCAGCAGCTCTGGAAGGAGATGTACCAGCAGCCTTAATTAGTACCACAGAACCCCCCCCCCCCCCCCAAAAAAAAAAAGACCTTTACTGTAGTCTGCTGTGGTGCTGCTGCAGGAGGACAACAGTAAGGCTCACACACCATCTAGTGGCCAGTCAATGCAACAGCAGAGAGGAGTGATATTAGTCCTTGTTAATTAAAGTCTACATATTAATTAAGATGAGTCGCTTTCTTGTGGAATAACTCCACTGCTGTGGACTCATTTAAGGCTCTTTTTCAATTTAAAGGAGACTAATAGGTTCTTCTTTGTATTTAGGGTTCTACTAGAACATGTTTTAATGTTCTAAAAACACAATGTTATTTGAATAGACCTGTATTCACCCTCTGTCTCAAACGCTCAGTGCCCGCCCCCCCCCCCCCCTCCCCGTGAGCTGGATGGAACCGGTTGAGCCATCACTGCCTCACCACCATTGACTTCAAGGAGCATATGTATCGACGATAAGCATGACATTCAAAAGTGAAATATTTATATCAGGTTAATATTTTATTTTTTCTTTGAGCACTAACAGACAGCCTGACCTCAGTCCGAGTGTGTTACCTTTCTGGGCCGGTACCGGTTCGTCTGGAGGTTCCTCAAACCTCAGCGTCTGTACCAGGGCCTCCGGGCTGATCCTGGTGCCGGCAAAGATCCCAGAGGGGAAGGAGACGGCTCCCAGAGGCTGTGAGGGGTCAGAGCACAAGTCCACAACCGGGTCTTATTTCAGAACAAATATAATGAATGAAACAATATTATTACAAGCGTTAAGGATCTGCTCTTTTGGTTTACTGAATATGATTTTACAGGAAAACATCTACAGGGGAATGAAATGTTCACACCAAGGCTATATGTGTAAACAAATAAAATAGTTATATAACTATAGCAAGTTTTGTCTTTAAGCTTTTGGAGCATTATCTATAATAATTGTACAAAATGATGTGCAATGGCATTGTTTAAATTTGATAGAGTCAATTTACTGGCACTTCATTTGTGGATGGATGGATGGATTTACTGGCACTTCATGTGTGTCTACCAAAACAATGAGCACCATATCCATGACGTCACTGCTCTGGATCCGGTGACGTTAGCCTTCTAGTTCTGATGGACTGATGGAGAGAGACTTCAAAGTAAAGCCGCCGTTGTTAATGAAACACCCGCTACATCACTGTTACTTCTAAGGTAACGGAACCACCGGGGTTCTACTGGCTCTTTTTATTTGCTGATATAACCGGACGGTAAAACATATTGACCGACCGATATTCATCTAATACATTGTGTATTCATCGGGCAATTCTTCCAACAGACCTGTTCAATGTTGGTCGAGGGGTTGCTCTTCGTGTTCCCCAGACATGGAGCGCTTGTTTTGTGTACTTCCGATGCAGGAGGCTTCTCTAAACTCGGAGGGAACGCGGAGCCGGGGGTCTGTGTGAGGCTGCCCGGCCTGTCGAGCCTCACCGCCTCCTGGTGGAGCTTCTGACGGACGTGTTTTATCTTTCCAACCATGTCCACAAACGCGTAGGAAACTTTATATAGAAGCGAACCTACGGTGTTTCACACAATCCCTTGTAATGGTTCTCCCCGGTGTCGACAGCGTGTGAGGTTATCAAGTGAGCGCCACTACCACCGGAAGTGAATCTGTTTTACTTTCAAACGTAAATGTCAAATCTCAGTTTTACCACTCTTGGCAAGTGTTTCGCTTCTAGCCACGGCCGTGGTTTGGATTATTCACACGAGAGACGTCATCGCGTAATTTAGTGGTTTTTTTTCTTTTTTTTTTTGCTTACATCTTAATGTTAATGTCTTAATGATATGTGTCTAGTAGCTATTGCTATGCTATTCTGAGAAATATGACATTTGGTAGAAAAATACAGTTTAATTTAAAATTCTAACTACTCTACCGCTCAAGTTTTTTTCCAGTTTGGGAATCATTTCTTAAAGCTTCTGTACGTAACACATGAACGTCTTAATAACTGTTTTAATCTGAAAGTAAATTCCGGAAATACATGTTTATACTCCGGGAAACTTGACGTTGTTGTCATGACAAGCGTGACTGGTGTTCCGGTTTAGTGGTTCGGTGGAAAACGGCATAGAGAGAACGTTCCGCGTCTCATACGTCGCCATATTGTTCCGCTCTCAAACTATTTGGTTTTATTTACTATTGCTTTAAATTATTTGATAAACCAATCACATCAATATCAGCAATATATTATCTACCACTAGATAGGCTATCGGAAAAATACAACTCTGTTTTGCACCTGAATTTGCTCAAAATACATATTTGTTTGAGTGGCTGGAAAACCAACTGATTTCTGTGCGTTGTCCCCTGAGTTGACAAGAAGAGCACTCACTTGAGTATGAAGGAGGAAATAGTTGCATCATGAAGTGAAAATCATATTTATTTGCAGGTAGAATGGCAAATGAAAATAAGGTATTCTACAATAAAAAACAAAAACAAATACACACTACAATGTGCTATGCTGTACAGTACATATGAAGGTTTCCAAGTATACAAAAATAGACATATCAAAACACATTTACACAAACAGGTAATATGTACATACCATAAAATAACATGAGATGACACAAGACTACTCATGATTACTGGACATTACTGGTCACTCTTTAGCTGGAGACGGATGCAAATCAAGAGAGCTTCACTACAGTCACTTTAGCCTTTTCTGAAGAGCCGACATGCAAAGGAGTCTGGTGTTAGTGGAAAGAGCAGATAAGCGGCCGCAGGATGCGACTGGGAACACTGGGAGGCGTCATAATGCCCCAGAGATTCAACCTCCGGCTGCTCAGTGGACAGCAGAGAAGAGTAAAGGTAAGAAAGAGGAAGTGAGGAGGGGTTGCTGAACGAAAACACATTATGAAAAGAATCCATAATTATGGCGTGGTGTTCAGATGTTTGTAAAGAATTCGAGTTCAATCAGTTGAATGTTATGAATAAAAGAGAATGAACTATAAAAATGAATTAAAAAAACCTGACTTCCAATGTTCTATGACAAACTGTGGAGGGACGACGTTCTGAAATAGTATATTTAACTTTCTGAGACACATCTGGAGCATTAATAAACCAGTAGAGATTCTACTGATTCAGCCATTCCTACACCGGGTCTCTATGAAGCCTCTACTGAACTAATGTGCTGACAGTGCAAATATAACTATTTATTTAAATCAAAGGTGTGAACCAATAAACACTTGACTGACAGTTTGAAATCTGAGAAAACAGGATGTTGTTTTTGGCCTAAATTATTTTTTTTAATTTATTTGTTTTGCAAGTTGTCACCAGGACCTCTGTGCTACTCGGTATATAGTTCCAGCTGCTGAAGCTCAACATCCTCAACCCTGTGAAGAACACAAAGGTACATGTAAGGTACATTTTGTTCAAGTCATTTCTGGTAGTGTGTAATAATCTAAACAGGTTATTTGACCTCTGAAATACAAACCTCTCACACTGTAAAGAATACTTTTTGTTAAATAGTTATGGTACTTTGAGATTTTGAGACAAACGTCTGTAGCAGCACAGAAGAGCTGAACACTATAATAACGTCGATATCAAGACAAATATAATAATGACAATCACCCTCATCTTTAAGTATGCTTTCCACTGCGTCTGTGTTGCTTGGAAACTACATTGCTTGGCTGAGGAATGAATATTTGTTATCAATACATTGTTTTCATTTATGTTGCTGTGCGTTTATTTGACAAAATATTTCCAGATAATAGTAGTTAGAGTTTTATAGGCTGTGGTTTGCAGTCATTTTGAACTTAGCCTGACTGATTTATTAGCATGTCTGATTTTACTTTATCATATTACTATCCTGATGCACAGAATTGTCACATCTTTGTCACATGACTCTCATATTTACAGAAGAGGATTCAGCCCAAGTTATGTTTTGTATCGCCACAATTTGGAGCTCAATTTAGTTTAGTTTCTTTTTAAGGTAATTTAATCAATCTCAAAATGTTTTAGAAACAGAGAATGAATTCAACTTGATTGGTATTTGATCAAATGTAGTATACTTTACAAACACTGTCCCCCCTCTTACATGTTCCAAACAGGAGACTGTGGTGCTGTCTGTGTAGCTGGAAACTTTGCATGTTGGCCACAGTGAAAGCTGAGGACTGTAGTGGTCACACGGTGATGATGAAGTGCTGTGAGTTAAAGGGAAATACTGACAGGATACGTAATATACATCCTGATCCAAACACATTGGT
Source organism: Pholis gunnellus (assembly GCF_910591455.1). Taxonomy (NCBI): domain Eukaryota; kingdom Metazoa; phylum Chordata; class Actinopteri; order Perciformes; family Pholidae; genus Pholis; species Pholis gunnellus. The sequence goes on along the minus strand of NC_136551.1, from coordinate 7,071,085 downwards.
GGCACGTTCTTCTCTACAACACAACATTTCAGCAGAAACAAATACTTGTGCTACGGAGACAGTACACCAAACATGAGCAGCAAAGTTCAAGTCAATCACAGGGACAATTTACACACACTAGTGAGCAAAGCTGAAAACATGCAGATCGCATATCCATCTGCTGACTAACGGACCTCTAGAAGATTTGGCATAATATTTATTCACATCAAATAAGAATAAAATACTAGTTTAGGAGCTATTAGTATTTTCTAAGGAAGGAATGACTCTACTCTCATAACTACATAACATGTGCAGAGGAGTGCCTCTGTGTGTTAGGGAAGCCAAGAAGGATTAGTCGAGTTCCGTGATCCTGATGTGTACGAATAAGGAGGAAGGAGGGATACTGGTTCCATCTCTGGACAACAGGTGAATGTGACGATAACCTGAGAACACAAAAACAGAACCAGAGTGGAGCTGAATTCAAACCAGTTCTTACGTAGAGCATGTTACACTTCCTGTTCCCTCATCTGGAAGTCAATGTGTTCTCTGAATGTGTTTTTATGGTTTGATGCTTAAAATAAGATTTGAATGAAGTCAGTAAATACCCCTCTGGTGAATTTAGAAGCTTTCACGTGTCTTAAAAAGGGCGGTTGCTAACAAGTGTCTAAATGAGACTATGGGTGTGATACTATAACATTATTTCCACGTCCAGCAGACATAGAGCAACATTATCATTCATTAGCTATTCTTTAGGGCAGGGGTCCCCAAACTTTTTCCTGTGAGGGCCACATCACTGAACATATCGTTTGACCTAGGGCCCGATTATGGGGGGGGGTGCTACGTGCGTGCGTGCTACTCGCAGGTGAGCGACTGTTGCATCGTGCGCGCGGATCGGGGCGGAACACCGCTGTGCGCGATACAGAGAGCAGGGGAATTGAAAACGCGCGACCATGTAGTGACAGACATGACATGCCGGTGTGTAAATAAATTAAGCACAAGTACTCGTCCTTCAAGCTCCCGTCTCTCGGCTCTTCTACTTCTTCTACTCTTCTACTTCTACAGGGTGCGCGCATGACAGCTCTCATCTCGTTCGCCCCCTGGTGGTTGGCTGATTCAGGAAGCGTTTGATTTGATATGTAGCAGAGCACGTATTTTAAACGTTAATATCGCAGACGATCATGCTCATTTAATCGTGGCAGCCAAAATCGTGATCGCGATTAAAATTCGATTAATTGTGCAGACTGAAAAAAAATCATAATGCGTCTCTGGTATTGTTCAGGGGGCCGGACTAAATGTGGAGGCGGGCCGCATCCGGCCCGCGGGCCGTAGTTTGGGGACCACTGCTTTAGGGGAACATGTACATTATACCTCTGCCTCTTTCATAACAGATTTCGCTCTGCAAGGTTGTGAAATATACATTTAAGGAAATTATAAACAGAAATGAGCAAATCATTTGACTGTAAATGTACTATGTATCAATGTGTGAGAAGGGGCCTCACCTTGCTGCATGCAGCCGAGAGGGAGCGTGTACTGCCCCACAAAGTCATTTTTAGAGGTCTTGTCGTAGTCTTCCACCACAAAGCGCACCATGGCCAGCTCCGGAGTGTGGATGGTGAAGCGCAGAGTGTCATACCACACCGGGTTGAATCCTGCGCAAAGGAAAAAATCCTTCAACATCAGCGCTGCATGCTACAGCGACAAGTCCGAACTCTGTGTGGAACGACACCAAAGTGACCCATTCATCCATTCATCATCTCCAACAGGAGGATCTACAACCGGTCACATGCACGAGTGACTGAGAGTGCAGGTGTCTGTCCATGGCTAATTGGCAAAAACTGCAAAATATTTTGTGTGTTGTGTTTTGAGGTGTACCAGCATGGGAGCAAAGCAATGTAATGCTGTGGACAGGGGCAGCAGTTAAATGTATTTTAGACACCTAAAAAAGCTTTAGTGTACACTAAGTTTAGATAATTTTCTGACAGAGTACTGAACTAAAAGTTACACTTATTTATACTGTTTTTGTTTTGGAGTCTTAGGACTTTGAAGAGAGAATAGATAAGATCCACTTTCTGTTCTGTTCCCCGTTGGAAAGAGTTGTCTGATGGCTTTAAGATTAAAGGTGAAATATTCTAAATATAGCGTACACGTAAACGGGTATTCATTTTTTTTTCAGGTTGGTCTTTCTTTTGTGACTTACACAATACATTTTGTTACTGCCCTTGTCCACAGCAGTGCATTGCTTTGCTCTCGCTCTCCTGTCTGTTTCTCCAAACTGAAGGCGTTCCGACCACCATAGGTAATATGCTGACTATGGATAAGTGCCTCGTACAACCACGAACAGGTAACGGAACTACAAGCACACACTCTGCTGAGTACACTGCTGCTAAACGGGCAGATAGCTTTGTGAGTTTAATTTATTTTTTGGCAAGATATTATGTGGTCTGTACTCTCTCCACTGAGTGCACCTTTTCTAGTTCCCTCCTGTATTGATGTCTATGTAGGTAAGTGTAAGGGCCCACAGCCTCTACTGCACCATTGTTCTCGATGTATCTGGTCTCCTGCTTGGCCTGGTCCATAGGAACACCATGGATCTCCACTCTGACCAGAGGATCCACGATGGAGTCCTCTTTGATGTTGACTTTGGGCAGCTGTTGACCACTGATCACCTTAAACACATACATACGGTTTCCTCAATAAAGCCATGAAACAGCTATTAACTGCAGGGACACATTTTTCTTATTTTCTTTAAGGTTTGTACCTGTATAGTGAGGATGACAGGTTGGTAGCCATCCCTTTGTTCAGGTGTCTCAGAGTCAAATCTTTTCTCGACCTCTCTCATGAAACTGGGCTTGAGGACATAGCCACAGCTGCCATTCTGACCGAACAGTCCGTCGTTCAGATCCATCCCCTCCCCGGCTGTCTGGAAATTCAACGCAACTGAATGAAATGGAAAAAAAAACAACAACAATGACTTTTTGACTCATGCTCTTGCCATGAAATTTAGATTCACAACACACCATATTCAGGCACTTTGAGAGGATGTTATTAATGCTGCACGGGGCTTGGATTTGAACTTCAATACATGAAAAATATCGAAGGGAACATAACCATGCATAAATACCCATGAGTTTTTGTTTTGCTTCAATTTACAACATTAACCACATGTTTAAAAGAATGGATTCCCTTGTCCCCAGGTGGACACTCGAAAAGTAATTGACAATGCAGTTTAATTGTATGGGAACATCATTTTGCCCTCTACACAAGGACATATTAAAAGATGGAGAGGTCCCAGGACGAAGCCGTGTGGAACTCCTGTTGGCTGCGTGGTTCAGACTCGGATCCTTTCCATGTTCCCTGGAACGGAGCGACTCGTCCTTTAATAGTGGAGAGGAGGATTTGGTAGTACACCAATAACCTTAGTCCACTCGGGATGACATGTTCTGTCTTTAAGGATATGTCTGTTTGAATTTCCTGTGTCTTTTTTATCACATCATAACTTATTTGCATCTGTTGTCACTGAGAGAAGTCCAACCTATCAGCTATTTTGTTTGCCATGGACAGTCGAGAGAGAGACAGTTCAGTCAACTATGAGTCAATCCTAACCGAGACCAAAACTCTCACTCCCCATTCTCTCTCAGTAAACAGTTACACTAGAGCAAACAGGGAATTGAGATTTCTCCCAAACTGCGTTTGTTTTTGACGGATGACAAATTCCTTTCTAATCGTAGTCTGTGTAAGTCTGCACAGGGAGTAGGGCAGAGTGGATCGGATGGGTCAGCACAGGACTTTCACCCAGGAGAATGCTGTTGTTGTCCCGTAAGAAACCAAAAGTCAACACTGACTTATCTAAAATGGAATTGAGAAGTTTAGTTGTATGGGAAGTTGCTTGTGAGACATAATCTAAACTGCTTAGAGTCCTAAAGCCAGCATTATGCCTTGATATTATAGTTGGGTAGTTATTATATTGGCTACCTAGTGCTGTGGTGAGGTTCTATGCGACTCTTTCTGTTATCCAAACCCTCAAACAGTCAAACATTTTGGGAACTGCAATTCTTTTTGCTGTAAAATGTATTGCCTCTTAACCCATTTAAGTGAAGAATAAATAATTATGCAAAGCGTATAGCCCCGTGCAGCAATAATAGTAAAAACAATACGACAGAAATGCGAATAATTAATGCCGGGGGTCTGCTTTAGAAAACAGTCAAGTCTGTATTTCAGATGCAATCACCGATTTGGCACCCAGCATTCCACATTTCCTGAGGATTGAAATTGGAGGAGTCCGTTCGGAAGCCACTGGGATAAACCCGGGTCAGCTGCCGGGAGTTATGGTGCACAAACTCGGTCCCTGAAATGGAGATAATGTCAGAAGGATAGTGAAAGTTGACAAATGACGAAGCCTCAGATACATATTATTGTGTCAATCATAAAAGACAAGAATGACGAGAGTATTAATTGCTTCACAAAATGTATTACTGCTTCTCAAAACTGAAACAAAATATCTGATGTCGATAAAACTAAAATCCCAGACTACACTGTATTACTCAGACCTTCGTGTTTACAGTTCCTATCATAATCATGTAAAGCAGAGAGGAATGATGAGGCTGGACTCACCAGCCTCTCTCAGGTGCTTGCGGGCCTTGGACTCCGTGAAAGAGGCCACCTCATAGAACTTGGAGTGGATGCGGGAGTGTTTGAAGTTACTGAAGTGGACGCTTTTGCAGTAAACAACACAGTCGGACAGCTCCTTGGACAGACGCTGCTTTGACTTCTGAGGAAAAAGGAAGAGAGGGGATAAAAAGGTAACACACTGATTAATGCATAGCTTATTATAACGTCCCATCATGAAATGGTTTTGTGAAACAGAGACAAACGGCGTCGTCCTCCTGATGTGGACGTCAGATCAGAAAAGGACCAACAATACATTTTGTTGTTACAGTTGGAGAACCTGTTGGTAGACTTTATCCAGGGCCACATCCAGCTTATCAACCACTTGTGTTTGCCCCATCAGACAGCTGCCTATGTATCATTTTATGAGTTTAACATGGTACGTACTTGCCAGTCAAAACCGGTATCTGCCAGTGGGACACAGGTGGCATGCCGTTTTTGTGTGGCACACAGCACTGGCATACCAATAGTCAGTAGGTGTACTGCATGCCAGAGTGGAGTGCTGTGGAGCAGTGGAGCATGAATGAAATACCATTTTTATGCCAGATATGCCAGATGTTCAGCAGCGACATTCCACTAGTCAAAGAAGCATGCTGTTTAGTGCTGTTTTTTTTTTCTCTGGCCACAAAGAGGATTGATTGCAGGTATTGTTTGACTGGAGACATTTCGATACTACTCGGTACCTGCTATTTCTGTAATAGTGTAGTGTAGGTCTAGAACGAAGATGCAACTTAAAGACGTTTCATCATTCTGCTCACTTGTAGGAAGAGGCCCAAACCCAATGACACAAAGAGGCATTTGAACATCTTTGGGTCGTTAACACATTGAAGTCACATGAGGCTCATTGAGGTCGACCCATGAACTGGCTCCGTGTAACGTCAGCTGACCCAGCACCACGTGAGAGGGTAAACCCCTTTGATGCAAAGGAATCCTGTCAGGGATGGAAGCACCGGGCACATCGAAACCCTGAGACAACCCTCTTGTGAAAGTGATACTCGACCGCAATGCCAAGCAAAAGCAGGTGTGCTGCCAGAGTAGCTTCCATGACTGTGAGATCCGAGGTGTGGCGTCCCAAACAGCCCAATGACAGCGTAACCTGCAGAGCACCTCTGCATGCACGCCTGCCTGCTTCCACATGAAAGCCGATCCGGTGGCTCCACCTTCACCCGTCTACCAGACAGCTAGACAGCCTCTCCGCAGACACCTACACCATCAGCAGGGGCACCGGCGAGCTCACATCGCTGCCAAACTCGCCGCTGGCCTCACCTCTCATGACCATGTTGACAGGAGTCCCAGTGTGGCGTTTCATGCTTCTCAAATGCTTATCAATAAACATGACTCTAAGTGGCCAATGATTCCTTTTGCGCACTTAGTTTGCCGGGGACATCAAGCGTTATCCTCTAACACAGTATGCACTCAAGACTGTGCCATCAATATGAATCCATTTTACAGATACAGTACACACGGCAATCAGGGGAATAAAAAGGAGCAGCATGTGTTCCCTGTGATGCAGTGGTGTGAATACAGAAAGACAAAGTTCAACCTTCATCAGAGCTGGAACAAGAACTTGTCCCCCGGCCCTGCTTTCTCAAAACTCAAAATGAAAACCCAACTGATCGGCCAAGGCAGCAACTTGCCGGAAGCTGTTGAGCCAGAGCCCCCCTGCTCCCCACACAGGCCCAAAGTCCATCTGAACGTGGACGAGCAAACTCCACGTCTTGATGAAGAAAACAAGATTCAGTAGAAAGCTCCAGAAAAAGCTTGCAAGTGGACCTTGAGTTAAAAGGTTCTTTGTCAAAATACATTAATCCAGTCCGCAAATGAAGGTGCCTGATGCACATTTTATTTGAAATTATACAATTTGACAACAAAAGTCTCGAAAGACTTCGAGAACCTCGGTAATGAGTTTCAGTTGTACTGATAAGGGTTGGCTTTTTAATTTGTATTTTAAAATGTTCAGTATCAAGCTGCTGTTTGAATGGTTTAGTGATTTATTAATTATAAGTATTTTAAGAACCCCTGTTAAAATGTAATTGCCCAGTGAAATATTTGCAATAGTTGATACTTGATATCACATTCTAGCCCTACTTACGCCTCAGTATTTACCAACAGAGGTGATTACTGACTGCAATTAGTACTGTTCAGGGTATCAAATATCCCATTTTAGAGGAGACCGTACATCCATCACCTGCTGAACTTAGCCTAGTTTGGCCCAGCATGGCTTGGTCTTGGTCTTGTTTGACAGCAACTATGAGGTCCTCTTGTTCGTCCTTCTTCTCTATCTGTCGTGTCTACTTGTACATGTGACTTGTCCAGTGGTGGAAGATGCGTATTTCCTTTAGTTAAGTAAGAGTTGATGTGTTTGTTTAAGTTTTAAAAGTTCAGATCTGGATGACTGTGGGTCACGAGTGGTTGACAGTGTTGAATCCTCATTCTCTCTTTCCTCCCTGCGTCTTTCTCTGCTATCACAGTGTAAACAGATCACCATATCTAACACCCATAGTCTGCTCCCTGCCCTTAAATCCTCTGTATTTTTCATGAAGAATGAGAGGAGTTCATGCAATCCTTTTCCGCTGGCTAAAATGGCAACCAGATTTCTGGGAGTCCCTGAGAGGCTTCCTGCTAAACACACACTATATATTAGGCTAACGATAATTTATAATTGAATCGGCTACTGATGATGTAACGAATGGTGTCCCATTTCCTGGGTAAGGATTTCAACCACTACCCCTCTTGGATCCGTTCTGAAGGGCTACTACAGTTGAAGGTACTCAAAGGGAAGGTATCTGGGATTGAGCCTTTGTCAGTGCATCAATGAATACAATGAATGGACGTGCCAGAATTACCTCTTGCTAAACAAAGACAAAGCTGAGGTCCAAACCTGCCAGAGCTCCTAAAAGAAAGCAGGTTCAGTGGCATTGGTTTTGAAGGAGGTGAAAGTCATTAACTGGTCTCAGAATGCTTCCGGGTTTCAAACAGGCAACCTTCTAGTCCATCCCACAGGTGTTGGAAGTCTAAAGAGTTTAGTAAATAACCTGGACTGCACCGCAAAAAAACAGTCTACCAACTGTAATCAACAAGATGCATTTAATCTGCCCTCATTTTGGGTTGGACAGCTTAATCTATTAAGTGTTCCATTTATACATGAAATCTGTCTCAATGTTGCGTCATCAGCCTAAAAAGGACGGAAATAGAGGATCCTGCTTCTATACCAGGCTGGTTCATCAGACTGCGTATAATAGGGTGTCTGGGTCTGAGGCCTAACAGGTGTACCGCCGTGTGCTAAACAGGCTGACCTACCTTTACCCTGCGACAGACACTCTCGCGGTGGAGGTTATCTTCATTGATTTCAGCCACCTCGTCTTCATCGCTGACCTCTCCGGTTTGAGAGTCCTCCACCATCCCGTTGAAACTCTCCTCCAGACCACCGATTTTCTTTGCCTTCAGGAGAATCTTCCTCTTAAGATCCTGACAGGGAGATCAAATAAAACCTAGGGTCATCCTTCACAACCAGTGTTCAACATTGCCAGAGGGGGGAAATATTGTGGTGTTGAATAGTTCAGGGTGCCAGTGTGGCATGTAGACACAGATCATATGGCCCAGGAGGCTCTGACATGCTTTGGGGTGAAAGGGAAGGTGCCCTATGACAGGGACTAATCAAAAAGGATCGGTTCCAATTAAAGAACAGAAATGAGCTGCATTTAAAAGGCTCTGTACACCCACAGATTTTCTTTCAGTTATTCTTGCTAATTACATAAACAAGTGCAACATAACAGTTTTGAGACATAATTCAATGAATACTACTTACATGTCTATACTGGCTCACACAGTAAAGGTGATGTAACGTTGAGTGTGTAGGTGCCCCCAAGTCTTCATCTGCAAGTTTTCTTCCAGGTTCATAAGATTTTTTTTTTTGTTTCTACTGGAACATGTTTACAAGTTTTAATGTAAAAAAAAAACACTTTATTCTTCTCACACTGTCTGTCTTAAACGCTTTGTTTTAACGCCTCTCCAGGAAAAGCCCAGTCTGCTCTGATTGGCTTGCGAGAAAAATATAGCGCACCTTTGCAAATGTAGTTCTCAAGCTGTGGCCGGTACATTCTAATGAGCCTGCATTGGACATCAGAAGGGGAGTCAAATCTGATTGGCTTGTTAAATCACATGTTTTCTGATCTAGGCCACCTGAGAAAACTGCGATACAGAGTTTGCGGGTTAGGCACTCCAGATACCCAAATGTAACCACGTAGAGTGGATTAGGGTTGAGACATTGGACTGCACTGCTCACCTCAGGAGACGGCAGCCCGACGGGGGCCTTGCCGTCTAGTGTGCTTTTCAGCAGCTTGTCACCGAGGATGTGGTTGAGGTGTCGGGCCATGACTCTCTGTTGCTCAACACTGCAGTGGTTCTCGATGGACAGGATGACTGGATATTCCGATACCTGGGTGGGAGAGAGGAGCGGGGATGGAGGGAGGGAGTTTGTAATTGAACACTGGAGAGCATTATCATAGGGAAAGCTAATACGCCTGCTGCCATATACCTGTGGGTTGTGGCTGGCTGGTTGAAAGACCTCAGACAAGGGGTCATGAGGACTCAATATTCACTGCGGACAGATGCTCAGACCCAACAGGCTCTGTCATGCATGTGAACCTGGCTGTTGTTCACTCTGGCATGAGACTGGTACTCCCTGGCTAGCTTCATAGGGCTTTCACATGATGTCTTGGATATCATTGCACTGTTGTCCTCCCTCTCATAAATGTACAATGAGAAGCTGAGCGATTTGTTGATACAGCTTTACTAGACAATGAAAGCAAAAGCAATTGCAATGCCAGCAAGAGGGGATTACACCACATGCTTGGTCTACTTGAAAAAGCCCCATTTGGACCAATGTGATCATCTCCCCAATCGGGCTGAGGGTGTGAAAAAATGTCTTCAAAAAGAAGAACTATGTTGTTTACCACATGATCCACTGAAGGACGAGTACATCAGAAAGCAAACATTCAGAATAATGCTTTTTATTGCAAAGCTTACGACTAGATGTTTTGATTGATTCACATCCATTTCTACACTTAAGCAATCAATTGAGTGATACAACCAGACAGGGGATGCTACCTTGAAGGCATAGTTGCTCACTGCGTTGACTACATCCTTGAAGAGTATCTTGGAGGTGAAGGTGTGTCCATGATAGACGATGGGCTCTCCGTTGGCACCATCCCAGCAGTCCACTTCCACACACCGACAGCCACGACTCAGAGCCCTGAGCAGCAAAACAAATTCACTCATTATTTTATCTATTTACTCAGGGTCACAAGATGGTAGAACGTATGCTGGCCACCAAATTAATTCATTTGTTAATGGCATTATCAGACTTACGTTTACAGCTTGATGAATTAGAATAAATCACTTAGGAAGAATTGGACTTAATTCTATTGATGCATTTTGTAAAACTAATGAATGGTGGAAGATGGGCAATGTCAAAGTGAAGCTCATCACCCCTGAGAGGAACACATTAGGTAAGGGATTTGCGCTGATGGAAATCTATAAAATTGGTTGGTAAGTGGATTTAGAGATGCATAGGTGATAGTTGCAGTGGCGTTTCTGGATGTGTGCCACAGGCAAACTTTAGTTGTCTTGCAATCAACTACAGACCTATTTGAAGGGCACTGAAAGGTTCTTTGATGAACCAGAAATGGTTCTTCTATGGCATCCATCCGAAGAACCATTTTCAGTTCCAGATGGCACCTTTATTTTAGTATTTATTTTAAGTAGTCTTCCAGCACCGGTTACAGTATTCGCTGTGCAAATGCACATTTTTCCATTAGTGGGCACTTATTGAGGTCATTGGAACATCCCAAAAACATTTCCTTCAGTTAACCCAGCGGCATCACCTGATGTATCCCTCCACACTGCTCTGCCCTCGGAGCTGGTCCTCCATCAGGTAAGTGTTGTGGGAGGAGGAGATGAAGTAATGGCACAGCGGCTGGCTCATGTCCTGGAAGACACCCTGCCACTGTGGGTTGAAGATGGAGCCCTCAGCTGAGCCGAGGTACATCAAGAAGCCGTCAAATGTCATGGCATTCAGCAGCTTGGCTGGAAATACAGCAGGGGTGTGTCAGACCCTCCTCACATAGTGCTGGCACCCAACCTTCAGTACCAAGTGACAGGCCTTCACAATAATTGTACACCAAGGTTCATTATATACAACATACAGGCCGTGTACCTGTGTCAGACCGCTCGTAGCGCTCAATGAGCTGCGTGGCATGCTGCTGGATGTCAACCCCGTCCAGCTGTTTCTCTCTCAGGAAGTCCTCCAAGTCACTTTGGGATAACTTCTGGCCATCAACCGAGTACTCCTGGAAAACCTTCAGGACATCCTCCCGCTGGGTCAACATCTTGTAGAAGAGCACAAACTCATCGTCCTCCAGTGTACCCGACTGGGACTTATCAGCCATCTGAGAAGAGAAAGGATCATGCTGTTGCTATATGGATAAATGCATCAAAACCCAAGAGGTCTTACAGCGGCCATAGAAACCAAACAGTAGATGTGGAATGCTTCAATCACAAGCGAAACCATAGTTTAGGTATTCAGCTCGAAGGCTCTCACTGTGAAGAGACGGTGAGCGTGGTGCTCGTTCATGTCCACATTCATCATTTTCAGTAAGTCTTGCACTTCCTTGAAGTTCATCCTGCCATCGTTGTTCTTGTCTGCCTTCCTGAACCAGTCACCAATCCATCTGGGTAGGCCACTTCAGGAGTGTCACATTCAATAGTGGCTGAAATATTCTGACAGCTTTGGAAGAGATACTTGATGAAGACTGACACACTGCACAATAAACTTTACTGTATATTTACTCAGTTCTTTAATATGTATAGCAGTTAAGCTCTGACTGTATCAAGAATCCAAAAGGTGCATTTACCAAGAAGGTGCTCTGGGAACCATTTGTATACATTTTCTATGTTATATTTAATTTGATCTAATGTTTTCAATCTCATTTAGTCTCACATTAATTGTTATTCTTTGACAGGAAGTGAATGTGCTACACACCCATCATCCAGCCTGACCTCCACAGCCTTACCTTCCACCTCACCATACATGACACACTACTTTGTACACTGGCACTGAACATCGGCACTGGGCACAAATCATGAGGTGCATAATCTTTCAATGTGGTCATAATTCAGAGGATGCTGAGGTATCAATATCCAGTTGGCAGGTGGCCATGAGGTGTGGGGAACTCCATGCTACAATGGGGATACCATTTTTGATTGCAATTCAGCCTTTATTGACTAGTTGATGAGATTGAGTCTCTTTTGTACTGTCTATCCTTTTGCTAATAACCACAACTTTGGTTGGACTGAAAACCAGCAAACACTTTGAAAGCATTGATGACTGAAAACCCTGAGTGAAAGATACTGGTCAAGTTTCTCCCGCTCCCCCATGTTCTCCAGGTTATCGATCAGCTTCCTCATGCCTCTGATCCAGGACTGCGCCTCCTCGGCTGACTCGGCCACCAGGTCCAGGTTGCCCCTGCGACCACGGAAGACCAGTGTGAAGCATCGGTCCGCTGGGAACTCATCAGCGATGCTGAGCAGTACCTCGGACTGGTGTCCATCTCGTATTGCCTCCACATCACTCACTGAAACTGGGCACAAAGACCAACACAGGATAGAGAACTAATTATATTATGTCAGATACAGTTAATAACAATCAGTGATGATCAGTTATTCATCAAAAAGCTAGATGAACAATGATGAAATGGGAATGGGGAATCTTGTTTTCTTCACTAGAAAAGCACCTTTGGGGGGGAGCGCTTAATCACATTTTCTCTATTGGAAGAGCAACCTGAACAGCACTTTCTCACTTTTTATCTACTGGAAAGGCTCCCTGGAGGGTGTCTAATCACATTTTCTCTACTGGACGTCCCAATTTTATCATATTTCTCTACTAACTGGGAACCCTAGAGGGCACTTCATTTTGTTTTCTCTACTAACAGGGAACCCTAGAGGGCACTTCATCACGTTTTCCCTACTAACAGGGAACCCTAGAGGGCACTTCATTTTGTTTTCTCTACTAACAGGGAACCCTAGAGGGCACTTCATCTCGTTTTCTTTACTAACAGGGAATCCTAGAGGGCACTTCATCCACCTCATTTTCTCTACTAACAGGGAATCCTAGAGGGCACTTCATCACGTTTTCTCTACTAACAGGGAACCCTAGAGGGCACTTCATCTCGTTTTCTCTACTAACAGGGAATCCTAGAGGGCACTTCATCTACCTCATTTTCTCTACTAACAGGGAATCCTAGAGGGCACTTCATCACGTTTTCTCTACTAACAGGGAATCCTAGAGGGCACTTCATCTCGTTTTCTCTACTAACAGGGAATCCTAGAGGGCACTTCATCTCGTTTTCTTTACTAACAGGGAACCCTAGAGGGCACTTCATCACGTTTTCTCTACTAACAGGGAACCCTAGAGGGCACTTCATTTTGTTTTCTCTACTAACAGGGAATCCTAGAGGGCACTTCATCCACCTCATTTTCTCTACTAACAGGGAATCCTAGAGGGCACTTCATCCCGTTTTCTTTACTAACAGGGAACCCTAGAGGGCACTTCATCACGTTTTCTCTACTAACAGGGAACCCTAGAGGGCACTTCATTTTGTTTTCTCTACTAACAAGGAACCCTAGAGGGCACTTCATCTCATTTTCTTTACTAACAGGGAACCCTAGAGGGCACCTCATCTCGTTTTCTTTACTAACAGGGAACCTGAGAGGGCACTTCATCACGTTTTCTCTACTAACAGGGAACCCTAGAGAACACTTCATCTTGTTTTCTCTACTAACAGGTCATGTCTCAATGTTTGACCAGAAAGGTCCATCACATGAGTAAATCATTTGGTCTTACATGTGGAGTGAGTGTTGCCAGCCTTCTTGGACGTGTACCAGATGGTCATATAGTCATCCTGCAGTTTGAAGTAGCGCTGCTTCTTCCAGGTACGAGACTTGATTTTCCTCATTACCGTCCCCACCAGCATGGACTGGAGGTTGTCATCCCCCTGGATGCCTGGAAAGAGAAGGACAGGTATACCGATTAGTTTTATATTGATAAGAGTATGATTAGATCGTATTTCTGCTCTTATGTAGGGAAATCCAACTGTTAACATCCCATTATTAATTCCATTACCAAGTTTAGGTTGCATGTTGCCTACCAATTTGAACATGAAGAGTCCATTTCACATGCTATGGAGTACACTAAAAATCATGTACATGGAGTTTTCAATTCTAATCTTCATTTTGGCAGTAATTATGCCATTTCAAACATGGAAATGAACACATTTGGATTAAGATTTGGTCAGACAAGCTCTATAAATAATATACTATAATGAGTTAATTCAAGCTCTGAATCATTCTTTAAGACAATATCTGAAATCTTACTTTATATGCACTGACTAGACTATAATTTAAGTGTTAACAACCTGGCCAGTATCAGTCATATGTTGTTCTAACACAAACTCAAATGTACATAGTGCACTAATGGTGAATTGACACATGTCCTCAGTCTAATATTTTAAATAGGAAACCATAAAAAACAGACTTACGGAGGCCAGACAGTGTGGAAGCCATTCGTTGTTGTCTCACACTTCTGCCATCTAAAGAAAAGAGGTTAATTATTCATGGAGGTTTTAGACATTCAGACCTGATGGTAAATTCATCAGCGAAACAAATGATTATTTATTTGTATTTGACAGTCCACACTCACAAAAGCCCTCATCGCTGCATCCATTGCAGGACTACCATTCAACACTATGCAGTGGCCATCTTCTTCTTTTTGTATTGCCACCAGAAGATGAGACAACAAATGCAATAAATAACAATTAATTATTTTGTAAGCTATTCTGAATCTGGTCTTCTGAAGGCATCTGGATGTTCTGAAATTTGATTATTGAGCTTTTTTAGCTTTTTACTGGGACATTGTGGAAATCCCTGCCAGGCCTGAGACCTATTCTGCAATAAATAGATTTGAATTATTCACTCCTGATTTAGGCAATATGGTAAATGTATGTATACATCTTAAGTAAAGCTTAGTCGACAGAGCCTTTTGCTGCAGAGAAAATGCTACTTACATACAGATACATTATAGTAGATGTTGCCCAGTGTTGCTGATGGTGCCACCAGGCAGCTCGCTCAGCTGATCTGGATGTTCTTTTGCTGCTCTGTGATGTTTTCACTGCATTCTCTGCTATCCTGCACTTTTTGTTCTGTCCCGGTGTCGCACTCACTAAGTCAACTAATCTCCCCAAATCCCTGTCATGGTCTCAGCATTCCTTTCACTAATGACCTAAACTAACTGAGTGCTGGTCCAACCCGTGCTCAAAAACACCTAACATCATTTATTTCATGAATAAAGTTCATTCTTATGTACAGAACTATACCATTTGATCAAAACCACCTTTTCTCAGCCGGCAGTAATGCGATTATGATTGGCTAAGCTTCCACTGGGTCACTAGGCCTAGACAATAGATACACTGCAGTAAATACATTACAATAAAACACAGCAAATACATGACATAGACAAAGAATACACAAAAACACACAACATGAACTCGATCAGAAAGTCCAGAGGGTTTAGAATTGAAATATGTATTCAGTTCTAGGACAACGGTCCTGTGTTTCTCTCACGGGTGGCACATCTAGTTTACATAAAGTCAGAGATAACATGAAAATGTTGTCTGTTAGCAAACAGATTCAAAATTCACTCGACAGTGTGTCTGGTTTTCTGTCTCGTCCTACATTTCCTAACAAAGTGGTTAAAAACTGTGCTGAATATTCCTATGATTTCTTTTTTTACTGTTGTCGTACATCCACACATATTAAAGGTCCAACTATCACTGGCTGTTCATGGAAGTGTCGTACCGCGTTTCCCTGTTTTATAGCCCTTCATAGGTAAAGTAAAAAGAAGCCTTCTGTCATATTGCTATGTGGGTCTGACCTGTTGCAGGATCATCCCTGAGTCCCGGTCGGTGCTGCAGAGCTGGAACAGATCAGATGGCCCGGGAGCTGCTGCCGTCCCTCTGCATGCCGAGCTGCAGTGATGGAGGACGACTGAAGCCAGAGTGTCCTCTCTGTGATGCTCACCCCCCCCCCCCCCCCCCCCCCCCGGATCCCTCTCTCTCTCCGGATCCCTTCAGTCCTGTTGCTCGAGCAGCTGTTTGGCCCCGCTTAGCATTTCTTAAACTACTCTGAGAGTTGTATCCTCATTACGTCCCGTGGACAAGGAGAGGAGGACGGTGTATTGGCAAGAATCTGGCAATATAATAAGCATCACGATACAGTTACCATTCAATAGCTTGGGATTTTTAAAAAAATGTAATTTCAGGGAAACTGTCATAAAGAAGAGAGAAGAGTTACAAATGTTGCTTTCTCTGAGCAGAGTGGTGCGCCTTGTGTCTGACCCTCCAAGCATCTGATCCAAAGACCCTTTATGGTCTTCATGTCGGACCAGATCTGGTCCTGGACCCCCTCTGTCCCATCAGGGGGAGGACCAGCAGAGCTCCACAGTGTTGTCTGTCCCGTGTAATGTTACTAAGCCGCGCTCATCAAACTTTGATCAGGCCAGTTTAGCAGCAGGCCACGGGGACAGCACCATCACATTAACAGACTGACCCCAGATCACCTCTGCAGTCATAACTGACATCCCATCCCATCCCAGCGGAGAGCTCACACTCATACGTTCAGAAGTTAATATTAATATTCTCTCTGTGGTCTTCATCTGTGCTCCCTGCTCAGGTTCGGAGGCATTAATAAACCACAGCTTCAGATCAGTTTCCCAGCTCAGATTACACGCAGCGAGCCAAGACTAAAATGGAAGGGCTCCCTCACAATGACCTCCTCTCAGGAGAGAAAAACTACAGTACCCAGCAGCCACCTCTACAATAAGTGCCCTGAAGTCATTTACACTACACCCACTCCTTAATGTAATGGCTTCTTCTCTGGCCCATTCTACACCCTCCTACCAAGTTTCCACTCACCCCCACTAGGCATCCAGGTTCTGTGGTTCCTGCATCAGAATCAGCTCAAACAAGCCTCATGTTACAACGGGTTAGTTAATTATATAACATGTAACATAAATATCAGAGATGAGCCCACAGCGGACACTGAGCCTAAACTACACCAAGATGGTACCTTTTTATTTCCCTTTGGATCATGCATTTATTAATAATGTTCCTCTCTTTTTCAGCACGATAGAAAGAACGCCCCAAAGCTTCAACCGCCCTTATTCTAAATACTATAATAATACTGCTGGAGAAGGCGCCAATGTTGATGTACAAACAGCTTCTGGTCTCCAGAACATTACTGAAATACTCAGATCAGTAACACAGAGGGCAGGGCTACTGCAGCAGAAGGAAGGGGCTCAAGCTGTTATTTGTGGAGCACCAATTTATTGTAGATGCGTAAATATGTTTCAGGGCATGAGGCGACACACGTGAATGTCTTTAGAATCACGAGAACGTAAGTACAGGAGCTCAAGCGACTCGCTTCTGAACACAAAGGATTCTGTCCTTTGAAAGAGTTTCATAAAAACAGTGTCTGCTAGGCACTCCTCTGCTGGTGTTCCTCAGAGTGGGGTGGGGCGGGGGGGGGGGGGGGGGGTCACTGTGGAGGGAGAAGGATGCCCCGGGGGTTGCTGACCTGACCCTCCTGCAGCTTCTTCACCAGCCAGGCCAGCCAGCGCTTGGTGGCGGGTGTCGTCCTTCAGGACCTGGGCTAAGGTGGTGTCTTTGAGCTGGTCGGGGAGGAGACAAACCCTGGTCAGCTGCATTTCCAAGTGCCCACACAGGTTCAAAATGTTAGGGGGGTGGGGGGGGATGTGGGGTCAACGCGGTGAACATATTGACCTATGAACATTTTGACATCGTCTCTGTGGAAACAGTCTGTGTTTTTGTCTCCAGACTGTTGGTCTCAGTCAGATAAACTACGCTTCCTTCAAGAATTCAAGGTAACACTTTGTGGTGAAGCGTTCCTTTAAATGAGCAGATTCAGAGTCGTGATTAGTGTCATAATAATCCACATTCTAATGTGTATGTCTGCATTAATACCATGATAATAAAACTATAGGGAATCAAATGGACATGGATTAAATTAAGTAATAAATTGAATTGTTCATGAAAAACTATTGCCGCAATACACATCACTCACTTGTGAGATGTGATGTATTTTGTTGCTGTGCGTCACAAACTAAATATAATGAGAATGTTACATAAATCATGTGGGATTGGGCCTTATGAGGACAGTGATACTAGTCTCATGAGCTAGACGAGCTGTGGTTTGTGCAAAATGCTGCAGTAACAACAGTGAAGAGGCTGAACTGATCTAAATGAGCTGTGTGCATATGATTCCTCTATCAGAGATGGGTAGATGTCAAAGATTTTCCTAGCAATGGCAGAGAATATTTCATTTTGGAGGATAATGCCTGAGAGGACAGATGCACTGGCTGTGTGTAAGTGCTTCACCTGCCTAACCTGGCGGGACTCCAGCACGTGTAACCCTAGATGTGTGGAAAACATTGGCCCGACTCACCTGCAGCAGGGCCGCTACGGTGAACAGCGTGGGAGCCAGATCGTGTGCGGACTCCCTCTTTGTGCTGAGCTCCAGCAGGGCACTCTCCCTGGCCTCTGGACCGGACAGCTCGCTGATCCACTGGTGGATCTTTTCTCTGTCCACTTGTGCCGGTGCTGAAAGCATGATGGGACATGTAGTTCTCTCTGGTACAGGGACCGTGCCACATTTAAAACCCGTCAGTGTGATGAAGACTGGCCAAAAGTGTTGCATCTGGTAAACTCCAACTCTCTAGGAAGCAGTGTTCCAGTGTCTGGGGCTTTTACTGTGAAGGCTAGAACGGAAGAAGAGAAAGGGGGAAATGCGCTACTGTGGTGTGTATTTCGAGAGGAATACAGTTGTTGCCATCTTGGCGCAGACTACGGGGCCCTGTGTTATTATTGTATTACTATGATAAAGCATAGGTGCAACATACGTCTCGGCTACAGCACTGTACTGTAGCGGACTTATACCACACCTGAGCTCGCCACTGTTAGCTCACGCTAGCTAGCACAACTACAGTACTTCCGGTGTGCTGTTTTCAAATTAAAGGCACAGTTATTGCTAAGTACTGCTACAGATGTATTTGGAACTACACACACATAGACATTTATTTTCCTTCGGTTGTCGAAAAAAAAGTGAATAAGCATAATTTTGTGCTTTTTTTGTGATGGAGTTAAACACATCCACACAGTAAGTTAATGTTCTGCCCCAAACTACAAAGTATAGTATAATATACAGCCCTGCGTTACACCGTGTGCAGTCAACAGAAACATGAATCCCATTAAAAACGGATTGTGAGGGAAACGTTTTATTATAGAATATTAAATATGTTCACAGAGAAAACTGCTGCTCTAGAAATGATAGTTTCCAGTTTCCTTGTACATGCTTATGTGTTTTTTAACCACATTGTGAGGTCTGTTTATGAATGTGTACGCTACACAGATACAAAATCTGAACTTCATACTAAAAGGATGTCACATTTAATATTAGTTATGGCTTTACATTCAGCACCGATGTTTTGTTGACAAACTGTATTAAAGAACAACAACAACAACAACAACAACAAACAATGTCAGTTGTCTTGTGTGGAGGTCTGGTGACATCTGGTGATTCCTGATGAGGTTCCTGAGATGAAAGAGAGAAATATGGTAAAGAATAATAACAATAATCTCATACTTATTAATATAGTGTGTAAACTGAATTTGAATAATACTGCAGTAAGTAAAACACATCGTATTTGTGCAGGACGGCCCTTGACCATGTTGACCATGTTTTTATTAATGTACTATCTCAATGAAATTCGAATTAATCAATATTTATTTTGACATGAAAAATGTAAGATGTGATAATTGAACACTCTACAGTATTGCCGCACTTTGCTGCCCTCTAGTGGATTCTTCAGGAAGCGGTTCTCTGTGCATGTTTTGGTCGTTCCATAACGTGCATGAGGCTCATGTTTGCTCTGACTCAGTTCAAGGGTCACCTGTGTTCTCCTGTAGGAGAGAGGCCTCTTCTGCCTGGACCTCCTGGTGGCCAACGGTCTGCGGCTCTCTAACAAAACGGAGTCCTGCACACAGTTTCACTTGTCATTCAAATGTTTCGGGCTGTTTCATGGAAGACAAGCATGTGTTGAATGGACCGAACAAACGGAACCAACCTGTTTCATAAAGCAACTTGGAGCTGATGAGTACAAGAAAGAAAACTAACCATGAGATGAAAGAGAGTTAACTTAAACTCTGGGTCAGTTAACACCATGGAACCAATGATGATGGCTTTCTTTATTTACAAAGCACGAGCTTAACTCAGGGGGAATAAACTCTAATCAGATGCTCTGGAACCGAAAACTCAGAGTTCTTCTTCTCAGGATTATTAAACTCAGAATTCAGGGCTAGGCTCAGAGTTGTTAAACCTGCTTTCTGAAACAGTCCAGGAGGGATCAGTCAGACTTATTCAAACCTGGCAACAACATAAATAATCCAAAGGAAACCAACGGGGTCAACATATCCACGGTCAATATGAAGTAGAATTTCCTTTGACAATGTGAATAGAATAGCATCTGGTCCTAGGAGAAAAGGAGTAACCTGAAGAAGGGGTCCTTGAGGTCCAGGACGTTTCCAGATCTGAAGCCTGATTGGTCAACTGTGGCGGTGATGTTGATGTCATAGCTCTGCCTGGGATGTGGAAAAAGTTCATGATTATTCGTTACACTCACAGGTCACAGACAGAAATCACTATTGACTGATTGATCTGGAACTGTTCTGAAGCAAAACAATGCTGCAGTAGCAAGGAGACTGCCGTTATAAAGCTGGACACACGATCTACGTTTCCCGTCCCACTCAAGGATCTTCAGGGGAAAACATTTTGAAGACCAGGCTTGATGGAAGTACAGCTGTACCTGTCGTTAGCGGCCAGCAGGACCGTCCCAGACAGAGTCTGTCCCAGCTTGGCGAAGAGCGGCGTCTGAAGCAAACATCTGACCTGATACCAGCGGGTCAGAGGCTCCGTGGGAGCTGTGGAGAGCCACACTGTTGACCTGCAGAGACCCAGAGAGAGAGAGAGAGGGGGGGGGTCACTAGTACATCTAAAGCAGGCGCCAGCCTCCGGTTCTGAAGAGTGAAGCCAATGCGTAAGTGTCTTAAACTTGCATTCTTACTAATGGCCAGCAGGGAGCAACTCCTCTGGTTTCAAAAAGAAGTCTGATTGTATAGAAGTATACGAGAAAATAGACCACGACGCAGGGGATGCTTTAGGGCGGGGCTAGAGATGGCGACGGCAAAAATGCCGAATTTGAGGCTTCAAAGCGGCAATCCACAAATCAATGGGCAACTGCGTCCACTTCTTATGTACAGTCCATCACATAAAGCAAGGACTCTCTGTCTGTCTGTCTGTGTGCTCTTCACATATCTCGACCACTGTGGATCAGCTGTTGTGCATCTCTTACTTGGATCCTACATAGGCCACATCGAACCAGAAGGCCAGTCCATGGACCAGACCGGACTGCAGCAGTGTGAACACAAAGGGAATCTCCATTCTGGAAGAAACAAACAGGTTTGATTCCTAGACTCGGTAAGTTGTTCTGCATTTTGACTAATTCATTTGATCACGTCAGCATTTAGATCATTGGTTGCATCAGTAATACCTATCACTTCATACATTTCAGATCTTTGGCGACTCTTCACTTTAAAACACTATCATGTGTCAATCAAACAGCTCTGGCAGTACGCCATTTCATTTCCTCTCAATGTTCTGCTGATTCAGCACACATTTTTAGTTGTTAGTGGACTTAATAAGTTCTTAGTAGTAGAGGCATCTAAAGCCCCTTTCAACAAACAGGAAGTGTTTCCCATAAAATGACATCAGAATAGTGCTGATTGCTTGATGAGCATCTGTGGTGCACTATAGTGTTCATTAAATGTGCATACGGTTACTAAATGCACTGGTTAAAATCCAGTTTTACCGATAACACCTCATCATCCATCATGATTATGGATCTAACCTGTGCAGGTCTTCTTCTTTCGCCTCCATGAAGTTGATGCAGTGCTTGACAGACCTCGCCATCAGGATCTGAACATCAAATGAGTCCTGAAACAGACAACGAATAAAGAATCTGAAAATGAAATTGAATTTAAATATAACATTTTTCCTTCTGGGGAATATTTTAGATGCCCTCTGCATTATCCTACACATCTGTTTAGTGTCTTTACAGACTTTGAAATTGAACATTTCCTTTCTTAACACACTGAAGGTTACCGAGTTGTGCCACACGTACCACTATCGGCTGTCTGAAAAACTCCTCCACTGTAGCATTGTGGAGAGCACTCAGGTTAACTCCGTAGAAGCCTCTCTGCTGCCTGAAGAAGGAGAAGTCATTTACTCAGTCAGCTGACTGACACAGGTGGTAGTTCATGAGCAGATTCCTGTATTCAACAAATGATCAAGTCATTCTTTAGTCTCTGCTGTTACTGGTTCCTGTGGATACTGTTACATGTTTGTCGGATTTATCAAGAGTTGCCTCTCGTGCCGTTTAGCCGAGTGCCGCTCTGTGTACAGGATGTGATGGAAGGATGTAATGAGGATGATTACTGTGACTCAGGTAACTTTTTCCTGTTGGGATGCTGGAGGTCTCACCAAAAGTTACAGATCCTGAATGCAGCCAACCTATCCGTCCTTAAAATCACTTTACAGATTTCACCGATCTGTTAAGTGATCACAGATTTAAGGAGCAAGCCGTCTATGGACGCTTTAATCCACAATCTCCTTCTTTCGGTCACTACTCAAAGCCAATTGCTAATTGCATCAGTGTATAGTTTACCTTCATTCCTCAAGGCTGACTGAGCCTGACTTTCACACATAGTGGAGGAGCAGTGAAGGGCACAGACCATGGCAGCGCACACACACACACACACACACACACACACACACACACACACACACACACACACACACACACACATGCTGGTATGCTTGCATGCACTTGTGCACAAACAAACTGTACAGCAGATGTTGTATTGTTTGCACAGATTTTCCAGGAAACATGGATACAGCAGAATAGAGCTTTTCCACTTTTGTGGAAGAAGACATATTCTGCAGGAACTAAATAAATGAGTGAGTCAAAAAGAAATGCTTCTCATCTTCATGTCTCTCCCATTTGGTGACCTCGGTTATGTTCATTGCATCACTATATCCAGGTGTAGCAGCTGTCCAGGCCAGAATACTGGTTCGCTGTTACACAGATGACTTGTATTGTTCAGCCTGAATGAGGCTCTTTACTGTAGTTTGCTCTTGACAGGGTCCTCTCTTCATAATACTGTAACATCCTGTTTTGATAGAATATAGTAACATTCTATACACCTGAAGATTTATACATGGTAGTCAATTAAACACAGATCTCTTTTAATTGTACGCTGTGGTTGGATGGGGATCTTTCTACTTTTTTATCTTGAATATCTTTTTTTCATGATCATTGGATGCAAAAAGCGTGATTGCATATACTGTGAAATTTGACTAATCGCCCACGTTCTGTCAGAATCCAATTCTTCAAAAAACATTCACCTGACTGAGAGGACAATGTAATCATATCAATAGCACATAACATCAGCTTTAACCCCAGTGTATCGGCCTACAAAAGCTCATACCAGTCTTGGTTCCCCTGTATGAGTCAGCACTGGACTGAACTCGAGCGTTTAACACCCAACAGGAAACATGGCTGACTGAGGAACATGTGTGTCTCTGTGAGAGAGACGGAGACAGGGGGGAAGAAAGGGAGCCAGTGTGTTTGCGTCCTCATGCATGGATTTATGCCTATACATGCTTGTGTGTGTGTGTGTGTGTGTGTGTGTGTGTGTGTGAGACCAGAAACTAGCTCGTGCGTAGTGTTCGAAGTAAAGCTGCTCATCACTGAAGGGAGCCAGATGAATATCTCCATAGGAGGGAAACATCAGACCTGGAGACAGAGAGAGAGAGACACACAAAGGGCAAATAAGACAGAGAGCTAAACTAACAGTGACAGTAAACAGAGACAGAAGTAAAGTCAGAGACACAAGCAGACACTTAGACTGACTAGGTAAACGGCTGGAGTAACCCCTTTGAGGGCCTCAGGGAAGAAATGAGCTGTCCCAGGTCAAGAAAGGATATTCTAGTTCTAAGTGCCAAGTCAATACCAACAAGTCCCAAGTCAAAACCCAAGTCAATACCTAAAAGTGCAGAGTCAACATGGGAAATTCCCAAAGCAGGACCCAAGTCAATACGCCCAAGTCCAAAAATGAAGTCCCAAAGCAAGTTCCAAGTCAACACAAACTTGTCCCAAGTAATTCCCCTCCTCCAACTAGAGTTTACCATAGGCCCCCTACACAAGACACAGTCCTCAAGATTGGGACCTTAATTGGAACCTAATACCTTACATTAGTACTAAAATTAAAATGTATTAGTTTTATTAACTGTCATATCAACACTTTGGGTCAACAGTGTCTGAGGTTTTGTCCTCTGCATCCCTGATGTTTCTCTACTCCTACCATTGGGTCTCAGCCATTTTTTGGCATGCAAGAAGCTCTCCATGAGTTTTAGATTGAGCAGCATGTATCCCATTGGCTCAGAGACAATGACGTCGACCATGTCGGGACAGCTGACCTCCTCCACCTTCCCTTCTAGAACCCTGATCCGCTCGGACAGACTGTTATTCTGGACCAGGATCTGCACAGGAGAAAGACACATGTGCACTGTAAAACAACATACCTACTAACGCATCCCCATTTTCCCCATAAGACCATGACAAATACATTGGACCACGCTGTATGGAGAAGGCAGTAAAAGTCTCATTGTTGTGAGAAGGAAAGGTCCATCTAGATACTATACAACCAGACCTATCTACAGCGATGAACATCTGGAGAGGGAAGTCATTTCAGGTTTCCAGTTACTGTTATTTGTGCCAAACACCAATCTTACCACTAAAACCAGCCAGTAATTCCATTATTTTTTTTAAATTACACATGATTAGCTGTGTTCACATAGAGCCGTTAATTACAGTAATTATCTGAATAAGAGCCCGATCAGAATACAACTTCCTTAAAGGGAAAATTCACTGATTCTTAACCTCATCTCTACCTATCCGAGTTAGGTATTTAGTGTGAAATACGCCGGCAGGTGTTACTAATGTTCTCTGTGTCTCTGGGCCGTATACCAGCGGCATGACAGTCACTGACTTATCATACTAAGGAACAAAAGAGTGATACTCCAGTGCTGCTGTCTGTGGGGCGCAATGCCGCTGAAAAACATCCTTGTTCTCATGCTCGTTCTTGCGTTACGTTTCCAGCAGCGAAAATGGCATCCCAAAATATGAGTGTAGAGGATCTTATGGACAAGGATTTGTTACACTGTAGAATTAAAGTGTAGATTTGACAATATAGATTTTACAGCGTTTTTGGCTGACTCTCATATTCAGACTCAGAAGGCGTGAGAGCTGCAGGTGAATATTTTCCTTATTGACGTTTTGTGAGTTTTCTGTTGACGTAGTAAAAACGCCATTGGCGTGCAATGCATCCTGGTACTTGTGGGCACAAGCGGCAGCAGGAGAGATCAGCTTTCTCTGTCAATAAAGCAGCACTAGGGAATGTTCAGTGGATGACATTTACCATCAGCAATGATTAGACATCCACATGAGACATGGAGAATTTTCCCTTTAAAGGGATAGTTTTTAGGTACTTATCCACAGTTTGGCACTTCCCTAGTTTGGAGGAACAGACCAGCACTGGAGCAAAGCCATGTACAGCTGTGGGCGGGGGGCAGCAGCAAAACGTATTTTAGACATCTAAGAAGATCAATATCCATTTCAAAGTTGGCTATATTCAGAACATTGTCACCGCGTTACCTTTCTGACGGGGAACTGAAGCCGTTCTATGCTCTCTTCACAGCCAACATCTATGAGTTCAGTAATAGATGAAGAAGAAACACCACGTTATCTTCTTCTGCTGCTGCTGCTGCTATAGAGTTCTTTTATCCTCTATGGTGCTTAACATAGAAACACAGACGTCTCCCAGATAATGAAGCAATCCTGTAGGTTTGTATTGTGGCCAATTTTTTAATTTCGTCCATCATTTTGGCATGGTTGATGGCTCAAAATATTACAATGGTCAAGTGCCTCCGTCATTGCCGTTGCCATGGAGAAGAAGCCAGTCAGAGGCAGGAATTTAAGTGGGAGCCAATTCAGAACACTTTGTGAACAAAGCGCGATCATTTCAAGCCGTAGGTGTGCTCGGACGACACGCACTGTTTTGAACAGTTTTAAATACATGAACCATTTGTTCTATTTGTCCACTTTTCGAGATATCTTTCTCTGAGATTTCCACCCCAAGCAGGCAAACCTGACTCCATGTTAATGTTTAATATTCATATGAAGGCAGGTATAATCCAGTACTGTGTGCAGCGGCATCTCTCTGCTGCAGCCCCTCTCCTTCTGAACATCGGGCCAGATGTTGCTGCAATCCATTAACTCCCCAGTATGCCACGCTCTGCATCTGATGTATGTACTCTATGTGTGTGAGAGTGCGTTTAGTGCATTGCTGTGGTTTCCTTTTAGCCTCTAACTAGGCCAGCAGACACATAACATCGCTCTCCAAAAATCTGCATGGGCGATTCAGTCAAAGTGTGTTTCCTGCAGAGAGCTTTAAAGCATGTGAGCATTAGAGCTTACGCCATCATGAAGGTGACATTATAATGACAAAGATGGGAGGATGACCTGTGTGTACTTGGCCATCGGGTTGGACTCAACAGCATACACTCTGGTGGCTCCTGCCTGGACTGCAAAGAAAGACAGAATACCAGAACCACAACACACATCCAGAACCACCTACAGAGACAGGAAGAGAAAGGGAGAGCTGGTTGGAACCAACTAAATACATATGCACTCCCAAAACATATACGACATGCGTCTCTGACAGATTTGAAGCAGGGAGGTTGCTGTTAGCTGGTATGAGTTGTTGACCACTAGGCCCCGCCCCCCAACATGTATGTTATACATTTCTTTATTTTGGAAGCATTGAACTGCAGGAAGTATTTAAAATGATAATTCCAAGTCTTATTTTTGTACTTTTGGTCATCATTTCTGTAGGTTATGATGATATTGTAGTCACTAAAGTAGTAAAGTAGCATGACAACATTATATTGATAAGGTCCAACAACAAGAAACACTAACACTCATACAACCAGTACTTCAGTGTAGATAATCTGTGTGGATAAAACCACTTTGTTTATTTGGTTCATGATCTTATTGTTAGCCAGGAGAGCTGGATTCATGTAGTATCAGCAGCTACTGTTGGTTGGTTTATTTGCTAATTATATTAGCTTACGCTCTGGTTCCATTTTACCCAAAGTGTTTTTTTAATGGGAAAACTAAAGTGAAAATGTTTGTTTATCACAAATTGGGTCATATTTTTTAAGTTTTGCCACTATTCCTATGACATATTATCACATTATACTCACCAGAGTAACTGTTATCTGGGAGATGTGGGAACATGGCGACATCACTAGAACAAATAGCAGTTGAAGCAGGAAGTGGGTCTGTAAACTGTGATGGTAACTTACTGTTACATCACAAACAACTTCTTACCACTAACCTGTAGTATTATAGTAAGGTAGACCATTGTTTGGAGGGTTGGCTGATTGAACTATCTTTCAGTATGCTGAACCCCAAATGGTGTGTACGGAAAAATGTAGTACAGCTTTGGCCCATAGACTGTATATACAAGTGGACGTAGTCCTCTTGACGTCCCCCATTGGGCACCGGAAAGATTGAACGGTGTCATTTAGCACAACTAGACACCGTGGTAGTGACCTGTCACTTAAAGCAGCAACGCCATTAATTATGCATAACTTTACGCCTCTATAGGCGAAATGGATGGAGCTTGATGTGTGACTTGGGGAACATGTGAACACACACCTTGTCTCTGAAGTCACTCTCATTGAGTAGAATGGCTCTCTGGTAGGTGGTGATCCTCAGGTAGTCCTGAAGCAGGTTCTGATGCTGGGACAGACAGCTGTGGAACTAAACACACAACAATGACCAGTTTGAAGTTCTTTTTCAAGTATCTCTTTATACCTACACCTGCAAAGTCAGAACTACTGAGTGGCCTACCTGGTAATCCTGTGTAGGGCCATTTTCAGTACTTGGATGTCTTGTTTGGCCTCTCTCAACATCCTTGTTTCCTCTGTCATCTCCTTCGGTGCAACCTTTCCTAGTCTCTTCACCATCCCCTCTCTTCAATAACCGCTGGAAGTTCTTCATATCTGGAGAGTCAGAGAGGACAGGATGTTTTAGTTTAAAGTCCTGAACGCCAGGATCATAAGCAGTGTGAACTTAAGCACGTATGTACAAACCAGTTGGAGTTGTGAACTGCAGCAGGAGACTCTGTTTGCCGACGGTAACCAGGAAGGACTGTCCTCCGACCTGGCAGCAGTCCATCTCCTTGGAAACAGTGATCTGGAAGACTGATGCTCTGTTGGCTGAAAACATATTGCTTTAAACCACACAGGAACCGAAATCTGAGACCCTTGTAGAAATAAAGGTGCTAACTAGAACCATAGAGGGTTCTTTATACGTGTTTCACTTATTTCACCCATTTTTATTTAAGACATTCAGGTCTCCATAATGAATTAATACTTACACAATTACTGGTTAAGATGGAGATTAATGACCATTGTATAAAACATGATACAATGTAGGAGTTAGCTCCATGTTGAGCAGCTAAAACCTAATCATCCAATGGTATGATATATAATGATAGAACACTGCATAATACATTTAGTTTTTAATACTCAGGTACAATTTATATTTCTCTACATTTGAATGCAGAGCTTTTTCTTGTAATAGAGTATTTCACCACTGTGGTACTTTTACCAGTAATAGATAATATAATAAATCTTCCACCACTGACCAGCTTTAACTTCACATGATGTTATTAATGATCAGCTGTCATCAGGACTCCAACATTCCATCTCTGGTTGGGTCCTCAGCTTTATCCAAACACTGCACTTTTGGCACACACTTTTTCCACTACTACAGCCATTCTCTAAATAAACAAACATGGCGTGTGTGTGTGTGTGTGTGTGTGTGTGTGTGTGTGTGTGTGTGTGTGCGTGCTCGCTCACCATCCTGCACAGTGAGCTGCTGAGCCTCCAGTCCTGGGCTGAGGAGCAGAGTGAGCTCCTGCTCTGCTCCCTGTCTGCGCACACTGACCTGCTGCTCCCCGCTCACCTCCTCCTGGACCTGCACCTCCTTCAGAGAACAGCACACTGGATTGTATGACTGCACGCCGCATCGGGCCAAACTACAGCAGATCAGATCCAATAGGAAGTCCTCTGTGCAGCTACTTTTAATATTCACCCTGCAGACTATTCAAATCTACGTTTGGGGCGAAGAGGAGGAAGTCCGAGGTGTGCCAAGCCTGCTGACTGTGATAGGCTGAGACACCTGTCAGTCTAATGAACACGATCAGCCATACCTCTTTTTGAAGTATGATTTTAATTTAACAGAACTTTTCCAAATCATCACCAAAACAAACCTCCAGGTGCTACAGTTTCCTCTCACAGGTTTGGTTTCGGTTAAAGAGCCTTAATTATGCATAACTTTAAAACTGGTGAGTTATGAAAATATTCCCGTCACCTACATTGTCATGAACGTGGATAGTAGTTATAGAGACAAAAATAGGTATTCTTAGGTCCAGAGGTTTGTCAGCACCGGAGGTTGTTCTATGTGGACTTACTCTTAAAGGGCAACACCACCTAAATTAGGATTCCCAATATGCTATTTCCATGGCCTTGCAGAGTTCAATCAATACTTGTGAACATGAGCTGCTGTCTCTCAAAGCCACAAACCAGAGAAGTCAGTCTCTTACTTGTGATGTCATCAAGCTGCTCCAGAGACAATTACTTTTATTTTCTTAAATCCAATTGAGCTTTATTCGTTTGTGTTGTTCTCAGCAGAAAATGTTCCCATGTTCTCAGAACATTCCTCTGGGTGCTCATCTCACCCAATTCATGGTCTATGGAGCACACTTTATACTTGATGACATCGCTCATTTGAGTTTTTGCACTCTACTTTTTGGATTTGGGAGAGAGTTGTTCACGTTCACTTAGACCATTGGAGTAACATGAATGCATTTTGAAAATGTGTGTAGTTCCCTTTTAAATCAACATATTTCTTCACTCAACATGACAAACCTTAATTACTTTGAAGTGAACTGCTCCTAACAACCGCTTCTTTGTTCAGTCAAACAATGTTCATATTCACATCGACATGATGTCAAACGACACAATGATAACAAAAGGGCGATTTAGTCAGAAATAACTGATTATGAAAAACCAGAAGGTTTCTGTTAATTACTTAATCAAACATAGTAAATTGGAGTTGTTTAAACAAGATATCTTCAGCTAATAGGGATATGTAGACTACTTTAGTGCATATAAACACAGTATACATGCCTTTGGCTTAGCATGGTTTTGTTGTCTCATTTCTTGCTGATTCTGCCGTTTTTAACCAGATCAAAAAGCATTAAACCAGAAGAGCTTCGTTTTAGAGCTGGTTAAATTAGAACCGCACAAGTTGTAAGTAAGTATTGAGAGAAGAGCTTGATTAGTTACATCTTGAACCCTACACCTAAAATGCATGAGTATTCACGAGTGCGCCCTCTGCAGCCTCCACTGTTACCTCCTCAGGTGTCTCCATGTGCTCCTCCTCGGCCCGCACCTCCTCCTGCAGAGTGAAGACCCTCACAGAGAAAGCCAACGGCTCTTCGCCCTTCTCCTCCATTCTTCAATGTGAAAGCAAGCTGCTCCTCGAGAAGAAAGAAGAGGAGAGAGCAGAGGGGGTGGAGGTGGAGGAAAAGGGGAGGAGAGATGGAGGAAGGATTAGAGGGAGAAAAGTGGGGAACAGAAGTTAACATGGCAAGAAATCTTTGAATCTATATTTTAGTCATACTGGAACCAACAAATACTGTCGGAATTTTACAGTTACACAGTTACTTTAATGTATTGTGAAACATCAAAGACAAGCATCTACTTTACAAAAGCATAACTGTCGTAATACTTATTCTAAATCATTTCACAACTAGAAAAACAGTGTGAGGCCCCTTTGAAGGATTATTCCTCACAGTCCTTCTGATAAAGCCCAAAGGTTCACAAGTTGCAACTGATGCAGCTTCTTCCTGTGAGGCAGCAGCGTTAACCTCTGCACTACTGTGCCACCACTTGTTCCTGACTTATTAAGCATGTATTAATGGTTCACAAAGCTGTATAGCTATGACTAGATAGATGATATGTTATTAGCATTCATCCTCTGTGGACCATGGATATCTGAGACAAATATCATACCAATCCAGCCAATAGATGTTTCAGCTAAACATGTCACCCTGTAAGTGGTGCAAGAGGAAAAGTCATTTTAAAATAAAGCCACTGCCGCTGAAGCTCATTGTTGAGATTTAGTCCTCTCCATAAAAAAGCCAGGGAGACTTGGTGTAGGTTGGGATCATTTTCCGATTTGATGACTTAGTTTATAAGCTGCTTTCAATCACCAAGAAGATTGGGAGACAGTTCATGGTATAGACGTAATAAAATGTAACTCTGTCTCACGCATCATGGTGGAAAGTCAGTACATTTACAATAACAACACTCCCTCTGCAGGATGTACAGCATCACTACAACAACAGATGAAACATGAACCCATCTCATTTCACAAGAACATTGAAGTCTTTGCTCTTTTGCTGCAGTTGTGTGGCAGGAGGCGACTCCTCTGGTTGTATAGAAGTCTGTGAGAAAATGACTCTACTTCTCTCTTGATTTATTCCCTCAGTAAACATTGTAAACATGAGTTTATGGTCTCAATCTCTAGTTTCAAGTCTTCTTCAATACAGCATGATGTTCATTTAGTAAATTATGGTCCATTTAGAGTCAAACAGACCATAAAGCAGGGTATGCTTTAGGGCGGGGCTACACAGTGATTGAAGTAATAAATCAAGAGAGAAGTAGAGTCATTTTCTCATAGACTTCTATGCAACCAGAGGAGTCGCCCCCTGATGGACATTAGAGATAATGCAGCTTTAAGACACTTCAGTCCACTTGTCTCCCTCCCAGCCTCAGACCTTACCCTGACAATTGTGCTAGTATAACATGTAAAGTTGCTGGTTTGTAGGTCCGGTCATGTTCAGGTGGTGGACTGACGCATATTGTTCCGGGTAGATCGGCTCTCATAACGGGTCGTGTGGGTGCGGGTAATTAACGCTGAGCCAAGCATCACCCGTCTGCTGAATCTGACATAGAACACTCCTTCCACCTCATGGGTAACAAATTAAGTGAGTTAGATGGAGATGGGAAAAAAAGATACTTCATTAATTAAACATGGTTCTGTTGAAACATAAAGACTCACCATTGCAGACCAGTCCACACTGAAGAGACAACATCATCAGAACCAGCAGAGGAAACATCTCGTCACTCTACAGAGACAGAACAGCCTCATTCAGGATCAGATAAACTGTATGATTTTAATATAGCAACATATATACATAATGAAAAGAGAGATTTGGAAAGCCAAACCCCCTTCTACACATTGGTACTTTACATTGTTTAATTACCTTAAAGGTTTAACCATAACAAGAGGAAATAAGGTCCTTCTCTTAAATTCAAAAAGTTCACAAACTGGTCTTACTGGAAAATGTTGAAAGAAGATTGGTGGCGGTGGTGATGATGGTCAGCTGTGTGTTTGCTCCAGTCACCTCCCGTTACAAGACACGCTATCTCAACGGCACCACATGACGCCTTCATGGGCTGTGGGAAATATCAAAACTCGCTTTTACCCTTTTATTGTAATGCAAAAGATTAAATTAAATATGCAGTAAAAGTCATTTAGCGTCGTCATTATTATTAGTAGGTCTGTGAGTACGGAATGGCACTTTACTATCGAATAAATTAGTAAATAAATACAGAAATAAAAAAGGTGTTTTTATTCCATAGGCTTATTCATATATTTATTAACATATTCATGTTATATATTTATGGAATATGAAATAAATTAGCATTCTATAAGTTTGACACGGCTTTCTGTTTTGTTACAGGTTGCTGGCCTTCACAGCTAAACTCAGAGTACATAAAGCAGCACCAGACCTCTACGTTGTGCTGAGTTGGCATCCTGCACAGAGGAACCGGACACCAGCAGGAACGTGGAAAAACACTCACTTGTCCATAACGAGGAACTCAAAGTGCACAGGTAGCATGCAGTATGTACAGTTCAGCAGTGTGTCATGTATCACATGTACGGAGACCAGATATCACTTTTCTGAAACAGAAGATGGCACGAGGCCGGCGCTGCCTGTAAGAGGACTTCCACCAGACTGCAATCCACAGGGGCACGGAGGATGATGCTTTCAGGCTCCGTGGGTAAAAATACACAATATTTCACCAACAAGTGGGCCACTCACTGCTCACCTCATCCATAGGATTATTATTCCAGGTATTGCTGGTACCTTTTGCATTAGTCACTCAGACACAAACATATGAGATGAATAAAGTTCCCCTTTAAATATATGGTTGATAATGGAGTTATTGAAAGGAAATCTCATATTGGAAATCAGAAGATCAGAGGTGGTGAAAACAGCACCCGATGCTCCCACATCATCTGGTGGACCAGTCTGAGTCAATAAGTCCAGTAGTCCACATTCCCAGTCTGTCCTTGTTGTAAAGACAATATTGTAGAAATACAATTGTTCTGAGAAAATCTCTTTAAAAGTGAGCAGACGAACCAGAGGGACAAAGATAAAGAATAAAATCATATAACGAAGCAAAGTTCAGAATCAGACGGACAATGACAGTAAACCACAGGTGTTCAGTAGTATTCACACACACAGGAGAAATGTACATCACTTTACTATCACAGAGATTATGGCTGACATACTACATATCTGTCCTCTTCCTGTTGATTATCAATCGAGGTTGTTTTGGTGCGAGTATAATGGGACTATATGGACCTCCATATAATATCAATAATATGGCACTTAGCTTGTGGTGCTCAAAGCGTCAAAAACACATGATTTGTGCTCATGCTGCTCGTCTGTCTGAAACACTTTAAGCCCCTCCTCCAGTCTGCGCTGATTGGCCTCTGAGAGAAACATGGCACACCTTTGCAAAGGTAGTTCTCAAGCCGCGGTGGGTATGTTCTGATGAGTCAGCATGTTAGAGATTAATTCATTCGTTCATTAATCCTTAATGTTGCCGTGTCAATTTAAAATGCCAGGCTGAACACACACGTGCCGTCCTATTTGTGTACCTTATTCTGTGTTATAGTTCTCCACCTGAAGTCTCCTTTAAGAACCAGCCTCTTGCTCCCCCCTCAGGTCGTCTGGAGAACTGACGGAGGTAAAAGATGATGAAAAACACAGGACCGTGAACACAACAGTCTTCCTCACTCTCTCGGGTGGACTACTCATCTGATCAGAGGACCAGAAACAAAGAGATGTCAGTATGTTAGAATGGTCTTCGAATAGAAATGTGGCTCTTTAACTTTTATCTCTTTCTCAGAATAAAACATGTTTGTGTGTGAGTTACTTATGACCATCTGAACACTAACTGGATAATAATAATAATAGCAGGAGAATTTACGTCACTTAACTTTACAAACAGCAGAATGCCCGAAGGGCTTGTTGATCTGAAACAAGTATTATATACAAAATGTAGTGGATTCTATTCAAATCTTTGCAAAAAAACTCATTCAAACAAGTATTTAACAAAACGAAAATACAAGATAAATAAATATGTTCCAGAGAAATCATGGAAACATTGAGTTTCTATGATGAGCTGGACGGTTTGTTCCTGAAGTTGGAAATGGTATTTTGATATTTATTCAAAACCAATTTCCCAGCATTTCGTCAGAGTGCAGCAGCATGTCACACCTTCTAGCCTGTATAAAATAAGTAGATGGCGTCGCCGTGACGTCACCCACTGGTTTCAGAACTAAGTTTTCAAATTTGGCACTTTGGCCAAAAACCATAAACCACACTGGCGACCTGTCACTCCTTAATAGCCTTCATAGAATTCAAACAGGGAAGTTAGACAAAAACTGAGATAACGTTTATTACGAGACATGGACGTGAAGAAATCCCAAAGAGACGTGTGAAGGTGGATCTTTATTCAATAGTAAATGCGTCATGTTAATGAGCTGGAGCAGCAGCAGTAGAGAAGCAGTGAGTGGAGCTCCTCACAGGGAAGATCCTCCAGGAGAGACGCTGCACAACTGAAACACAAGCCGGTACCACTATAGAATAATGTCACAAACCATAACCAGCAATATTAGACACACACACACACACAGTCTGACAGCCAGTAAGAACACAAGACATGAGCTGATGGACACAGCAGCACCAGAAGAGGCTGAATAACAGCTTCACTTCTCTCCGACGATCCTTTCACAATACTTTTTAGGCCAAGCATGAACTTTAGAAGGTTAGCCCTGGTTGTTTTTTTGTTTTTACAGACAAGACATCAAGGTGGGTGTGGCTGAAGCCCTCGTTAATGAGGGCTGGCTTTGTGTGTGTGTGTGTGTGTGTGTGTGTGTGTTTCGCATTTAAAAAGAAAAGGCTGTGTGATGAAGCTCTGTTAAATGTCAAATAGCAACAGCTGTTAGCTCAACAAGCAAAGCACAGACTGAATAACAGACATCCAGATCATGATGATGAAGGGGGACAGACTTTATTTTCTCCTGACCAGCTTCATCTCACACACACACACACACACACACACACACACACACACACACACACACACACACACACACACACACACACACACACACACACACACACACACACACACACACACACACACACACACACACACACACACACACACACACTTGGTCATGGTACCTTTCAGGGGTTGTTTTTTGTGTGCAAAATATCACCACAAACCAAAAGAATCCAGCAAAGTCTCGTCATCGTACTGGAGCACTACGACCAAAACACGACAAAACACTAGTTCCTACATTTCAACACTAACATTCGCTTCAGTTCCGTCAGGCAGACATCGCATTCATCATAGTGGTTTTCCAATAGGAAGGTCACGTCTCCCGTCTTTCCCACAGGACATGAACGCAGCGCTGGTCTCTACGGGACACGGCAGCACCCTCGGGTGTCTCTCCAACGTCCCCCAAACTTTCAGAGCTCCGAGAGCGCGTTGAGCTCTCGACCGATCGTGTCGGGATCAAAACGTTACGGCCGCTCACTGCTCCTCTCCGGGCGTGTAGTCGGGCCGGCGCGTCTGGACGATTTTCGGCCGCAGGGGGCGGGGCTTGTCGTCTTGGTCACTGTCGTCGGGGGCGGAGCAGGCTCCGCCGCGCTCGTCGTCGCAGACGTGGACCACGACGCTCGGGGTGGTGGGGGTGGCGGTGTGCAGCTCGTACTTGTCCCCTGGAATCACACAAAGAAGAGGTTCAGGAAGTCATGCAGGAGCCTTCAGGAGGGGGCCGGTATGGAGAAAGAATGAGGTGAGGATGTAATGATGCTCGGTTCTTAGTGGGAGGAGTTAGAGAACACACTGGAACTCCAGGATGGGTTGTGTTCAAAGGGGGGCGTACCTGGTCCGAGCTTGGAGATGGCACACAGCAGGTCGTAGTTGACGACCGGCGTGGCGTCCAGAGACTGGGACCAGCCCACCGGAGGGGAGGCGGGGGGCGAGATCAGGAACTGCTTGTCTGGCTTGGGGGGCTCCAGACGAGGATTCCCGATGTGGACGGACTGAAGACACAAGATTGTAAATATGATGAAAATAACAGTTTCATTTATGAATTCCATATTGAGGTCTTTGAGGGCTCCAGGGGGACATTGGTAAACTACAACCCCCCTGTGAGATCAATGCAGCGTGTGGAAACGGGTTCAAACACACTACCTGGGCGAAGTAGAGCCTCATCTCTTTGCCGCTGAAGTCCGTCTTGTGGAGCCGGAGTCTGGCCTCGGCCGCAGCCAGAGCGTCGCTGAAGCTGATCCTCACCCGCCGGAAAGACTTGAAGTACTGGAACTGCACCTCCGGGTCGAAGGACCGGAACAGGGCCTCGAAGGTGGTCTGCAAAGAGGGACTGGAGTCACTCAATGTGTTCCCTTCAGCTGGAGGCTGGGAGCCAGAGGCAGCCATGAATACAGTTATGAGACATGAAGTATATAAATAGCCTCACATCTCACCCTCCTCTGTGTCTGACCGTGTGAGAGCCTCGTGTTTAAATGACCAATCAGTGATACAGGAGAGAAGACAGAAGAATGAAGTGGACAACACACACACACACACACACACAGTGAAACTAAACGGTCCTTGTTCACACTGATGGGGTCTCAGAGGAAAACACAACGTTCTCTTGGAAACTTAAGTCATGGAACTAGTGAAGACTAGCGGCTTCAATCCAAAACTATTCAGCCGCCATTAGCACCATGGAGCTGGTTTGGGCGCTCTCTTACCTGTGCCTCGGGACGGTGGAACACTTCCTGGTTGGTCACCGAGGCAACCAGGCAGAAGCGGTTACACTTGGTGGTCTTGATGTGCATGATGGGAGATCCGGGAAGCCCAAACCGTGTCCACCCGATACCTGAGATGGTCTTCAATGGGGACGACGATGATGATGAAGAGGAAGGGGGAGATCGGTGGAGCGTTGCCTTCCCCAGGGTGACAGATGAGGAGGTAGTGAAAGATGCTCCTTAACAGGAAGCTGCTCCGTTTCCTAGTCCACCTGGATCTTCTTCTGTGGTGGTGAAGCTGTCGTTTCTCTTCTTCTGTCTTCACACTGAATCATCCACGATGTCAGCGATACACTTCTCTACAGTCAACACAGCCTCCTAACCCACAGCCCAAGGTTATCTGGTCTGGGTCTACCACTGAAGGAATGTTCCAGAGATTTGGGTGTGCAGCAGAAAATGTCACTGGGCCTCTTCTAAGCTCACTCTCTCCTCTCTCTCCTCCTGCTCCACTGCCGCTTAAATGAGCTCGAGCCAGCCGATGACGCATTACCCACAATCCCCTCCCTCTCCTCAACCCGGTCTCATCTATTCGTTCATTCAGCGTGAGCCAATCATCCGTGGAGGGAGGGAGGGACGGCCTCTTTCTACTTTTTCTGCCTTTCCCTCTACTGACAGATACTAGCCAATGCTGACTAATCACACAGAAAGGAGGGCTGTGTGTGTGGAGAGAGATACTGGAAAATAATGACATCACCCTTGAGCAAACTGACGCATTAATCTGCTTTCTGTTGCATTCACAAAAACCCTTTGTTGAATGGAAAACATGTGACTAAGAGCCTCTGAACTCTTGATTTCACACACATGCCGAAGACGCATCAGCTGACTGCAGAACATGTCAGCCTTACTTAGTATGGATGAAGCTGAGAGAGAGGGGGGGGGGGGAGACAAAGGGAGAGAGAGAGGACAGCTGACAGACAAAGAGGGGAGATAAGAGGAAAACAAGAGTGGAAGGAGACATGACTGGTAGAAAGAATGCAGGATGGAGGGATACAAAGCAAGAGGTGGTGCTCATGGAAAGTATGCGGTTTGATAACATGCTTTTATGAGGTATTAATAGCAGAGAGCTTCAAGTGGAGAGGAAGTGTGTGTGAGTGTGTGTGTGCAGCCAGCAGTTGGAAAAACAAGAGCAGGCTGTGCGGGCGATCCACCAACATTTGCACTTTGTGTGAGTACTTAAACACTTGTGGGTTGGGAAGAAGAGCACGACGCCGCTGAGACAGAGCACACGGGACGACACACAGCTGTTATTAGAACACAGGAAGAAGCACTCTGTTGGACTTGTTGACGTGTTTATTCCTGGTTTTGGTGGAACATTAATTATGCAATCAATAGCAACACAGACGCATTTGACGAGACAATATTCAAATCCACCGTGCCTGGAGCACACTGAAGTCTGAGGCTCACTGAGTGCAGGTGTTACTGCACGGTGAAATGATTAATAGCACCGTCCTGTGTGTGCGTGTGTGTGTCGGATGGAAAATAAAGTGTTGTAATGCTGCCGAGCCTCCCGACAGTGAAGCCGATGCTCTCATGTAAGTGTTGTTTGTTGGTGTTAAACATTACCGCGTGTGTGTGTGTGTGTGTGAGAAGGTGCTAATCATCTCCAGACCTCGCCCCGCTGTGGCCGCTATGTGAGCGTGTGCACAGCCTCGCATTTTTTCCATCCCTGTGTTTTGTTTCATCTTCCCATTTTTTTTCCATTCCCTCAGTAGACAGGGAGACAGGCGACGCGCTGACAGACAGGTGTGCACACAGAGCACACATGCACCGCTCCACCCACACACACACACACACACACACACACACACACACACACGCACACACACGCACACACACACACACACACACAGCTAATAGCCAGCTGCTACATTTTTATTGGTGAAAGTTATAGGTACAAAATGACATTTGAACACACCATGAGAGCGTTTAAATGTACCAATACTCCTTTGCACTGAGTAGAGCTTGAACGCATCATAATGAAGTCGGTGAGAGACCCCTCTCTGAACTTTGACCTCTGCTCTGTGATGCATTCATGCTCCTTGTTAGAGAGAAGACAGCTGCTTCACTAGACCCACAGTATGAAGAAGTGTTCATAAAATAAAATAGACTTCCTTCATAGAAGAAACACTTTTTACACACGTGATAACAGTTGACACTTTTTGCAGTGATCCCTACAATACAGTTATGAAAGAAAACCACTGCGTGTCAGCAATAAAGACAGAACTTAAATCATTATAAAGCTTAACAATAAACATGGCAATGCAGTCCCTTCAGCAGCGTCTGTCTTTCAGTGGTTAAAGACATGGAAACAGACTACAACACTTTGTACTTTTAGGTGGATTCCAGTTTCCCTCAAGTCAAACCCCAATGACACATCATGACCACGTTTCCTTGTGTCTTTAACAGAGGCCTGGAGCACCGTGACACACGTGTCCCTGAACGCCTCACAACAAC
This sequence comes from Pholis gunnellus, assembly GCF_910591455.1. Lineage (NCBI taxonomy): Eukaryota > Metazoa > Chordata > Actinopteri > Perciformes > Pholidae > Pholis > Pholis gunnellus. Next base: position 7,031,360 of record NC_136551.1, on the reverse strand, counting down.
AGTAGATCTCGCACTCTGAGTCAGTGGTAACGAGCATCACCGTGAGAGAGTTTTACAGTTGAAAAACGTTTTTACCCAGCCGTCCAATCGCAATGGAGGAGGGGCGGGACAAATGCCTCAAAGACCAACCGTTTCATCCTGTATGTAGGCTACAAGTGCTGAACAACAACAACAACAACGGAGGAGCATAACATACAGCGACCAGCCGGACCATCTCTACCGTGTGCCGACATTTTTACTTCTGCAAATAGACAAGAGCATCCAGAGCAGGACTCCGCTCTGACAGCGCGCTGCTGTGAATAACACAACGGTACGTTCCAACAGCGCTCGCTGGGACTATTTATGAACTGCTCTCGAGAATCCATGAAACATTCACACACCCTCAGTGGAATATTCGGTCATATGATACATCAGCTGACCTGCTGATGCTTGAAGATGCTCAGCAGGAAAGCAGCAGGAAGATGGAGGAAAGGGGAGAAGGGAAAAAACAACAACACCGGACACTTTTTCACCAGACGCCCTTTGCCCCTCTGCTCTGTTGTTTGTTCTTTTCCATCGGCGTCAGCAAAGCTCATAGCATCTCTCAAACACTGGCCTGTGTGTGCATGTGGCTGGTACAAGCAGCAGAGAAGTGGTAGCATGACGTCCTGTGATGAGACTAATGGGCATGCCCATATTGTAATGTCCATGAATAGAAGAATATGTTTTCTAACAGAGCTTTTCTTCCATCTTAAATGTTAAACTTCGTCAGCAAGGCTCGAGCTTCAGGACGTCCCGTTGTCCCCGAACCAAAGACAAATAGGACAGGGGGAAGAATTTTGGACAAGAAAATAAAAATACCCTGCTATGCTAAGATTTAGATTTAAAGGAGGAATGATTGAATCAAAGAGCAACACTCTGACCAGGTCCTCACTGCTAGTGACAGCTTTTAAATTTAAACTAACAAATCAACACTCTTCCAAAGTCAACAGCACCACAAACCCTCAGTCAGATCCATGTTATGTGCACTTTACACCTGCATGTATGTTACTAGCTGTTTCCTAATCTATTGTACAGCAGACGTGTTATACAAGGCCGGTAGCATTATTAGAAACGTCCCATTGATGCATCTCAGTGGCTGATGTCATGTGTGAGCGTCATCCAGCATTACATTAAACTGAGGCAAGTTCAGCCATCAAGTCGCTCACAATGACTAAGGAACCAGGAAGTGAGGATGCTTTTTTTGTCAACTTAGTCATAACCACAGCAGCATTCTAATAACTCAGAACTCCACCTAGTGGCGCATCTCTGTCACTACAGCCAGAGTGTGTAGCACCAAACTCCATTCAAGCTGGTCTCAAGTTTAAGCGTTTCCTTGCACATTTGCTTAAATCAATGTTCCACAGGACATTCATTTACATGTTTTACAATCCAAATGTGACTCTCTAAAGGTCCGCGTGCAACGCTACACAAGAAGGCCCGCAGCTGCATTAAATGCCAACGTCTGTAAATGACAGACAGCGCTCGGTCCTTACCTTCAGGCTGCTGCCTTCATTGAACAAATCCTCCGGTACTTTGCAGGCTATCAGGGCGTTCGGTAAATCGGTAAACTTGACGTCCACCGTTGCCTCCTCTGCGCCGCCTTTCTCCGTCTGCTGCATCGCGACTTGTAACCCGCACAGGGACAGCTCTCTGGAAACACAGGGACGAAGCCGCTTTACCACAACGCTAATACATACACTTAAATAATCAGGCTTTGGCTAACGCCCACCGTCCACGGCTTAACGTTACTAGCGGTGTTGTTAACGAAGTAGCTAACACAATGATGTATTTACGGTCATGCATACCGATAAAGCTGGAGACGTTATATCATGATACTCTCTCCACGATGTTTTCCTCTAAACAGCCGTCAAAAGGAGCGTTAGCTTACGACCCGCTGTAAGCTAACTAGCTTATGCTAACCAGGAATCTAAAACTATGCTCCTAAAGAAGCGAAACGCACGTTACTGCGTGAATATCTCCTTCCGGTAGTGATGGGTGATGTGGCTGGTGTTGTCAGCACAATGTTCTCTGATATTAACAGTAAATAGAGCTCTCGGATAGATGTGTTAGCATGGCGCAGGGGATAAAGGAGATGACGTAAAATGAACAGCTTCGCCTTCTTCTTCTACTACTACTACTACTTGTTCATCTTCTTCTTTGGTGTTTAAGGTCAGCTCCCATCCTCAGTGTTACATTACCGCCACCTTCTGGTGTTAGCTAACGCGTACAGCAGAGCGAATGAGTCGATAACACACATAACACTGACACAGTAACAATATTTCTATTAATTGTAGCAAAGGTTCCAATGAAACTATGAATATCTTTAGAAATCAGCCAGACACACACACTCACCGACTATCTGAAAACGTTGACATCACAATAGGGATTTTTTTGGGGCAAATGATAGAATAGATAGTTTATGTAGGAACAAACCACATCCAGTATTGCAAATCCCAAATGAAACAAGTTCTGATTGTAAACCTTTATTCAAATATAAAATATTACATTTAGTTTTTTCAACTTATAATGCTCACTGTATAAATCGTAATAATTTGCATACCAACAAATCAGCAGTTTCCACCAGAAGGACAAAGAAAACCATGTGACACAGGCTACAATGGACTTCTATTAGCAACAATTTAAATATTACATGAATAATGTTCTTTAAATACAATTACAATAGACAACACAAGATTTTTGCAAGGAAAATAAACAAAACAACATCTTCCTTTCCTTCTTTAAATGTTTTTGTCAAAGCCACCCAGTAGTCTGCTCCATATTTCAGGTGGACGTCTGTAAATGACCAAAATTATTTAATGAAATGAAATTGCTAATGTCCATCAAGGGTTTGATATATATTATTGAACATACCTGCAATTTCCGTAATTGCATTTTGATATACACAACTAAGGATAACATGATGTTGTATTCCCATCCTCCACATTTCTATTTGCGTTGCTTTTGTTATATAAATATGCCATCTTGCTAATGAAGTAAATGTTTATTCACAAACCTCCCAATGTTCCTTATAATTAGGGTCAACAGTTTTAAAACTGACTTTTACTGTTTGCTGCTCGACTCATCCTGTAGTCAAGATATAATTTGAAGTCAACATTCTGCTCTCTTGTGGTGGCCTCTACGTATTACATAAGCATGTTTACTACTGTAAGTGCATTTGAAGAGAGAAATATTTGACTTTATTTAAATAAATAATACTATATATAGAAATTGCGCTCTTCCACATCTGTTAAAAATACAAAGATAAGAAAAATAATTATATGTGTTAATAACAAGTTTAAATACATTGCAGAATGTGTATGTCTCAAGACCATTGTTCTGTTCTGGCTGTTGCTGTGAGTGAACAACAGCACAATGCCATACTGTGTTACCAACTTCATGATAATACAAGCTTACACAATCACTTTCAAAATGACGGTAGAAATAGACGAAACAAATCCAGTGTGACAGTACAGTAAGCAAACCTTGAAAGATACACCGTGCTGAAAAAGATTTAAACTAAGACTGTACGTGCTTCTGTGTAGTGTACTGTTCTGTATGTAATGTGTGTGTGTGCGTATGTGTGTGTGTTTGTGTTTAATGAAATTCAACTCAAGTGGTGCTGGTCCCTGGGTGGCAGAGGGGTTTAAGCTCCAGGTCATGTGGGGATCAGGCACCATTTAATCCTTTGGAGAGAGAGAGAGCGAGAGAAAGAGAGGGAGATTGTATTTATTGATGTCTAACTGGGCTTAAGGTGCAGTACTAATTCGAGCACCATAGCCACAAGCAAAGAGTAAAAAGAGTGTGTACTTCAAACCACAAATCCGTGTGCCTGATTAATTGTCTTCGGATCGGTGGAGGTAAAATATCAGAATCCTCATTTTCTTCCCTTTTCCCTGGAATTTTGGAACTTCCTGGGAATCCAACAGGTCTTTTATGATCTTCAGGGCTGTGTAAAAATATTCAGAGATCCATCTAGGAACTACTCTTCAAACTTGGACTCATCCGGAAATCTTGCCTTCGACCTTCAGAAACAGTGTGAGATCCTTTAAAACTATTTTTCTGGAATATTGGATATATTTTCTGATCTTTGGTACCTTGGCCTCCTCAGAAACATGCTGAGATTCGTTTTGGGATCTAATTTGGAAACTGGATCTATTCTGCAATCTTAGTCATACCTCCAAAATACATCTTTGACTTTTTCTGGAATACTGGGCCCAAACCACAAACTGGACATCTTGTAGAACTTCACACTGATCTTGGTCACTTGGGCATCAATTCTTCCCATCGTAAGTGTCCCATCATTTCCTCAAACTTTCCCAATGGCTCAATCAGGATCCTGCCCAAACCCAGACCTGTCAAATGGCACCATTGTCTACGGCCCACTAGATATTTGTTCAGACCTGGATACCCAGAGAGGAAGAGAGGATGAGGCGGGAGAAGAAGATGATGAGGAGGTGGAACTAGCCGAGGAAGTAGGGGAGGAGGTTTTGATGATGACTGAAGCAGAAGAGGGGCAAGCTGAAGGAGACAACAGAGAGCAGAGTGAAAGGGTGGAAGTGAGGATTATCCAAGAGGCCTTGTTACCAAATGAAGTTATATCGGAGGGGGAGGGAGGAGGTGCAAGACTGGAGAAAAACAGGGAGGCAGGAGTAAAAGTGGGGGATGAAGAGCACCAAATGATAGAAGAACAGACAAGAGAGACCGAAGGTGAGCAAGAGTCAAAAGACACAAAGACGATGATTGAAAATCCATGTCACTTTTCAGCATTGATTAAGGTTGAGAAAGGTCAAGCGCAGATATTAGAAAGCAATGAGGAAAAAGAAGAAGGCAAGGAAGATGAACAAGAAGCAGTGATAGCAAGTTTGGAAACAGAGGTAAGGGAGGATAAGACCACTGACAGAGACAATGGGTTTGAAGACCACCAGATGGTGTCCACTTCAGATGATGCCGAGCATGTTGGGGACTCAGGTACTCTTGTAGAAGAGCCGGGAGAGGGTCCACAGTTGTCTTCAGATAACACAGACAAAGCAGAAGATGTTACTCTACCCACCAATGGTGATGTAAGAGAAAGCTTTGAGGACTCAGCAGTAGATGTGACCCCCGTGGGGACAAAAGAACAAGTCGACTATCAAGAGGATCTATGCCAAACCTCAACTGTTAGCAACAATGGAATACCCTTTGATACAATTGCTACAATTAAAGTGGTGGCCAATGAGACCAACCAATTAACCAGTGAGAAGAATGATGAAATGGAAAACACTGATGTGAAGGACAATGCAGAATCCAGCAAAAAGGACACCAGTAATAATCACATCACATGGCAGGAGGATTTCATAGAAGCAAAAGTTGAGCATAAGGAAACCAACGAGTGTGTGAAATATGCAATGACCTCTCGTGATGATGTTCTAGAGATAGCGGGTGAAGTAAATCAGAAGGTAGAGACACCAGACGTTGCCCTTGAACCCTCTGAAGAACAGCCACAGACAGGAGGGATTGAGGAAACTAGGATGGTAGGGATCAACAAGAGGCAGCAAGAGGAGACGCAAGTGCGACAGGTTGGGGTTAATACTCTAGTGATGGATGGGACAGGACACAGTACGGAAAACGACGGGGAGACGGGTGATAAAGTTAGTAGAGAGTCAATGGGGGAGGAAGAGCACAGAGGAAGAGGTGATCTAAAAGTGCAAGAAGATAAGATTGCTCAAGCTGAAAACCAGGCTGAGGAAGATCTCCCAGAACCAGTACCGCAGTGTGTCGAGGAGGTACCTTTAGGCAATCAGCGAGATGTGGAATTGGACCAGGTGGACGAAGCATTTGAACTAGAGGAAGGAGGTGCAGATGTACCTGATAACCTTGGAGAAGAGGCCACCTCAGAAGATAATGAGTCCACAACAGAGCAGGGAGGTGATTTGCAAGAACATCCTTCAGAGCTCCTCAAAGAAGGAGGAACAGATTGGGGAGAAAAATTTAGAGAACAGCTAAGAAAGCAGGCACTTGTAGAAGACGAGAAGGGAGGAGGAGCAGAAGAAGAAGCAATGGAAGGAGAGTTAGAAATGGCGGAAGAGCCTGTGACTGTTTTAGATGATGAGATTGAAGAGATAGAGGACAGTCTGAGGAGAGAACTTGAAGAACAAAAGCCTGCCACCATTACACCCCCTTCTGAACACACTATAGCGGAGACAAAGGATCCAGATAATCAAGAACTGCAAGAAGAGAAACTTGAACTTGTTAAAGAGAAAGATGAGGAACTGAAAGATGAAAAAGAAGAGGTAGGGAAGGATGAGAAGCAGAGAGATGAAGAAGCAGAGGTAGAGAAGGATAAGAATGAGAAAGATGAAAAAGAAGAGGTAGAAAGGGATGAGGAACAGAGGGATGAAAAAGAGGTAGAGAGGGATGACAAACAGAGAGATGAAGAAGAGGTAGAGAAGGATGAGAAACCAAAAGATGAAAAAGAAGATGTAGAGGAACAGAGAGATGAAAAAGAAGAAGAAGTAGAGAGGGACGAGGAACACAAAGATGAAGAAGCAAAGGAAGCGAAGGATGAGAAACAGAAAGATCAAAAAGAAGAGGTAGAAAAGGAGAAGACGCCAAACAATGACAACAGAGAGGTAGAGTTGGATATACATGGAAGAGTTAAAGGACTGAAACAAGCAATGGAGAATGGGATCTTGTGTCGTGAGCCACAGCCGTTAAGGATGGAAGAATGGGGGACGGCAAGAGTGCTGTCACCCAGAAAGAAAGATAATGAGTGGATTAAAAAAGTTCAACCAGAGGAAGAGAGTGCACCAGAAATTAAACTCTGGAGGAAAGAACTGAGGCCTGTGAAAAAAGATGTCTGGGAATCTGAGAGGGGAAGAAAAGAGAGAGCCAAAAGTCCTCCAAGGAAGGAGGACTGGATAAAGGAGCTGAAGTCAGTGATCAAACATGATTCCCTGCCCAAAAAGAGGGATGATCAGGTAAAGAAAAAACGAGTGGTGCTGTTGGAGGATGGCCATTCGTACATCCCCCAGCGGGAGGAGATGATCGAAGAGAAGAGAGAGGAGGTGAAACTGATCTCCCATAAGAGGAAGGAGAGCCCTTTGGCCCCTGGGCGAGGGAACAGCAGAACACCCCTAGACCAGGACTATGAGATCTCCCTTTATGTCAAGGTAATGAACCATATGAACCGACACATGCTGTAAACATACCATATGTCATCCCTGAGTCAAACAAGAGTTTCTTGGTCGGGGTCAATGCCTTTGATGGTTCTAGCACCCTATAATGACATAATGAAGCTGAAAGCTAGTCAGAGGAACTCCACACAAAACACAACTTTGCAACTAAGAATTGTACATAAAAAAAAGAAACAACAGCTATAAGATGACAATTCATTTTTCACTTCTGTCAACTTTTGCAATTCGAGATTTCCGGCAAATTCACTGCGTTGACCAATAAAAGACCCATTGTTAGTTTGCCTGAATGCTGCATTGAAAATATTTCAGAGTTGTAAATTCCTGTATTACAGTGCTTTTAATAGCTGTGCAGTGTTTTGATGTGTGATGAGCTTTTAAACTCGATCAACTGACATCCATGACACACACAGAATGTGTCACACAAACAGGAAGAAGTCAAGCAGTATTTATGACTTGCTGAGAAGTACACTGGCATACACTGATGAGTTGACGTGTCAACCTATAATGAAGCACGTCAAAATGCAGACTTCCTGGTTTGTGTTTCATGGGCTCACTGGTACCTAAAACAACCAATAGAGCCGCTTGTATTATTTCAACGCAGCTCTATTTGGGCTTTGAAGTCTTGCTAACAGTTTTGTACTGAATATGGAAGCCATCGGCTAGAAGCTTTTGGACAGAATACACATAGCCAGCTAAGTTTGGCTAACTACAGCTAGATTGGCACTTGCATTTGTGACACCGCAGGCCCAAACGTGAAGCGGCTCAGGTACATGGCCGCCCAAGGCCACGTTCTCGAGAAATTAGCAACCAATTAGCAGCACATGAACAGCTCTGGAGCAGTAAACTGAGCGCGGTTTTGCAGCATCCTTCATCAGGAGACTGGCATGGCTCTCACAAACACAAATGCCGGATTCAGGCCGCTGTTGAGCCAAGCCATTTGGGCTACCGGGTCTGGACATGAGCCCAGGCAGAAAGTCCTGTGGCATGCCGGAACTAAAACAAAAAATGGTGCTCTTTTGTATGTTTTGCCTCAGAAATATTACAGTAAGTGAGTGAACAGATTCAACATAAATGTTCAACTATATCCTTTCACATTAGCCGAAAACATCCTTCCAGCGGACACAGACATACCTACAAGCATGTTGTTAATGGCTCCATTGTTGTTGTACTGTGGCTACTTTTCTGAGTGAGTAATAAATACACAGTATAATTGAACATTTAGCCACCTGCTAATCTGAACATAATCAGTTCAAACCAAGCCATCCAACACGGTTAGCTTGCAGACTCAACTGACCTGCCACTGATAAGGTGTACATGTATCACGCCTACCTATGTATGATGATATTATTTCAGCATTATTATTGAATACTAAATAAAGCAGTATTTGGCTGCTGTATATCCAGGACATAACGAAACAAACTTGTCAGGGACTGTAGATATTTACTGTTTCAGAGCTGTTGATCTGCTTACCTCATCTCTTTTAGTCAGTGATATCCTAATCCATCCGGCACGGTAGCCTACATTGCTCCATGCATGCAATCCTTAAGGTTGTGGACAAAATAATAAGGACACACATATTACAATATAAGCCAATGCAATAACCTTGTTAGAACTCTGACCTTTGTGAAGCTTGTACTGGTGAGTTTATGTAGGTGTCCATTCTTAAACATGAATGAACACTAATGTATGTATCAGGTGAAGACCTACACACACAGAGGTCAGTTTTGCTCTCTGGTTCAGCAGCACATTCCTAAGTGAGGCGGAAATAAAAGAGGCCAGCAGAGAGATTTAACACCATGAAAAAATGCACTAATATCATCACACGTACACACAACAAGCCTGCTCTCTGTGGGGGCTCACATTCAAACAATGGACACTCTGTTGGCAGCACAGACTGAAGTAGAAAAATAATGGAAAGGATCAAGCGTCCCATGTGTCGCTGGACTCAATAGCGCCTGAAGGACACAATTTACACTGGCTTTACTCCCCCCCCACTGACACAATGAGCCAGCCAGTAAATACAGGTCTGTGGAGGATTTCATTGACAAGTTAATTCATGATTACAAAACACCAGACGTACTAATAAGATGGTGACTTGTCATGAAATACAGTCATTTGTCTTGTATGACACTCTGTCTTGCTGGTTTTAGGGCACTAATGAGTGAATAACAGAGCTGTGCTGCTGCCTGTTGCACGCAGGGTTAATCTCTGCATGCTCACTCTGTAAGCTGATTAGCCTGCTGTTTGGTGCTGAGAGCTCTGGGCACAGCGTTGCTGGAAAGAACACATACTCTCCTCAAACTGAATACTGCATGTACATTATGTTTAACAGCCAAGCACCAAGGGTTGACTCAAGGTTTACTGGTTGTTATTTTTAACACAGGGCATTCATTACAATTAGATCTGTGGCACTGACTGTGGCCCAGAGCTGATCTGTTGAGCCGAGCTGTCCCGTCTACTTACACTCCTGCTCAGCCTCACCCCCTCCTGTGAACTTGTAAACAACCTTAAGTGAACTTTTTCATGGACTTACTATTTGACTTGTCATTGTAGGAAAAGCACAGGTGTATATAATGAAATCAATGAGGGCTGAATTACATTTAGCTGCTTAGATTCCAGGTTCCTGGTATTGTTCATGCTGGCTCACTGTCAGACTGACTGGAACAGAGTGGTTGTTAGGGTTATTGCTGTGTGTGTTTCCTTGCTATGACAAGTGTCTGCCATGAGAAAGCTCTATTTGCACAAGACTCGTATTAACGGGGGACCTCATGTGATTGAGAACCCCCCTCCCACCCCCACGTCTGTGTTTCAAGTGGCGCATTGGCACAAGAAGCAGGAAAGTCTTCCTAAGTTGAAGGGAGGGGTGCTGGATGACAAACACAGGACTTTAACATCAGCGTTCGTATCCCATGTGAAACCAAAACTTGACTCACAGATATGGCAGATTCACACGGGATTAAGATCACAGACAACCTCTACAATTACATATTATTAGAGGTCCCACAAACTAGTCCTGTAAGAACAGGAAGAACTGTGTCTGGCCACAGAGCAGCAGCTGAGTGATGCAGTCGGCTGCGTGTTTGGTTCAGTTAGCTGATGGCTAAACACACTATGCACTCAATAAACATAAGCAAACTATTTTCCCCATACAGTCAATGGTTTCTCCCCACTGTGTCTGGATGCAAAGTAGCTGCTGGGAGCTCCTACCAACCAGGGGCCGGTTAAGTGTGGTCCCTGAGCGTGCAGTCATAGCTCACCATCCAAAGTACTGTGCAGTGTGCTGCAGCAGAATGAGGGATTAGTGGACAGACATAGAGGTGACCACATGATTCTCCTGAAGGAGATGATACTATAATGAGGAGTGGAGGTACAGAGCAACTGAAGGGCCACCGGATCCTGGAAACAGCATTTAGAGTGTTTAGACTGCAGGGAGATGTACAGCACATGTACTTACACTACCCCGGGTTGAACTCACTGCTGCTGATTCATGTAAAGAATCCATATTGGATGTATTCAGTGTGGGAAACAAAAGAGACGTCTCAGCTGCTGTGGGTGTGAAAAACATCTTTCCATTCACACTGGGTACTTTGTGTGTGTTTGAGATTCCACTCCCACCCACTCCTCTGGGAAATGAAGGAACTCTTGCACTATTCTGTGCCTCCCAACTTCACACAAACATTGACCTCAAGTCACATTATCCTTTTATGTAAACTAAGCCACAACATTAAATTAGACCAGGGGCGTAAAGTGGCCCAATGGCACCTTCCCCAATGACTACCCCCTATATCTGGCGCCCTCGCTCGGACCACACCCATCTTAAAGCTCAGTCTTCATTTTGATCTCAACTACACACCTTTAAAGACTACATCTCGCTTCAACCCTTACCATAACCTCAAGCAATGCTCAGCTTCCTGTTCCTACATGGCTTTTTATTCTCGTATTGTAACTTTGTGAACATGTTTTACACTCATAATGTGATTAATACACACACATATTTTGACTTGAGACTGAGTTTAATATTTGTTCTGACAAAGAGGGGTTGTGTGTGGAGGAGACACTGGCATTCCAGGGAAAGCAGAAAAAACAAGCAGCAGTCTGAGGAGCGGGCAGATGGACAGGCAGACAGGCAGACAGGCAGGCAGACATTGTGCTGGTTTGTGGTTTATTATCGTGCTTTTAAGGATAAGAGGGATGCTGTTTTGGATGAACTAAACATGGATTATACTTTTTGTTGGGGTTCATTTTTTATTACTGGGGTAAGAAGCTGCCTTTGGGGGGTCTTCAGAGGAGTGTGAGCTTTCACACCACCTTTCACCTGGCCACCATGTCCTGGTGTGACATTGCAGTAAAGAAATTGGGCTTCCCTACCATTGAGCTATTTGTAAAGGTAAGTGATTAGTAAAATCCTTCCCTAATTATATCCATCCATGAATGGCAGCGTTGGGGAAAGGTTGGGTTTAGTCAGGTCAACTCTTATGGTTATCGTTGATGAGTGCAGTTATAACCACGGGCACAAGGTTAATCCGTGGATTTACTGGCCAGGTCATAAATGTTGATGTCACATGATGTCATGGTGATGTTATACACCTCCAGTCTTTCTCTCAGAGGAGCTTCTGTCTTTGTTCAACTATCAACAGACCGCTATGACCTGGTCATAGGTCAGGTTTAAAATATAGGCACTGACACTCTCTTAGGCTTTGTATTATGTGATCTATGGCATTCTCTCAACTCTGCACTGGTGTGTGTGTGTGTGTTTGTGTGTGTGTGTAGGCGGGAAGTGATGGGGAGAGCATTGGTAACTGTCCATTCTCTCAGAGACTCTTTATGATCCTGTGGCTTAAAGGAGTCATCTTCAACGTCACCACTGTCGACCTCAAACGGTAAATATGTTCCACACACATATCCATTCTATATTGGGAGGATGTGCCCGTAGTGCTAGTTTTTCCTCTGGTATGCATTTTGACCTTTGGGCTCACCATGTAGAATATTCAGTGAAGCTTTTATTTTAAGGAAAGAAAGTCGCAATGATTTGTGCGAATAAATCAAACGTCAATTTAAAATTTCTATCCAAACTAAATCCCACAATGTCTTATTTTACGGGAGAGTTTTCCCTTTTTCACAGCAGGTTCAATTTTCTGCTAATTTTGGATAAAAAAACAAGACAGCCAATAATAATAATGACCCTTGCTTATGGGATGAGTAGATTTTCCCATAGTTTCTGTTATTCAGACTGTCACAGACAGTTCCCCCCAACATAGTGATAAACAGTAAAGATGATAAAGACAGCGTACATAAAGAGAACACCTGGGGAGGTGAAGCAGTCGAACTTGATTGTGATAGTTAAATGAGACAAAAGAGGGGTAAACATAGTTTGTTGTCAAGGTAACGTATAGAAAAGCATTTATTACCAAGTGCATTAGCCAACGCTAACATGGACATCATGTAGTTGTTGAGAAAGCTATACTATAGAATCTGACAGGTCAGGATCAGTGACGCCAACGGTCTCCATGATAAAGGTTTGAGCATCCTCAACGAATATTCCCTATTTTTGTGTTTTTCTTTGTTTTCTCCCTGGTGTGTAAAGGCAAGAGCAACAACCATAAGTCTACTGTAGTGTCTGTCTTTCTTAGAGTCTACACCGTATGTTATATGTTTTGTGTTGTCAGGAAGCCGGCTGACCTGCAGGACCTCGCTCCAGGAACAAACCCTCCTTTTGTGACCTTTAATGGCGAAGTCAAGGTCGATGTCAACAAGATCGAGGAGTTCCTGGAGGAGAAACTGATCCCGCCACGGTACAGGACACACATTTACACACATTTACTTCAAGTCTACAGGGGTGTTCAGTGAACTTCTCCAACATGTCTTTAACGTTAGCTACCCCAGACTGGCTCCCAAACATCCTGAAGCCAACACAGCGGGCATCGATGTGTTCGCCAAGTTCTCAGCTTACATCAAAAACCCGAGGAAAGACACCAACGACGGTAAGAGAGAGGATGTGTGAGGGCTGCCTTCAAATGATTTCACTCAGGAAAAGGGTTTTCATTCCAACCAAAGGGGTCGACAGGCCAACTGATATGGGCTGAAAAGCTTTGATGAAAATAACCACACAGCACAGACACAGTTAGGTGTTTTCACTGTAGTTAATTTACTCTGGTCCCAAACTGGTACCACTTTGCTACAATAATGCAGATTGGTTTGTGTCACGCGGCAGCATTCACTATGCAGGAGAACTCTTGGAAGTAAAGTGAGAGTGAAAGAAGAGCAGATTGTTCCAAAAATAGATTAACGTGCCACTTTCTAATGCCACAGTGGAGGGACAACTACTGACGTTGATCTTGGTCCTAGTAATTAATTATTACATCGTTTGCATTTATCAATTTATGCAAACAATACAGTTTGAAAACGAGACACGTCTGCGGATAAAATAGTGTGTTGCAGCACTGGGTTCCATATAAAGGCACATATCAGGAGGAGGCACGCATTAATCACACAGCACAGCTGGCCACGGGAGCTGGTTTAGTCCAAAGAAGGCACAAAGCATCTCACAGTTGGATCGAATCGTGGTTGGATCATGTTTTCACCACAAACGGACTGTATGGAAAGGTAGAAGAGTTTGGTTGTAACCGAACCTAGACCACCTCATCAACAAGGTCTCGGTTCAGCTATTTGGATTTGTACCCAAGTGTGATTGCTGTGTTCACACCTGTCTAAACAAACCGTACCCAAGGGGGTAAACGCTCCAGGGTTCGATTTAACCGAACTAAACAAGCCGGTATTAGAGACTACCTGCTGAACATTGTGGAGCACTAAGACGCTGCCAGATGTTACTCTCTAAAGGTGGTGGAGACCAAAAATGGAGCTCAGAGAGACAGAATATTAGACTTTTGAACTATGATGTTGCTCTGTGTTTGCTGGATGTGGATGTGGACTGTTTGCTAACATGCTCACCATATCAACTTTATATGGTGATAATGTGTCAGTGTTGAGTTTACAGCTTTGTTAGGCTGCTCTGATTGGCCAAAAGCATGCAGCTCTGCTGTAATCTGTATATAGCTTGAGATCTCTACCTCTTAAGGTCTTAATGTGACGGTTATATTTGTCATTCAAGGAGCTATGATATCATCTGATCCATTTTTCTACTGCTCCATCTCTATCTCTATCTGCAGCCTTAGAAAAGACCTTGCTGAAGTCTCTCCGGCGTCTTGATGACTTCCTGAGGACTCCCCTGCCGGAGGAGATTGATGCGGACGCCTCAGGAGAACTGCCCGAGTCCTCCAGGAGCTTTCTAGACGGGTCTGAGCTCACCCTGGCTGACTGCAACCTGCTGCCTAAACTACACATCCTGAAGGTTCACTGATTTTCATACTGTAGGGAAAGAATGGTCTACAATGTCTTTATTTGCTCCAAATCAAAGAGATAATGCATTCTGGGAATATTGGATTACTTAGATTACTACAACAATGTTCCTAACACCTTTCAACTCACTGATGGTACATTTTTTATGTTTGCAGGTCGTAGCCAAGAAATACAGAGGCTTTGAGATCCCAGCGGAGATGACAGGGGTGTGGAGGTATTTAAACTGCGCCTATCAGAGGGAGGAGTTCACCAGCACCTGCCCCGCTGAGAGGGAGATCCACTTTGCCTATCTGGATGTGGCAAAGCAAATTAAATGAGAGCAAGAGTTGGAAATTATGGAAACAAGGGGGGTGAAAAATGAGAGAAAACAGACAGGAGGAAAATGTCTTTTAGTAAACCCTGGAGAGATGTATCCTGTGTGACTGTAGGTGGTACGACAAGCAGACAAGGAAGCATGACAAGAGAGATGAGGGTAGTAGTAAGGAATGGAGAATACTGGTGATGAGGAAAGAAATCCAACTGGTGGGAGAATCCTGATGAATTTACATTAACATGTAGGAAGCTATATGAAGAATAACAGCTCCAGGTTATAGACTAGGCCGATCCATACTAATACATCTATTAACTCCTAACTTTTAACTGTAATATCGCTGCATCAGTTGGAAGTGGAGCCCTCATCCTGATTACATGTTTGTGTGTGTAAAAGCTTCAGTGTGTGTGTGTGTGTGTGTGTGTGCTCTCACAGGTTGGGTTGCACATCTACTGTATCTTTGTACCTATCATTTTACAAATAATTACAAGAGGTTTTGTAGAATGATTATTAGTTCCACTTTTCAGATGATGGCCGGTCCAAGTTCACTGCAAAGACTAAATAAATAGCACAATGAACAATGTTTAGCTCATCTGACAGAGTTTTGTGAACAACTTGTTTTGTTCATTTGAATCAGAACCTTTAGCATATGAATGTATGGAATCTGAAAATCAAATCTTATTTTAAATCATGGCAACAGTTCATATGTGAAATTACAGAACAATACACACACTGACAACTGTTTTTGTACGGTACATGTTAATTAGTGAGCTGTAGAGGTGCATCTTTATTTTTTTCGGGCAGAGCTGAGCTAGCCACTTGTTTAGCTTCATATTTAACATAGCGGCATTTCTTCTTATCTTCTAAAGGAAGAAAATAAGAATATCTCCTGAAACCTTCCAAACTATTCTTCATGATGTGTCTCTAGGTCCTGTTTCAGAGCATTGGAGTAGAAAACATTATGATGTCTTATGACCATGACATCCAATGTTGATCTGTGTCTGGGATATTACTATCAATATGTGAATGCATTGGAATCTGGGAGCCACTGAAGTTCCACATCTAGTGTTTAGCATGTTAAGGGCCGAGGCTGCAAAATGACTAATGTGAAACATGACAGTTTATTACAATCTGGGTCTTATTTGTATAGTTTAGTCCATCAATGATATCAGTAAGAATAACATTGTAGGGATCGGGGTGGCATCGCTCCAACATCAATCATGAAACGAGCAGTCAGATTATCAGACCTCAGGTTAGTCGTTAATTGGAAGAGGAAATGAAAGTGAAGAACAGTGTTACCCAAACTGTACATTATAAACATTGCAGTTTACATCCACGTCCTACTTTCATTTCAAGTGTGCTCACTCTCAGTTTGCAGGAAAGTCTTCACAAAAGCAACACATCCAGACGATAAATACAAAGTGATGGACAGAACAACCTGTGAGAGACGCAAACGGGAGTCCAAGACACACAAATTGATAAATACAAAATATACAAATACACATCCGTGCAAACAATCACATGATCACACTAGTGCGTAGTGAACATAATCACTGTGTGACTGAATATATAAATACCATAATGCATAATGAGAACAAAGAATCTACAGGAATATATATATATACATACACAAGGTCTGTAGCTAAGTTCAATATCATCTGACTGCTTGTGTTTCTTGACCAGCTGGTCTTTGAAATGTAGGTAAAAAACTCCAAAACTTGAATTTTCCCTCCAGTCCTGCCATTATAAAGTGATAGAACCAGTGCAGGTGGAACGGGACCAGAGATTTCAGTCGCAAACACTTTAGCTAACGTGATGCGTGAACAAACGTTGGCTCGCCTGCGTTAGCCTGCTGACACTGCAGGACAAATCCAGTAATAAGTCATTTTCAAGCTGTAATAAATCAGACACTTTTCCTTTAAGCCTTACTTAACAGAAAACATCGATGATTGTAAAAACAACTACAGTGTTCAGTGGATCACAGTGCAGTCAACCCTCCCACTATAGGCACAGTGTATGAATATCTGCCTTAATGGTAATGAGGAATCTGAGGTCAAATCAAGATGGACAGTTCAATTTGAAGAGCGTTGTGTACATTGTATGAATATTTCATTGTAATGAATGTGTACTCCATACTGATGCTTTAACACTATGTACTCAGATTGTGATCATCGTTGACATCCTGCTTTTGTATCTAATGATACTGACTGGCTGAGTGTGGGCAGGCCTCGGTGCTGCTTGGTTTAACTTTTTGATGGACTCATTCTGTAAACACCATCGTTATAATCCTGTCCTCATTTATCCAAAGTCTCCCTGCTCCCTGCACGGGTGAAACTTGCATTTATTTTCCTACAATAATCACCTTTATCAGTTAAAAATAGTGCCTCCTGTCATGGTAATTTACTCTTTCTGAAAACAAAATGATTTGAGTGTGATATAATTTGTTTTATTTCAATCAATTTGGTATTTTATTACAGGTTTTTGGGAATAGCAGAATTCAGGAAAAAGTTCTAGTTCCCTTGAATGCAGCTTTATTTCTTTCAAATCATTAGTTTGATCGATGGACAGAAGTGGTTTAGTGTGTTTCTGCACCAAACCACCACTTTATTAGACGTCTTCCAGCCATTCAGTGTTTGGCAGAGATGTGTGACACCAACCTGCTGTGTTCTGGCCTTATATCCTCTCTGGGGAGAATCTTTATTAAACTGATTTTATCACTGATGTCTCCGGGTTTCATTGGGATTCTGGTTTCAGTGTGTGAATGCTGAGTTACGTGATCTTTCTATTCTACTCCATTACAATTTGAGTACAATATAACATGCATTGACAGTAGCATATACATGCTGTACTGACTCAACATTGTTACTGACCGAATACATTAGAGCTCCTCCCAGTGGTGATGGGTCTTTATCACAGCAGACAGTTGGACTCGTCACAATGAGAGAAGCACAGATGTATTCCAGGTTCCTGGGATGCTTCATGCTGGCTCACTGTCACTCTCACTGGAACACTTGAATAGAACTGAGCGATCATTAGTGTTATTAGTAACAGTCAAAATGTGTGCCGTGAGAAAGGCCTTCAGGAAGCACTCACTGTGGTCCAAATCCCAGACTTCTGTCTTTTCACTGTGCTCTATACATTCAATTGGGAGATACTAGATCTTGTTCTGGCATACTAAGTAGTATGGTAGTATGGGTATTGGAATGCACATGCTCAGCGGAGAGATGCAGCATGCTACGTCCTGGTTAAAAGCACCTGAAGGCTGGGACTCGGTCTTTGACCCCTTCGGAGCTATGGAGTAGGACACATGGGCAGCGTAAGTGGAGCTCTTTGGGTCCACTCGACCTGACAGAAGTTTTTTGGTCCGCACTAATCAGGCCAAGCAGATATGACGCATTTCAGCTTCTTTGGTTAAAAGCTTATTGAAAGGCAGTGAATGCCACCGATTTATCAATTTATTATTGATCTGTAACTATTCACTGTAAACATCAAAAAAGATTTCAGTGTCCCTCTACAGACTCCATAAGTTGGAATAGATTAGATAATAAAATTCACTAGCTCTGTTATTTTAAAATAATCTCTTATTTCGCTGCTATTTGATTAACAACACGTTGTAGTTTTACTTCATATCGAGGACTCTTCGCTCAAAGAATCCCAAATAATTGTACGTCCAAGACTCGGTATACACGCACCCGTAAACACTGGAGCATGTGCAGACACACACACTGATCACCGGGGCGACAGTGATGGTGACCTCTGTGGAAACCCTCTGAATGTAATGACCCAGAGTTTACACACCCAGAACGCAAACACACAGCTCAGTTACCATAGGAACATCCAGAGGAGGAATGTCCTTCTGTTCATATCGTGGTACTGTGAACTCATCACGCCGGGGAAAGTCACACTTCAAATTGGATAATTATACAGTTCTGGGACAAACCACAGTTATCGACAGCTCATCATTGGAGGTCTGATCTTTCACTTGTAGTCCTGGTTCAAGTATAGTCCGAAAGTACAGGTTTCAACTGATTTCAATTAAACAACCAATGAGTGATGGAGGTCCAGGTTTCCACACAAACTCACCAATTCTGTTAAGTTACGGTCTACCATGTGAAAATAAATTACACACAATTTTCAGTCCTTTAAAAAGGTTTGTTCTGATCACTCGTAGTATAAAGCTGCTTGCTCTTCAGAGGCCCCGCTTCATCAATAATGAGCATGTTCATATGAGACGACATAATGGTCATGTCATAAACTTTTAGGAATACAGGCTGAACAGTTCTTTGTTCTTCAAGTGTAATAATAACAAGAGATCGACCAGCCACGGCACTAAATTAGACCAGGGGCGTAAAGTGGGGCCCAATGGCACCGTCCAATGACTACCCCCCTATATCCGGTGCCCTTGCTCGGACCACACCCATCTTAAAGCTCAGGCTTCATTTTGATCTCAACTACACACCTTTAAAGACTACATCTGACACAGCTGTGATGCTATCGCAGAGATGTCCACAGCCAGAAAGACACACAGAGATATGTATGACCTGTGAGTCTAGCTGCATCATGAACAACTGAAGAGAGCGTAAGATAAAAAATAAAATCTTTATTGTCACAGTGGGGTTTTGCCAGAAATTAACTTTATTTCAAAGTTGGTGCACACATACAAAAACGACGTGTGTCTGTCTTATAAGGAAGAGAAAGGTTAACAGGGATGTTTGTTCATGTGCCCGGTCTCGAGCACACATCGTCTTCTTTGATTGGTCAGTCTTGTTAATTAATGAGTGATGGAAAAGGTCCAAGTCAAGGCTGGCGCCGGTGTGGAGGGAGGTGTGGGGCTTCCTGATGTCACGGCAACAGTCTCCGAGCACGCAGAGGTCCGGGAAGAGCCAGAGGAGAGGAAGAGAGACTGGATGGAGAGATGGAGGGATGGAGGGATGGAGGGATGGGGGATGAAGGGAGAGATAGATGGGTGGATGAAGCAGTATGAGCTTCTGAAGGCCTGCACTGATGCTGATATTTTAGGTTGGACCCACCAATAACAATGTTCCGATTAACAATTACCACTTTAAATTAAAATGTTACATTTTCACATCAATAAATGAACCAGTTTCATAGACTGATTCATTGACAACAGAAAATGGCTTCTACTCTTCTATTGTTAAAGATGTGCACCCAGTAGTTTGATGGTGATTTAAAGGTAGGTATTTGCCAAAAGTTGAAGCCAGCAGCCACTTAGCCTAGCTTAGCATAAAGACTTTAGCTCTTTATGCTAAGCTAAGCTAAACAACTGGGTGCACATCTTTAACAGTAGAAGAGTAGAAGCCATTTTCCATTGTCACTGGTTCAATTTGCAATCTTGTGAATATATTTCCTGAAAAAAACATAAAAAGTTAGGGATTGTAAACATTATCGATTTTCTGAAGTTCTCATTACATTCTGACAGCAATCAATAAGTCAAAAAATCTGGTATCCCGGCTGTCACAGGACTGTAATAAGCCCCACCTACCTGTCTACCTGCTCGTATTCTGCCCATGCACTCACAGTTCATCACCAGAGTATTCCACACGTTTCTATCTTGACAGCTGTGGGTGCTAACAATAGCCATGATGGTTGTTTATGTTCATAAAGGATAATTTTGGGGGAGTGTCTTTGGATGGAGGCCTAAAGGGACAGCTGTCCTTGTTGCCGACTCGCTAGATTGAGTGACTTTTGGAGTGCTGCTAGCTACTTTCATTGGAAAAGAGTTGGTAACACACACACACTGGGTATGGTTTACCCCAGTGTGTAAGATGTAAGATGTGTACTACAGGGTTTGGATCATTTCATGATAATGACCACAATGTGACCAGATGGATTAAATACAGCAGAGTGGAGGTAAGATCTTTTGGATGCATGGATGGATGGTTGGTTGGCTGGATGAATGGATAGATGATGGATGGACGGATGGATGGATGGGAGAAGGTAATTGGTGGGTGAGGTGTGGGATAAAGTGGGCGAGTATGGAGGGAGACCAGCGGTGGGAAGGTAAACACCGGCTGAGAGACGATTAGTTCTGGGAGCAGTACTTCCAGAAACACACTGTTGGACAAGAAGAAGAAGAAAAAGAAGAAGAACATCCCGTCATAAAGCAGTTGCAATACTTGCATGACAGCTGAAGACAGTGATAAACATTGAGTATAAATAACACTTGCTGACTGTTGTTTGAAGGTTGCATCCTATTTTCCACTCAGAGTTAAATGATAATTCTGGTTCATTACAACTTGGATCTTACAATATTTTAATACTTTCAGATGCTGTTTTTCGGAGCTGCTTGTTGCAGACAGTCACCTTCAACTTTCTCATTAGAGAATCTGCACTTTGCATTTATATAACCTGTTCTTCTCTTTGACGTGAACTAACAAATTGTGGAGTGATTTGAATGTACTATTTCCCATAATGTAGGCAGCAGTGAGGAGATTCTGGCTAAGAAAGGGTAACATGTAGCATGGTCCAACCCCTTTGGGAGCACTTGGGCCAATGATGGATGGCCTTGGTTTAGGCTATAATAGAGCAAAAGCGCTTTAAAGGGAAAAGACAAATCCTGGTTCAATATAATAATTATGTTTTTTTAAAGGCACATTGTTATGCATAGCAAAGAGGGCTGAGGTAGACGCCATGTTGGTGCTCTGTGGGTAGTTACCAACCCATGCCAATGAATTTTGCTTATATTCCTTGTAAAGTTACTACGATAAGGCACCGTTTAGGCCTTTGACTTTCACCTCTTTTGTTGGTCTTCTTGGTCTGCGTTGGGATGGACTTCTTGAAGTTTCGACCAGTCAGACTGGGGACGACGACACTTGCTCTGGACGCAGTGCTATCAACTGCTGCTGGGGCTGCAGTGGTGGGCTTCACCCCTCCTTCAGGAGCAGGAGGCTTCAGCCACAGCGGCAGAAGAAAGAATGGAGAATGGAGAGAGGATGATTACTGAAACGAAGGATCCTCAACTGCCTGCATCCTTGTAAACCCACAACAAATCCATAGTTGTTGGCATCCATTCCCCGCCCTTGGACTCCCTTTGTTTGGTATTTATACTGATGTACCATGTATTGATTACATATTTCTCTGGACTTAAATTTTGGTTGTTGCAGCAGCACAAGGACAAACTATATACAGACACAAAAAGAAAGTAAAAAATAAGTAATAAGAGGTGTAAACCTAAAACAAGAATAATAGGAAGTATACAAGAATAAAAAGTGGCAGTGGTGCAAGCAAGGTAAAGTATTCCTTTCAAAATATATGAGTGCAAATATTTTTACAACTCACCACTTTATTTCTTCTTCCTGAATTTCTGCCGTTTGCTGAAATGAAAAACCAAACAGGCTTCAGTGAAAATCCCCTGGTGGAGAGCAGGACAGTGTCTCAGTAGTGAGTTTAGTAACTTGGGCCTAAAGACCCTTTCAACAGAATTGCATTGCAAAGCAACAGCTCGGGTCCACGTTTACTTCCTGTCAGCTGATGTCATTCACATCCACAACAGGAAATAAACTGTGACATGTTTGAAATTTGTAGTCATAAATTGTAGAAATGGTGCTATATTATGTCCTCACCTCAATTCTAGCTTCCTATAAAAAAATCTGCAAATTTTCATTTCTTTCCATTGTTTCAAAACACAGTAAGTGAACCTAACATGTTCACAGTATGGTTACCTCGGGGCATGATGGTGATCCGTGAGCTCAGTGTGCTGTTAAATGTCCTGTGCAGCTCCTCCAGGGCTGAGATCATCTTCAGCATCTGGGCTCGTTTATCTGGACCGGCTGTCGCAGGGTTGGTCCTCAACCTCCCTGCTCTGTTCCCAGCAGTGATAGTCCTTGTAGTGGTTTTGTCAGTGATTCTTGTTGTCCCATCCACTCCAGCTGGTTTGGTACTCAGGAGCCAGTGTTTCAGGTACTGGCTTGGATTTTGTGCTGAAGACTTCTCTGCGTGAGTGAGACTGGGAAGAGGTTTCACAAAGCCTGGGGGAAAACAATTGTAGGGGGACTGGTTTTTGATGTAGTTTTTGCCAGCACACAGAAGACTTTCCCTTTGATGAGTCATTACGTGGTCCTGGAAAAGCTAAGCTATGATGGAAGTGCCTTGTGCTCTGCCAGAGGACTAAACAATACCTTTCTTCAGACCTTTATAGTTTTGATCATTTTGCCCATTGTGCAATGTATAATTATGGTGGGTGCTTCTCACTAGCCAGTCTAGATTTATAGTTGACCCCTTCTTTCTAGAACTGCACCACTGCTCATGCACATGTTCTTCTAAACAGAATGGTTTCCAAAGGAAAGGGCCTTGTTCTTGTTTAGATAGGTTGAAGCAACACGTTCTCTCTCCAAACTCATCAGATACCGATGCTTCAGTCAGTGGCGCGACAATTCAAACTTTTCAATGCAATCTACCGATTCAATTCAATGTGTTGGTAACATGCAAAGTGTCCTACTTAGGCTGTAGGTTTACTTGGTTACGTTTAGGCAGAAAAACTACTTCATGGTTTGGGTTAAAAACCTTTGTTAATTTGAATAGGTATGTTTGTTACATAACTTACATTCACAACGTTAGTTAAGTATGTAGGTTATGTAACAAAAGAAGGTAAAATAAGTCAATGTTGAATTTGGTTTCACCCAGGACATGGACAGCTGTCTCCTGGGTGAAAGTCTGTGTTTGTTTGACCCAACCATTCACCCCAAACTCCTACCTTAGCAGATTTTTATAGTTGCTGTGAGCGTCTAATTCTGACCTAGATGGGTTTACATTGAAGTTAGTTGAAAGCTTGGTGCGTCCCGTACAGCTGCTTTGCTACTTGGTTGGCCATGCGTCGTTATTCAACAGGGTTGGGATTGAGAATGGGTTGGCTAAAGAGAAACTATACCCGGCAACTAACTCAGATTAGGTTTTGTTTGGGAAACCTGAGTTCAGGGCTTTAATTTGCTTTGATTTTCAGCCTATTCTTAGTCTCGTATAGCCAACACACACACACACACACACACACACACACACACACACACACACACACACACACACACACACACACACACACACACACATATGCTGTTTTGGTGGGATTCCACTGCTTTGCTGGTTGCTAGAAGAGTTGCTACGAGACCTTCAGCTGTGACATAAGAGTTGTATGAATTGTGTTTATGTGTGTGCGTAATGACGTCTGAGGTTTTGCAACAATGCAGCTCAGTGTGTTTGTGTTTAGACAAAACGATCTCCACACACACACACACACACTCACACACCTACACACACTCAAAGGTAGTTTTGTAAGGAATGAAAGGAATGTCAGCAGGTCAAAAAGTCAAATTACAGAACTGCTTAATTTACTATCCAAATCTTAGTTTGTCACTTTCCAAAATGTTATTAATGTTTTATATTGGGATATAAATGATATTTATTCCACAAATATGTATCACTATTTTGAATCAGTCAACAAAAGGTGTCTGATTCCAAACATGTTCTTCGTAAAGGCATTGAGTTTGTAAAAAGGTTTAACAGCTGCATCCACATTCACTTTGTCTTTGTCTACAGTCAATGTCGTGAGCTTGCCCTCTGTGTCATTACGTGTAGCAAATGTTAATGCAGTCTAACATATAATGTCAAATCTTTGAGAGAAACTTTGTTGTAACCATCCAGTTACAATGTTACTGGACCTTGTTAGGCAGCTACTAAACACATAGTTCAATTTTACATTTAGGATGGAAAAAACAACATGACAGTTCCTCATTTACTATTACTATATATTGAGCCAATAACATGTCTGTTATATAAGTCACTTTTGCTGTGAATATTATATACTAACAGTACTAAGCAAAGTATGCTCACTTGGGATGCCTGCTGACGAACGCTGCTGGAAAAAGGCTAATTTAAATGTGACAAACTCCTGCATGAAGGTCAGTAGCACTACAGGTCCATCCAGCACCCCCACACCTCGTTTCCCCCTCTCGACATAAAGGCTACTTCTAGCATTGGTACTGAACATGCTGCTGTGAACAGAATTCCTAGGATAGGCTTAAAGGTATCTGGTGAACCAACATGAGCTTGGTATATGATCTAAACCGACATGCTGGTCCGGCTCTGCCCATAAATCTGGCTTTAGCTGACAATCGCCTCATGATGTATTCTTAGGAAATGACCATCTTATCAGGTCTACCACCGCTCTATCCTTGAATTCTCTTCGTATATGACAATCTGTAATCTACATCCAGTAAATCATCCAGGAAGTAGTGTCCTTCATGTAGAGGTGGAAACCATCATGTTTCCCTCACCTAACCAAGAGCTTTAGTTGTTGGACTTTCACTGTTGGCTTAACTGTAGCTTGTTTGCTCTAACCTTCACCATGACCTTTTTTTTATAATAACCGTTAAAAATTATGGTAAATGTTGGGGGTACCTGTCGGGTCATGTTGTTGGAGGACACGCAGCACTTTGAAAAGCTTCACAGTGTGTCTGTCTAAGACGAGCTAGCTTAACTAGTAGCCCTTACCTCTCTCCGTGGGTGCTGCCTCCGCTCCCGTCCCAAGAACCATCAGCATCATCATGACCACCTTCATCACAGACACGAGCGCTGCACTGTTAAGCATGGCAGCTGTTACTGAGCACCTAAAGAACAGCACGTTATTTATGTCGCGCACAACTATTCTCACAACTGTCTTCTGAAGATTTGGACTCAGTGTTCAGGATTTTGTTCAAAAAAGCTTTCTGATAAACAGGCTTTTCAAACGGTGTTGCTTCTCCTCATGCTCAACTCATTCTTCTGACCCTTCCGACTTCCTGTTGATTTCGGAGATGTTGGGTGGAAGGTGTGGACATTCGCTGCGATGATGTTAAAGTCGGTCTGTTGGTCCAGATCAACCAGCTTGTTCTAGAGTTGAGTTCTTTTAGTTACTTGTCCTGAGAAACTCAGTTGATCCTGAAATGCTCAAAAACCTCTTCAGGTGTGATAGTTTCAGAGGTTTCTAAGCTTCTTCTGTTTGTCAACCAGACCGTGGTATTCGTCTACTTAATTCCAAGTCTTCTCAACAACTTTACAGTTAAATATATTTATTTTTACCTGTATAACAAAGTTAAGTCTCTCTGTTCATTTTCCAAGGATGCGCCTCTTGAAGAAGGCTTGTCAGTATCGGATGTGTTCCTTTTCCTAACGCACCGACCAGTCTTGCCTTTATAAACCTGAGTTTGCCCCTGAATGACTGACTGATGGCTCAGCATCAACCAATGACTGGCCTGCAAGGAACTCTAGCCCCTTCCTCATTGATGGATTGGTGACATTTGGGGAGTTTGGCGGCGATCTTTGTGTGTTTGGAGTCAAAGCTATCTTTTTGTGAATGTGGTGTGTGTGTGTGTGTATGTGTGTGTGTGTGTGTGTGTGTGTGTGTTTAAGCTTGTATTTAAAGTGTGTGTGTTGTGTGTGTGGCCCTGGCTGTATAAGCAGTGATAAGGTAGTTCTTAATATGTTTGCTCAGGGGCCACAGAGAGAAAAAGGCCCTCTGACGCATGAGGGCCTGGAGCCACACTGACTGCACACACACACACACACACACACACACAAACACACACACACACACACAACACGCTCACAAATACAACATTCAAACACAGAAAACGACATGGCAAATTCATGTACGCACACACACACACACACAATCCTGGAACTCAGTTTGAAGAAAGGGTTGAAGACACACACACACACACACAGAGAATGTAAAAAGAAGCGTGGGATGCACATCAAAGGGCACACAAAGGCTGAAAAGTCGTGTCCAAATGACAAAAGACCAAGAGAGAGTTTTTGCCTTTTCCTTTCTTCTGCATTGTGGCAACTAATCCCTCAGACAGGAAGTTGACAGAGTGACGGTGGGACTCCACCTCGCCAATAACCACCACGAATACCCAAACCCCCAGATACATGGGATGGAGGACAGAGACAGATGAATGAATGAGGGAGGTAGAGACAGAGGACAGTACTGAACACAGCAGAGTGAGAATGATATGAAATGTGTGTGTGTGTGTGTGTGTGTGTGTGTGTGTGTGTGTGTGTGTGTCAGTTGCTGGGCGAAGAGAATGCAGTTTAAGAACATCCACTCATTACTGCTCTGTCTGTCTGCAGAGCTTTGACACGAATACACTGTGTGCATGTGTGTTTGTGCTGATGCTGATGCTGAGGAACAGTACCATTTTTCGCTCAGCCCCGTTTATTCAAGTGTGACAAATAAAACGCTTGTATTCTCGTCAGAGTTAAAGTACATTAAGGTCCAGTGAGCTCAGCGCCGACGTCCTCCGTCACTTCCAGGCTGTCAGAGTGTGAGCGGCAGCGCTCAGAGCTGCTGAGTCATGTTTACCTCATGCAGCCGTTCTCCCTCTGCACACTGCACACAACGTCTTCTCCCTGCCAGTCAGAGCAGACGTCACATCGGTATCGGTGACGTGCGGTGAGGTTCGTGGCTGGTGAGGCACTGACTATTTCAGAGTCAGATTTACAAATATATGAACCCAATAGAGTAGCTTAAATCGCCATTCAATTGGCAGCTTGCACATTGAGTACTGGTTGTATTTCATATTTCATATCAGCATTCTTTACACACACAAAGGTAAGGTACATATTTGATTGCACCAGGAGCGTCTGCTCCGCGACCTGCCCCACCAACCTGTGTTTCAGAAGCGGAGCGCTCGCGGGCGCCACCCGCGAAAATCTGTGTAACATACCTTGTTATTGTGCATTCAAGCTATTCAAATAATAGACAGGTTCATATATTCATGTTTTTATTTTAAACATGTGCAAGGTACAGTGAGTAGGGGGGCCGCGCCACTGCCATTTATAAACATACCTTCTCAGCTGATACCAATGCGAATATCAATATTGTCTGTCAACTGCATGATAATCATTCATACAAGCTATTCAAATTGACGTTTTTATTTTAAACATAAATGTGGAAATGAAAAATGAGTGATGGCCTATTAGTGCCACTTCCATGCATAAACGTACTATCTTGCATACAATACTGAACTATTAAAATAATGGACAGATTCATGTTTGGAATATATATATATCTTTTTTTTATCAACCACAAATTTCGCGGCACCCTGCAGTACCTCCGCGGACCCCCTAGGGGTCGCGGACCCCCTGTTGAAGACCTCTGTTCTAAAGAATCTAGCTAAAACGATTAAGAGTAACACAAGTATAAAGTATAAACTAAGAGCACTGGCCGGACAGAGTTGGATGTAAGTATATGTTGTATGTGTGTCTAAAGTCTAATATAGTATGTGTAAATGTCTCACCATGGTGCAGAAAGAGGATGAGTGAGATCCATGCATGTTGAATATGTTCATAGTGTGTTGGCTTGTTGTCTGTCTTGTATTCCTGGGAGGATTAATCTGGAGAGCAGTACATGCCTCTATGCAAGATAAACCATGAGCAAGATTTAGTGTAGAACATATAGAGGCTTTATGAGGAAAGGTCATATTTGAAAGTGGTGAAGACAGATCATATTAGAATAGTGGCGTACATAGTGTGACGACAGAAGGATGAGCCTCACCTGAGCCAGCTCTGCCTGAAATGCGTCTTCATTTGGCAGCCTCGCTCTCTGGGAGAGGACGTCCTTTAAGCCACCAGCATTTAACTGTTCTTTGGGTTTATCTTCTGTTTATCATGATACACTGCCACACGCATCCATACATGCTCTTCAGAACTGACAACAGATACCTACCTTTTGCATTTGCTTCATTTGTTGATAAGTTAATAAAATGCTTTTGTTTGCAGCCACCTCGCTTGTCTCCCTGTTTAGTCTCAGTCTGTGAGCCGGGCTGTGACAGTAGATAAAGGTGTGTAGTTGTCAAAATGTGTGAGTTAGTTATGAATGTTGGAGGAAAGTGAAGCCGACAGGAGTCCTTTTTCTTTTTGTCTCTCTCGCTCTAGACACAGAAAAAAAAGGTGGGGGCTGAAGCAGTACAGAGCTCTACACCACCCATAGAACATAATTTAAAACTACTAGTGACAGAAATAAGACAACACTTCTGGTTGAAGCGAACTTATAAATTAAGGAGAGGCTTGGAGCAGCGGTAGGACGAGCTGGAAATGAATCAAAAACTTTGGTAGATCACAAAATTCACAAATCTAACAAAAACACAAGAAGAGTTTCCACAAGTACAGTGGCAGAGACTCATACGTGGATGGTGGACTGCTTTGACATTTTCACGAGTGCTGGAGCATTTGTGCAACGATCCTAGTGCATTAGCAACACTACCTCTAAATCCAGCACTAGGATCATCTGAAGGGTTTGGGATAGCAGGAGAGAATCGGGTGACAGCAGACCCATGACAGTCTTCCCCGGAAGAGTGAGGTGAGAAACAGGTAAGTTCCAGTATATTGTTAAAACTACGGAGGAGGACAAAATGGAAAAGATTGTAATTTGACCCAGTGAGAGGAAGGAAAATAAGGCAGGTATTATTGTGGGTAAGATATTAGTACTGATAGGAACCAAAAGCTCAGACGAAGAGCAAGAAACAAATACATGGGGTCCAAAGGGACAAAAGGAGGTGTGTTAGCAACGGCAGAGTTAATCATGAAGCAGCACCCAGATCATAAAAAACTGATCAATTATACCAGGCCTCAGGGGCACCTCCAATATAGGCTTCAATTGACCCCTGTCGATACAGCAGTGATGGGATCAGGCATAGGATACATCAAGGACCCTATAGTGCAGGTCCAGCTGTCAACTCATGGCACCGGATGGAGAGAGCGCCCATCCCTATCAACGAGAGATTTCCCCAGTACATCGCACCGGAACCAAAGGAGCCAGACTGGGTGATGCGTCAAGCCTGACCTTCAGGCCTTGCAGCACCTCCCCAGGTGCAGAAGTCCTCCTACCACTAACGACCCCACCGCAACCCACCTTCCTGCCCTGTCTGCTTCAGGACAATGGATCGGACCAGCAACCCCTTTCACTGAGCACCTCTTCCCTACTGGATCTTCAGGATGATGAGTCATCAGTCAGCTCTGGTCTCACCCCCACCACACTGAGCGACACCTCAGACGGATGGCCACCAATGGACAATCCACCACTGCAATCTCAGTCAGTGCAGTCAGCCGTAGCTGACCAGCCACCACCTAAAGAGACCCTGAAATCTGCCTCCGAGATCAACAAAGACCTTGCTGTTCTTGCTGACACTGGGATTGAAATTGGAGACCCCAAGACCTTGGCCACCATGACCCGGCAGGAGTCCTCACGCCTCACATTAGACCTATGGTGCAGAGAGGCTGGAGCACTACAACGTCTGAGAAGCAAATACAAGAAACGACATTCCAGCAGAAAACACCACCTCAGTATACAAGCTCAACTGAAACAATACAAACGACAACTGGCTGAGGTGACCAGCACCATGAATAGCTACGCCCACCACTGGAAATCGAAAGGCAGCACCTTGCAGAGTATCGTCGACTGCGAGACATCGCACTTCAACCAGAATCCCCATATGGCCCCTAAACAGAGAGTCAGTATACAAGCCTCTGTCAGGATCTCACCTTTTAACTCTGATGAACAGAAATATATATTTAACACACTAAAGCAAAGGGATGAAGCAGTAAAGCAGAATATCTATAATACAATAAAATAATATTTTGAAATGGTCCATTGTGCATAATGAGTGCTTTTACTGTAACAGAGTATTTCTACACTGTCTTATAAGTACTTTTAAAAGGCAGGGCAAGTTTATTTCTATAGCACATTCTATAGTACAAAATAAAAAGCAGAGATTGAAAAATGAACCTCCAGAGCAAAACAATATGAGTTGATGTGAATAAAGAAAGCAGCAGAGCTGAACACATCCTGCAGCTTTATGAAGGACTAATTAAACTACAATTACAATTCTCTAGTCAGGAAAAAAAGAAAAGCAACAAAAGACCCAAGCAATATTTGAAACATAAAATGTATTCAAGGATTCAAAGAATGATAACTAAAACACTCATGGTTTGTCGAAAGTACGAGTTTTATAGTCAGAATTGTGACATAAGTAATCAAAATTAGGAAATGCACAAATACAGGATTGTGATGGCATCTTTCTTAAAATCCATTAAGCCATTTGATTGGGTAGATCTAATATTTAGACATAATATCTTCTCAAATTGAATTGTATTAAGAGGAATCCACTTTTTTGTTAGTTAATCACAGTCACTTTATTACATTGTCTATTGTTCCTGGTTTCATTTTATATATTCCTAATTGTAACAGGGGTTATTATTAATAATATGTGAAAAACCGTGACTTTCCACCACTATAGATAGATAGATGGATATGTTTTTTAATATAAATCTCTATACAAGTACTGTAAAATGCAAGTATGAACCTGGAAAAGAGCATATACGCCACCACGGGCTGTTTTAACCGTTAAGTGAATGGGGACGATATTGTTGATTGACATAGTCTTCAACCAATCAGATCTTTAGTTTGAGATTCTTAGACGCGCCAGAGCGGTTTGCAGGCCTACAGCTACGTCAGCATTACAAGGTGCATAGTGTGCTGTGATTGGTCAGTGGGCGAGCACGTGACTAAAGAAAACTTATGCTTGCTAGCAGAACTCAGGTTGTAGCAGTCAAGTGGAACGATATGGAAGAAATTATGGCAAATTATGTTTTTTTTTACCTAGCTTTGTTTTTTTAACATCAAATGGCGGAAGGAGGAGGAGAAACGGATTTAGTGGCGGAGTTACTGGGAACGCTTTTCTCAAGAAGGACATTTCATGACAAACTGGACATAGTAAGAAATGAACCCCCAGCTAGCAGCCCTGACCCAGCCAGGAAAAGGATTTGTATGCAGCGTCGGAGAAGCGTTGCACATGTTATGGCTGTGAATGTTTCATTTTAACTGAGCGTCGGTACTTTTGGAGAGACTCGAGTGGATCTACAACTCAAAGACCACGTTCGCAGGGAAACAGCTCTACAGCCCGCCCTTCGCCGGTCCACGGCCGAAGACGACGACCGAACGGCGGTCGAAGACGACCAGCGAACGGCGGTGGAAGACCGACAACCGACCGGCAGCGGAAGACAACCGAACGGCGGTCGAAGACGAGGACCAAACGGCGGCGGAAGACTGACGGCGACCGGCGAAATACAACTGGGGAGGCTCGACTGTCATCAGTGGCGTCGATGAATCGAGAAGGACTTCTTACTGGAACTGATGTACTGGGATTAAACTCTTTGTCAACAAAGAAAGACAGCATTTGGTAAGTGAAGTTTGTTTGTTTACCTCTACAGTTACTACTGTTCATTTGTCAATCGTGGCGTTTTTATGAATAATATTTGAATGGCTCGTGCTCGTGTGGTGGAATGCGTGGATCCGCTGCAGGTCTGCTGGATTGATTTGTTGCTTTGTTGTCATATGAATATATGCACTGCTGTTGTGAGTTTGTCATTGTGTTACATTGATTTGGACTATATTGTCCGTTAATGACGCAGCGTCCCGTAATGCTCGTATTCATGGATCTGCACTCTGCATTTCGTGTTTTGTATGCGAGGTGTTGAACTTCATGTAACATTTTATTTCATTTGTCAAATGTTGCAGTATGTGAATATGCGGCTTTTACACAAAACAAATAATAACCCGTAGCTGTGACGTCATAATGAGGTTATTAGAAGTGTAGAACAGCACTGAAGGCCCAGGTATAAAATCCACGGCCCGCCACTGGTATTTACATGTGTATATATTTATAATCCTGTTGAGCAGGGATTATATATAGATATATATACTGTATATATACACACACACTATAAATGTATATATACTATAAATATATACACACACTATAAATGTGTATATACATATATATATATATAATGGTGACGGGAGCAGCAAGAGGGGGCGGGGCGGGAACAGCTGTTGACGTAAACAGGAAGTCCTCTGTAGCGTAGGCCGTCTCATTTCGTAGACAGCACGGTCCAGCCTACGCGGTCCTCAAAGGACGCAGCCCATGTAGACCGCGAAGGCTGGATCCTCCGAAGGATGCAGCACCTGAATTGGGACATAGCTATTGTGTGAAAAAAAAGTCTGCAGTCAGAATCACTCCCTCTACACCACCATCAGCTACTGTGTTGTCTTGTAGGCTAAACTTAAACTACTACAACTCAGTCAACAGTTGCTCCTAAGAGCAAAGGGCCACCAGATCAACTTGTGACCACACTGCACGTTTACCACGGAGCACTCTGTACTTCACAGCAGAGCAGAATATAGCTGTTTCTGAAACAAATGGTGCCTTTTTAAAATCTGACAGTTCAAAACGTGTTTGTATCGCTGCAAATTAATGAGGCAAATGTTTGTGATGTCGTCATGAGGTGAAAATACACAATGTGGACAAAACGCATGACAGCAAACAAGAAAAGCTAAGGCATAAAATGAAGAATTTAACCAGCCAAGAACACAGAGATGTCAAACAGTTGAGTTCATTTGAGTTTAATAAGTAAAAGACATAATCACATTTAATTTGACTCACATAGCATCACACTATGTAATACATGATGGGACTATTAGTGTCCAGCTCATTGACAAGGTTGAATGGTCGTCCTTAAAACTGTATATTGTGTGGAAAGCCGATGGCCTCTCTAAACCTTGGCTCGGTTTCTTGTTGAGTGTGCCCACCATGTATTACACATTGTGATGCTATGTGGCTCTGCTCTGCTGTGAAGTATACAGAGTGTAAACGTGCAGTGTGGTCACAAGTTGATCTGGTGGCCCTTTGCTCTTAGGAGTTACTGCTGACTGAGACTAAAGGAAGGACTCAGTGAAAACTTGACTTGATTTAAGAAAGCATAATACACATTACAATAACCGTCTCCAACACTCAACAACACAACATGAATCAGCTACAGGTGAGGGAGAGGAATGAGGAAATACAAACACCTCTGATAGGCTGACATCTACCACCTGTTGGACAGGTTTTGACGTCACACTGGTTTTATTTTAGACTTGGACTCTGAAGTGATGAGGGTGTGACGGCGTCCTCAGGTCAAATGGACACAGACACCAGGACTGACAGGAGGACATGAGCAGCTTCTTCTCTCCAGTGTTTCTTCCACACATGAAGGTGGAACGTGTGTAAACTGACCTGAAGTGAGTTCAGCAGGTGAGAATCCTACCAGAGGAATCTGTACATGTTTGATCATCAGGATCACTTTGATCTCTTTGTGTTGTTTCTCTGTTTAACTGGAGAATAGAACGATGTTTCAAAAGATATATTTGTTATATGCAGTAGAATTTCTCTCTGAGATAAAGAACAATGATCTTTAGAAATATAATGTTCATGTTTCTCAAGTAGTTTCAACAGAAGTTTGTAATCTGAACTGGTCTGACAGGTTGGATCAAGCTGAGTTTCTTTTAACTGTTAACACTCTGAATGTTCACAACGCAACCATCTTAACAACCCTGACACACACTTGGTTTCACTAGTGGAGTCCTGTTTGCGCAGTTCATATCTCAACTGTCCCAGAGGACAAAACCCGTCCTAGAGGACCTGTGTGTCTGATGGTGTAGTGACAGTGAAAACGCTATAATACCCTGTAACATGTATATAATAGACTGTAAACAAGTCACAACATGTTAGCCGTCTTATGATTCTCCTGTTATACCTCAGAAAACATCCACAGGCCTGTAATTAATCCTCACATGTGCATTACGCAATCAAGCAATCTCCTTCATCCTCTCCTTAGAGAAACCCATTCCTATAAGCATCACTTCCTGTCACAGACCCTCTGCGGCACGCTCTATGTCAAACCCCTCTGGTGCTAACCACAACTATTTAATGACAGTACCTCTGCAGCCTCTGCTACCTGCTGCTCCTGACTATAAGCCTGTTCATTTGGGACTTTTAAACATCACATCTCTAAATAACGAGTCGTTTTTATCTCAGTTTTACTTCATTTGAAAGTCTTGATTTTATAGTGAACTCTAAAGATCCAGTGATCATTTTAATAATCTATAGACCGTCCAGGCCTAACAGTGTTTTTATCAGAGCTACTCTCCCATTTTACATCAGCTGCTGTCACTTATACTCTGATGAACAGCAGGACAACCTAGGACGACCTCTGAAACCACAGTCACCACTTTCTGTTATCACTCATCAAGTGTGTTCATGTCTCATTCCAGTTATTGAATTCAATTAGCAAAAGCTTCTATACTTTTTAATTCAGTGTTCTATGTCTCATTTTGAATTATTCAGTATTTGTTATAATTACAATAAATAATCAGATGTGAGCATTTTGACAGCGTCAAACTCTTTGAGCGCTGCAGCGCGGTGGTGAAGCCCCCTGAGGTGAACTTGTGCTCTGTGACTTTGAGCTGCATCATTTAAATTGAGTGAACACGATGCATACTGCTGATCCATTGATATGCATGTAGAGAGCGTGTATCAGAGCTTAATGTGATGTCTTTAATGACACTGCTCCAGGATCAGATCCAACATTCAGAGTGTCTCCAGTGTCTCATGTGAGCTGGACTTTGTATTTGAAACAGCAGCACTGAGTTTGATCCAAGTCCTTCAGTTTGATGCTCTGTTGGTGATAACATGAGATGTTCACATGTTTCTACTTCTTCATCATCATGTGATCTTCTGCTTATTTGACGGGTTCACACTGATTGTTTTGACTGTAAACGTTTATAAGCTGCTGCTCAGAAATGTTACAACATGTAGGTTATAAATCATTATAGAAGAATGTGATTGATGAACATGTTTCACCAAATCTTCATTCAAAATAACACTTTTATTAATAAATACATGTAAACGTCACATTGTGTCTCATCAGTGAGACATGCATGTGATCCAAGTTGCTGCTGCTTCATTAAATCTTTGTGAACTGAGCTGCTCTTTATCTCTTTAGATGGTTAGTTAGCATCATCTAGTGGACAGTGAGGAGAACTACATCACCTGACCTGTGATTTGTCTGATTGGCTCGCTGTGAGGACGTGTTCTAAAGGAAAGGAAGGACTCAGTGAAAACTTGACTTGATTTAAGAAAGCATAATACACATTACAATAACCGTCTCCAACACTCAACAACACAACATGAATCAGCTACAGGTGAGGGAGAGGAATGAGGAAATACAAACACCTCTGATAGGCTGACATCTACCACCTGTTGGACAGGTTTTGACGTCACACTGGTTTTATTTTAGACTTGGACTCTGAAGTGATGAGGGTGTGACGGCGTCCTCAGGTCAAATGGACACAGACACCAGGACTGACAGGAGGACATGAGCAGCTTCTTCTCTCCAGTGTTTCCTCCACACATGAAGGTGGAACGTGTGTAAACTGACCTGAAGTGAGTTCAGCAGGTGAGAATCCTACCAGAGGAATCTGTACATGTTTGATCATCAGGATCACTTTGATCTCTTTGTGTTGTTTCTCTGTTTAACTGGACGGTAGAAATGGTTCTTGATGCTGATTGGCTGATAATTTATTTTAGCTTTCAGGTTGAAATATTGTCTATAGTCTTTATTTAACTTAAAAGACAGTGATTTGATAATGATTTGCATGTATTAGAAAAAGCGCTAACGCCTAGAACCAACTTGAGTTTGACTCGCTCATGAAATATGCGTCAGAACGGGTTTGACAGCTTTTGTACAGTGTTTGTGTTCAGTGATGTGAGTCTTGTAGTGATGAATGACTGCATGTTGTGTTTGTGTGAAGGTGTGGACTCTGCTATGAGTCAGTGTGAGGACAGAGAGGAGGGAGTCCCTCCCTCTAAAACCGCTCTGTGTGGGGAACATGACAGCCAGACCAAAGCTCAGAGGTGAGATGAGGATCTCCAGCTGTCCAGGACACATCACTCCACCATCATTGTTCACCCTCTAAGC
This sequence comes from Pholis gunnellus, assembly GCF_910591455.1. Taxonomy (NCBI): domain Eukaryota; kingdom Metazoa; phylum Chordata; class Actinopteri; order Perciformes; family Pholidae; genus Pholis; species Pholis gunnellus. The sequence continues at coordinate 6,994,652 of NC_136551.1, read as the reverse complement.
TCTGTGTGTGTTGTGTTGAACAGACCACACTCTTCTGAACATGGACCTGGACCTGGATCCAGCTGTGTGTCCATTAAGAGGGAAGCGTCCATGAGCCCTCCTCCTGTTTTTAAAAGTGAACTTCCTTCAGAGACTCAGTGAGTTAAGATATTGTACATCACACTGTCTGTGAGTGTTCATTCTAGCTGATGAACACTCACACATGCATTATATACATATACAGGACTGTCTCAGAAAATTAGAATATTGTGATAAAGTTCTTTATTTTGTGTAATGCAATTAAAAAAACAAAAATGTCATGCATTCTGGATTCATTACAAATCAACTGAAATATTGCAAGCCTTTTATTCTTTTAATATTGCTGATTATGGCTTACAGCTTAAGAAAACTCAAATATCCTATCTCTAAATATTAGAATATCATGAAAAAGTATACTAGTAGGGTATTCAACTAATCACTTGAATCGTCTAATTAAACGAAACACCTGCAAGGGTTTCCTGAGCCTTGAAAAACACTCTTGGTTCAGTAAACTAAAATCACACGTATGGGGATTATCACAATATTCTAATTTTCTGAGACAGTCCTGTATAGTAGATCACATGTGTATTATTAATGTCAATATGTAGCCTTAAAATCACTCCGTCTGTTCAAGGAAGGTTTACAGGATTGAAGTTTATCTGTGTTCACAGTCTGTTGCTGGTTGTTTACAGCAGCCTACATTTTCCATCTTTGGGAAGAATGTGAACTGGCTTTTTTAAAGTTCTTTATTCTTCTTTCAATCAGGTTCAAGAAGCAGAACTCAGACTCTCCTGAACCCAGCTGTGTGAGCTTGAAGAGTGACTGGTCTATGGATCCCCCTCTTAAATTCGAAACAGCTCAGTCGATAGCAGAAACGATGTCAATGAGGTATGGAAAGCATCTGTGCTACTTTCACTCCTGCACGCTTAGGATGGTTGTGAAAATGATTGGAGGCCGCTCTCACTCCAAATCACTTTTAGTCCTCTAAAAGGCTGCGTAGTACTAAAGTTACAGTGAGGAACGTTTAGCTGGTCCTGAACCAGTCTCAGTGTAGTCCTGATCCTCTATCAGACCTCCATCAGTAAACGAGACCATCGATCATATATAGTAGATCACATGTGTATTATTAATGTCAATATGTAGCCTTAAAATCACTTCGTCTGTTCAAGGAAGGTTTACAGGATTGAAGTCTATCTGTGTTCACAGTCTGTTGCTGGTTGTTTACAGCAGCCTACATTTTCCATCTTTGGGAAGAATGTGAACTGGCTTTTTTAAAGTTCTTTATTCTTCTTTCAATCAGGTTCAAGAAGCAGAACTCAGACTCTCCTGAACCCAGCTGTGTGAGCTTGAAGAGTGACTGGTCTATGGATCCCCCTCTTAAATTCGAAACAGCTCAGTCGATAGCAGAAACGATGTCAATGAGGTATGGAAAGCATCTGTGCTACTTTCACTCCTGCACGCTTAGGATGGTTGTGAAAATGATTGGAGGCCGCTCTCACTCCAAATCACTTTTAGTCCTCTAAAAGGCTGCGTAGTACTAAAGTTACAGTGAGGAACGTTTAGCTGGTCCTGAACCAGTCTCAGTGTAGTCCTGATCCTCTATCAGACCTCCATCAGTAAACGAGACCATCGATCATATATAGTAGATCACATGTGTATTATTAATGTCAATATGTAGCCTTAAAATCACTTCGTCTGTTCAAGGAAGGTTTACAGGATTGAAGTCTATCTGTGTTCACAGTCTGTTGCTGGTTGTTTACAGCAGCCTACATTTTCCATCTTTGGGAAGAATGTGAACTGGCTTTTTTAAAGTTCTTTATTCTTCTTTCAATCAGGTTCAAGAAGCAGAACTCAGACTCTCCTGAACCCAGCTGTATGACCAACTGGTCTATGGATCCCCCTCTTAAATTCGGAACAGCTCAGTCGATAGCAGAAAGGATGTCAATGAGGTATGGAAAGCATCTGTGCTACTTTCACTCCTGCACGCTTAGGATGGTTGTGAAAATGATTGGAGGCCGCTCTCACTCCAAATCACTTTTAGTCCTCTAAAAGGCTGCGTAGTACTAAAGTTACAGTGAGGAACGTTTAACTGGTCCTGAACCAGTCTCAGTGTAGTCCTGATCCTCTATCAGACCTCCATCAGTAAACGAGACCATCAGAGAGAAGATGCTCTGTTTCTATAGTTATTCTTAATGCTTGTCATCGGAGCCACCGGGTCGGATTCTGGTGAAATCAGATGAAATCATGCAGGTTCACCAGAAACTCCTTCAGCTCAGACTCCAGCAGAGACCGATCCATCGTGGACAGACCCAGATCCTCCAGCAGAGACCGGTCCACCGTGGACAGACCCAGATCCGGCTTCACCCGCAGCCTTTGACCTGCGTTTGGAGCTCCGGATGGAGGAGGAGAGCTCAGCTCCCGGCAGCAGCAGCGTCCCCTGCTCCTTCTCCTCCTCCTCCTTCTCCTCCTCCTCCAGGAGCAGAGCTTCTCCTCTCTGGGAGTCAACACCAACACCACGCTGCAGGAGACCCAGGACGTATTGCTGGACCCGCTGGGGGGAAGGGAGGCACAGGAGAACCAGAACCAGGACTGAGAGGAGCAGACTGTCAGACCCTGCTGCAGTAACATTAGGTTTTCTAAAGAGACTCTGGTGCTCAGAAGCACTACCACTTTAGTCCACAGGGACCGCCAGAAACAACACAAAGTCAAAGGTCCTTGTAGTAACTTTAAGAGTAGAACTGCTTTTTTCTGTAACAGCATCCTGAAGCAATTAGGGCTCTTAACTCCTCCTCATCAGTTCAGTCTATGAACTCAACTTAAACTGTGTCCTTTAGTGTGTCTCTGAATGCATCAAATGCTTGCGTTTTGTATCTGTATTGTTTGTCACCTTTTGTCTTCCCCGAGCAAACACCAAGACAAATTACTCAAATGATTGACTCGTAAACTAAAAGAAACTTTTCTGGAACTTCCTGTGAAAATTTTTGCTGAACATGTGCACTTATCAGTACTGTTTCTATCAGTGTCAACCAGCAGAGAGCAGACTCTGAACCCAGCTGTGTGTCCACGAAGAGTGACCGGTCCAGTCCTGTCCCTCTGGGGTTCCTACATGGACATCAGTCCGATAAACAAGGGTAAACTTTTCAACCAAAAGAAACATTTTTATTTTATTTCATATGAAGAATTTAGCTGAACATGTCTTCATTTAATAGTCCGTGAGGAATCATCTACACAGAAAAAATATTAAGAAGTTTAAAAGAACGCCTCTCTCTATGCAAGTCTTTATTTTTCTGGTTTCTCATAATATGACACAGAATTGCTTTGTTGTCATTAAGCCTAAACCTTTTTTCTCTACAGACTTCAGGGATCAGAGGCTCCCAGTAGTCAACATGTCCAGAAGCCTCAAGCAAACTTGGATTCAGTGTTTGAGGTGTGTACATTTGAACTCTGACCTGTGTAAACTGTCCACCTGTAACAGTAGATGCAGCTACGGTTTTGAAGAGTTTTAATTATTTTCTGTTGAGTTTGAATGAAATGTGTTTTACCATCGTCGAGGTAAGATTTCTGTTTTTTTATGGAGTCTGGTGGCTCTGAGCAGAGAAAAACACCTCCATTTCTTCTGTACACCTTGAGCATGTGACACTGTACGGCTGACCACTGCTGATGTGCAGGTTTGCATCTTGTATGGCAACCTCTGCCATCACTGTGCAGGGCCTAAAACAGGCTTGTTGTGATCTCTAAAAACAAACTTGACGGGAGAATGTGTGCACCTCTACTGGGTATTTGACCCATGTGAGAGGCATGTTATTCATGTTATAAATCCACTTAATCATTAACATTCAAACCAGCAGTTATATTTGTGCTAGTGCTAGTGAGCCATAACTATTCCAAAAGCACCTTTCAATTGTCAGAGCTATAAGTCAACTCAAATCAAATTTCGCTCAGTATTTCATCAGTGCTGTCTGCATTGGAGAGGGCTAGACTATTGGCTAGGGGTGCAACGGATCACAAACCTGACGGTTCGGTTCGGATCACGGTTTTTGAGTCACGGTTCGGTTCATTTTTCAGATCAGCAAGGGGAGGAGACAAATATAACTTTGCTATCCAATTATCAATTAAAGAACTTCAAGAACACTTAAAGCAAAGAACTTTGGGCTATAGTCTGAGATAAAAACTAAAATATTGAAGATGTCCAATTTGAAATAAATAAATAAAAATAAAACATTCAAGAATACTAAATTCTGTTAATTAAGTTTAAGTGCAACATGAGGTATGTTGATACCCTCGTCCTTTGATCAATGTTGAAAGAAAGAAACAGCCAGTGAGCTAGCTTCCACTGTTTACACTGAACTGAACTGCTAGGCAGCAACTTGGGTCTATGTTTACTTCCTGTCAGGTTAAGTCATTCAAATACACAATACTGTTTATATTACTGTGAAATGGTCTACAACTCTACATTTCTTTTAAAAAAAATGAGAATATCTCCATTGTCTGGGGAGAGGGTAGACATTTCTGTGGTGACTGGGATATTGCTGTTGGGCCTGTCTAGCTTCACTCTGCTGCTTCTGTCAGCACCTGCACCAGGTGTGTGTCTGTGTGACTCTCACAGAGGGGGCGTGTCTACAGCACCGCACTATGAATCACTCCGCTGTGATGGAGTGAACCGTCACAGTCAGCCGTTGTCATATGTCTTTCAATTTAAACAACGCCTAGATACCGTAACGCTTTTGTCCACCACCCTTATCCCGTCATTATAAGCTACAGGGAAGACAAAATGCTCCCAAATGTGCAAATGAAATGACGCTGGGAGCTTCTGAAGTTCCTCCGTTCCTCCGCTCGCCGTGACTCACCGTTAAATACTTCACGCTCCGTTCACGTGAACACAACACACTACTGCTTTATATCTGTTCACTGACACTCTGCATTGATATTCGGGGACTTGTTACTTGAAAAAGAACAGCAGCAGTAAAACTGTATTACACACTATGATGATTACACTGTAAAAAAAAAACTAAAATGAATCCGCGGTTCAGAAGTGTGATCCGAACACCACTATTATTGGCCATTAAGTGAATTACACTTTTAGTTTGTGTATAGTTTTAGTTTGTAAAATTACTCTTTATTTATTCATGGTTCATTCAATAGGGACGGATACAGTATGCTGTACACAGACAAACTGAAAACAGATATCAATATAACTATTGAAGCTCACTGGAAACACCTCAGTGACTGTAACACACTCTGCCTCTTCCAGTCAGCTCACCAGCACATCTTCATTAACAGCTGTCATACAATCACTCCATATCCACATGGTCTACCAACTTTACTCCTGGTATCAGAATCAGTCGGTGGGTTAAGCAGCGCGCTGCTCCGCATATGACAGCTGGGAAGACAGTGAATGTTGACTTGCAGAATCCGGAAATTCCGTGCAGGTTAAAGTGGGAGAGCACGGGGAAAGTTATCCGTCTCTTCTTCAGGATCCAAGTGTGTTCGTTAACAGAGAGGTCAGGACTGTTACCTAGGTTTTTCGTTTGGGTACTAATTTTGTTACCTCCTTTTAGCAACATGAGTCGAAATGAAACGGCGCAGGGTGAAGGTATGCGCCGGCCTATATAGCCTTGGTGACGTCATGGTTGGTCACAGGTACTCCCTGGGGTTACCGTGGCTCTCATCCAATGATGGGGGATTGGCGCGGTTCCAAAATTTAGTCTTTCAATTTTACATGTTGGCCTCTCTCTTTGTTTCACCCCACATAGGGAAGTCCCAACACCAGTAAATCAAAGCGCTTTATACTTCATGTCATCATTCACCCATTCTAGCACATTCATACCCTGATAGCACAGCCTTCAAACCGCAGATCTTCAGATTGGAAGACAACCCACTCTACCTCTGAGCCTCAGCTGCAGTAGAGGACCCAGGCAGTGTGTTGTATGCGTACTCAACCCAGATGAGCTTTTTTTCTCCCGATTAAGTCGTTCTGTCTGGCTGCTGGATTGGGGGTTTGACAGCCGCAGGAGAGGCTGACGGTGGCACCCAGGAGAGCACCAAACTCCTTTCAGAACTGGGAAACAAACGGGGAACCTGGTCTGACACCACATTTCAGTGAAAATAGTGTGAACGGAACACATGTGACAGAACAACCACTGCCATTTCCTTTGCGGAAGGCAACATGGGTAGATGAATAGTGCACCATCTTGGAAAATCTGTCAACAGAAAAAAATAGCTATTTTATCTTCGGAGGGAGGTAGGCCAGCGACGAAGTCCAGGGAAAAGAAACTATGTCTTGGGGGCACACCGGGCAAGCAGCAACATATTTACCCTCCTAGTGAATATATTGCTCCTTGCTCATACTGTTGTTGTTTGTGATCTCCCGGGAAAGGGTCACGTGATAGGGGCGTGACACGCTCAGTGTAAACGTAGCAAAACATATGCGTTTTCAAATGGAAACGTAGTAGTGTGGACATGGCCTCAGGCTTTGACAAAAAATAACATGGAAATAAATAACGGTTATTTTAATTTTATGCACAGTGCACAATCTTTCAAAGGGAACACTTCTTATCTTGCGGTTTGTGGCGATACTGTGTCACTGAAAATAAAAAAAAATGTATTTCTCTTTTCTTTTGTCAACTAAAATGTGCATCACATTACGTCGCTGTCAAGCGCCTTTCTCTACCGGTGGCTAATCATGATTTGCAGAGCCCCGCCCTCGGTAAACTATCAATGGATAAATCCAACAAAATAAAAGTCACAGAGGAAAATAGAGAGTTTAATTCTGCGTGGACGTGTTCATTTGCTTTCACTGCCAACGATGCTGGCTTACCTGTATGCTTGATATGTGGCGAGAAATTTGCAAAAAAACAATGTAATGTTGAAAGACACTTCCAGATCAAACACAGCGTTTGCTGAAAAGTATCACGCTGGAGATGAGCGAAAAAGAGCAATTTCTCAACTGCTGCAGCAAACTGAGCAAGTTTTTGTTATAGCAGGTAAAATAGCAATAAAATGTCAAGAATTGTTTTTATTCTTGTTCTATCAATTCATAAATACAACAAACTATAGTTTCTGTATATATAATATAACTATATAGACAACTTTATAAGCTGTGATATCAAATAGCTTTTGCGGCTCCATTTCATGGAAAATAGGATAAAATGGCTCTTTGGATAGTAAAAGTTGCCGATCCCTGAACTAAGAAGACGCACACTGCAATTAAAACCTATTTTACAGTGAACCCTAGACAAGACAAGACGGGGTCAAATAGCAGCATCCAACACATGACAGGATAACAGTATGAGGACACATTAGACCATGGGTCTCAAACTCAAGGCGAATTCGGCCCGCCACGTCATTTTATGTGGCCTGCGAATCCGCCAGCAAATAATTTAAGAAATTAAATTAAAAATTAAAAGTTTGACTTGATAATAAAAATATTCCCATAGTCGAAATTATGAGATAGAAAGTCAAAGTTATGAGATACTTAAACACACAGTCATAGAAGCAGCTCTTGGTTACATTTGACATGTAAATGTAATGTAAGTACATTGAAGACGACTTTAAACGTGGCTTTACAACACATGAAATACTTCACGTGGGATTGTGCAAACGCACCCTTGAAAGGATTTTAAGCTTTGAACAAAGTTATTGTAATAACTTGTGTTTGATATTTGTCTTTGCTATTTTCTTTAAAAGTTTGATAGAGTAATGTGGGTTTCTTAACCCTAAATTAAAAGGATTTAAGTTATAATAACAGAAATGCGCTTAAATATATTTTTACATTTATATAACTGCATGCACAATATTTTTACACTTGAATAAACAATAATCAAATGCAGAGACAGTTATTTACCAATATGTTAGGAGTAGTTACATTTACACAATCTTACATTTACAACCGGTCCTATGAGGGCGACCGTGATGCTGATATGGCCCAGAGTGAAAATGAGTTTGAGACCCCTGCATTAGACCATGAAGCAGTGTATGAGATCGCGTTAGACCATGATGCATTAAAAGTGACCCACTTACCAGAGTACGACGGATAGAGGGAATTAGCAGAAAGCTATGAATAGTAGTTATCAAGAAGAACGCAATGAATAAAAAATGAATAAAAAAGTAGAATACATCAACAGGAGGACATCTTGCAACAAAATCGCAGTGCTACGACGCCAAATCAGGCCAGGCTGTAAAGTGTGGTGGGCCAGTGGGTCATTCCCCACTTCTTACCCACATCTTTGAACTCTGCCTGTTTTTTAGTTTTTTTGTGATCCTACTATACACTTGAAAAGATTTGTGACTTAATCTATCGTGACATTATTACCGGGACAAATCTGCCCTCAGACAGACAAGCAAATTTTCACAAGGTGAAAACAATACCAGCCGCACACTGAGGCGAAATATAATAGAATATAACATTTAAAAAAATAACTATCGATGATTTTAATGATTGTGACCAGAAAGACGTGAATGTTATGTCGAGCTCAGCTATGACCAAAAAACAGGTTATCAGAGAGGACAGTGAGCAGCGACGTAGCTGTGAAGCAAAAACTCCACCACCAGTTATATGCATGTGTATATAAAATCTGAGCAAGGCACATATACAGAGCGAGCACTTTCCATGCCACGTGAAATATTGCGATGATGACTTGTGTGCTCGCTAACTGCGTGATACTATCACATGAATCATGAAGAGGAATGCTCACTCTGAGGAATGCTGACGACTGATTTAGGCATGAGAGTGAGGCAATTTGTGTTTCGGTTGCTGGCCCCAGACACGAGAGCTTCTGCGGTCAGATATCTCACACAATGCAGATTATATTAAATCTGGAGTAGAGGGAAGCCGGAGAATCACTGACCGTGATATCCCTCAAAAGCCCATGGATATAGATATGAGTCCCAACTTCAGAGTCAAAAGAAATATAATGGCAAAACATGGAAGAGTTTTTCTGCTATGCCAACTGAGCATGCTTGTTGTGGTTTGTGATGAGGTCAGCAATGACCAGGGTTTGAATGAGGCCGGCGTGATCTTTCTTATGGACTTCATGATCTGTGCTGCTATGGATAACTTCTGACCATGTCATGAATGGCCACGCCTTTTGGCATTAAGTACTCCCTTTGCGTGATTGAAAATTAAACCATAAACATAAAAGAACTTCACAGTGTACTCAAGTTAAAAGTCTCAAACAACTTGTAGTAATGTAACATAAGTGCCATACAATGTAGACGGCTAAACTAAGGTACGGATGAGAACCTTAAAAGTTATAAATTTTTTACCATGACAATTTCTGCAACTTTCACCGAAGTGAGCATGTAACACTGCAAATGCGGAATATTCTAATACCCTGAGGAAACAGAGGGGTTAAATACGCCCTGACTGCGTGTGTCTTTAATATCCCTGCTTCAAAAGAGCCTTATTGATACCTTTGTAGTAGAGGTAGGTTAATTGAGGCCCGCCAACAACTAAAGCAACTAAAAACTATTGTCAAAGCAGTCTGACAATATTTATCTGATTGAGAAGATGGTCCAGTTGTGACACGCTAATTCATGTGTTTACCTTGATCGATGAGCAGCTTGAAGTGAAATTGGACGGTGAGGAGGAAGAGCAAAAGAGGAGCAGCAGGGAGGCAATTCTGAAGATCCCACTAAACTTCCTGAGGACAATGAAGCAGGAGGAGCTGGCTGACTGTCTGCAGAGCAGTAAGATGATTTTAAAAACTTTAAAATGAAATTGAAGACAACCACTCACTAATTCCATCCTGTGATTTGTTTTCATTTCAGGAACTAGTGCTGTACTGTGGAAAAGTAAATCTAACCTCAAATCTAACCTGAAGAAGAAGTTCCAGAGGGTGTTTGAGGGAATCGTTAAAGCAGGAAACAAAACCCTTCTGAATCAGTTTTACACAGAGCTCTACATCACAGAAGGAGGGAATGCAGAGGGCAGTGATGAACATGAGTTCAGACAGATTGAAATAGCATCCAGCAAACCACACAGATCAGAAACAACCATCAGACAAGAAGACATCTTTAAAGCCTCACCTGGAGGAGAGGAACCAGTCGGAACAGTGATGACAAAGGGAGTGGCTGGCATTGGGAAAACAGTCTTAACACAGAAGTTCACTCTGGACTGGGCTGAAGGCAAAGCCAACCAGGACATACAGTTCATCTTTCCATTCACTTTCAGAGAGCTGAATGTGCTGAAAGAGAAAAAGTACAGCTTGGTGGAACTTGTTCATCACTTCTTCAGTGAAACCAAAGAAGCAGGAATCTGCAGGTTTGAAGAGTTCCTGGTTGTGTTCATCCTTGACGGTCTGGATGAGTGTCGACTTCCTCTGGACTTCTACAACACTGAGATCCTGACTGATGTTACAGAGTCCACCTCAGTGGATGTGCTGCTGACAAACCTCATCAGGGGGAAACTGCTTCCCTCTGCTCGCCTCTGGATAACCACACGACCTGCAGCAGCCAATCAGATCCCGGCTGAGTGTGTTGGCAGGGTGACAGAGGTCAGAGGATTCACTGACCCACAGAAGGAGGAGTACTTCAGGAAGAGATTCAGTGATGAGGAGCAGGCCAGCGGGATCATCTCCCACATCAAGACCTCACGAAGCCTCGACATCATGTGCCACATCCCAGTCTTCTGCTGGATCACTGCAGGAGTTCTGGAGAAGGTGTTGAAGACCAGAGAGGTAGGAGAGCTGCCCAAGACCCTGACTGAGCTGTACATCCACTTCCTGGTGGTTCAGTCCAAACGGAAGAAGGTCAAGCATGATGGAGGAGCTGAGTTAGATCCACACTCGAGTCCAGAGAGCAGGGAAATGACTGAGTCTCTGGGGAAACTGGCTTTTGATCAGCTGCAGAAAGGCAACCTGATCTTCTATGAATCCGACCTGACAGGGTGTGGCATCAATATCAGAGCAGCCACAAAGTGCTCAGGAGTGTTCACACAGATCTTTAGGGAGGAGAGTGGACTGCACCAGGACAAGGTGTTCTGCTTCGTCCATCTGACTGTTCAGGAGTTTCTGGCTGCTCTTCATGTCCATCTGACCTTCATCAACTCTGGTGTCAACCTGATGGCAAAAAAAAAACCAAAAATCCATTGGCCTAAAGTAGTGAGAGCAAAACCTAAGCTAACACATCTCTACCAGAGTGCTGTGGACAATGCCTTACAGAGTCCAAATGGACACCTGGACTTGTTCCTCCGCTTCCTCCTGGGTCTTTCACTAGAGACCAATCAGAAACTCCTACGAGGTCTACTGACACAGACAAAAAGTAGCTCACCGACCAATCAGGAAACAGTCAAGTACATCAAGAAGAAGATCAGTGAGACTGTGTCTCCAGAGAAAAGCATCAATCTGTTCCACTGTCTGAATGAACTGAATGATGGTTCTCTAGTGGAGGAGATCCAACAGTCCCTGAGTTCAGAACGTCTCTCCACAGATAAACTGTCTCCTGCTCAGTGGTCAGCTCTGGTCTTCATCTTACTGTCATCACAAAAACATCTGGACGTGTTTGATTTGAAAAAATACTCTGCTTCTGAGGAGGCTCTTCTGAGGCTGCTGCCAGTGGTCAAAGCCTCCAACAAAGCTCTGTAGGCGGATACATTACGGATACACCACCATTAATAAATATGTTTGATATTTGACTTTGATTAAACATTTTGCTTGTATCAATCCCTGTTCCTCCCCTAGGCTGAGTGGATGTAATCTCTCACATAGAAGCTGTGAAGCTCTGTCCTCAGTCCTCAGCTCCCAGTCCTCGAGTCTGAAAGAGTTGGACCTGAGTGACAACAACCTGCAGGACTCAGGGGTGAAGCTGCTCTCTGATGGACTGGCGAGTCCAGATTGTACACTTGAAACTCTCAGGTCAGGATCAAGTGCTTTACTACAAAGATGACAAAGTGGTCTAAGTGTCGGATCTACTAAATTCATGGTGGTGTTACCGAAATGTTACTGTGGGATAACAATGTCTACTAGTGTCTCTGCTAATATGCGTTTGGAAATAATGGTGTAAACTGAATGGTGAACTGGCCACTATCCTGCTCGGGATCAAAGTGTTGGATGACTTGTCCAACAAACATGAACATCCGTTGGCCCACCTGCTTTCAGGGAACCAGGACGGTTTAAGTCGTGCTTTTAGTTTGTTAGAGCAATCTACTACACTGGAATAACTTATTTCACTGTAATTTTTAAATTTTTAAATGTGTTTACAGTGACTGGATTTTCACAAAATGAAAGCCACTCATGTTTATGATGAAAATAATTATTCATTGTGTATCAATATAAGAAACTGTGTGTTGTTTTGTGTGTTTACAGTCTGTCAGGCTGTAAGATCACAGAGGAAGGCTGTTCTTCTCTGGTCTCAGCTCTGAAGTCAAACCCCTCCCATCTGAGAGAACTGGATCTGAGTGGAAACAACCTGAAGGATTCAGACGTGAAGCTGCTGAGTGGTTTTCTGGAGAGTCCACATTGTAGACTGGAGACTCTGAGGTGGGGTCACTGTCTGCTGCTAGTGCAGCACCTTCATGTTTCATCAATAACTTTGATTTGATTTATCTACATATAAATCCATAAAGTGATACATTTTTTGGTAATATGTTCCACTTCACATCAGCTGCCTCGTTGTCTGCATGTCATCCTCTACAATCATGAAATGTACAACTTGTCTGGCTTCATCCTACTGTTGGATGGATTACTGAACAAGCCTACCGGGCACAGGCCCAGGGGCCCAAGGTGTCAGGGGCCCCGCTGACCTTCACCTACAAAATGTCACTCAAAGAGACTCAACAAGTCTACAAAGAGACACATAAAGACCAAAAAGAGACACATGAAGACTACTGTGGTAGTGGGTGTGGTCTCTGCTTGGCTGCAGGGGAGAGATCTTTTGGAGTGGTTCAGGCACCAGTGTAGCCAACTCCTTGCTACTCGCGGGTCCTCAACACACCACACCGTCTTCAGCAGTTAAGGTTTACTCAAACTTATTTTATTTACAAACTTAATCAAAACTTCACACTGCCGTGCGCTCTCTCCTGCCGCCCAGCTCCTCGGAGCGCACACAGGCCAGTGTGCATCAATCAGTCTGACTCTCGTGGGCTGGTGTTCCTCTTCCTCTCTGTGTCTTACTGGCCACCAGAGCTCCAGCCTGCTACTGCTGAAGAGAAATGAGGGATAATTAGCAACCGGTTATAGCTGTGCCAATTAACTCTGGCACTGTTCCCCTGAACCACTCCCACAGATCTCTTCCCTGCAGCTGAGCACAGACCACGCCCACTACACAACTACAAAGAGACACAAAACAAACACAAAGAGACACTAAAAGGACCAAAGAGTCTACAAAGAGACACAAAAAGACACAAAAAGTCCACAAAGAGACAAAAAAAGACTACGAAGAGACAAAAAGTTACTTGAATATTCTAAACTATACTTGATAAATATAATATGTATACTATACTTGAGACTCAATGTTCATCATTTAAAAAAAGAGTTTAATTGAATCACACTTAAAGAACCAAACCTTTTTCATCTTTAGGAAAATAACTGCTAAAGACATTTTTTTTAAACATTTCTGATGCTGACTTTTTCAGAGCATTTGGTATTTTTCAAAATATTTTATTAATAATAATATTGTATTTTCTGATCCACTCTGAAGAATCTGGATCAATACTGATCAATGATTTTTAATTAATGTACAGTGACAGGATTTTCACAAAATGTCTGTTTACAAAAGAATATGAAACCAAAATGAAAGCCACTCATGTTGATGATGAAAATAATGATTCATTATGTATCGATATAAGAAACTCTGGGTGTTGTTTTGTGTGTTTGTAGTCTGTTAGGCTGTGAGATCACAGAGGAAGGCTGTTCTTCTCTGGACTCAGCTCTGAAGTCAAACCCCTCCCATCTGAGAAAACTGGATCTCGGTCACAACAACCTGAAGGATTCAGGAGTGAAGCTGCTGAGTGGTTTTCTGGAGAGTCCACATTGTAGACTGGAGACTCTGAGGTGGGTTCACTGTCTCCTGCTAGTGCAGCACCTTCATGTTTCATCAACAACTCTTTTTGATTTATCTACGTATAGATCCATAAAGTGATACATTTTCTGGTAATATGTTCCACTTCACATCAGCTGCCCCCTTGTCTGCATGTCATCCTCTACAATCATGAAATGTACAACTTGTCTGGCTTCATCCTGCTGTTGGATGGATTACTGAACAGGCCTACCGGGCACAGGCCCAGGGGCCCAAAGTGTCAGGGGCCCCCCTGGCCTTTACCTACGAAATGTCACTCAAAGAGACACACAAAGACTACAAAGAGATACAAAGTTACTTGAATATACTATACTTGAGTGACTCAATGTTCATCATAAAAAAAGGAAATGTAATTTAATCACACGTAAAAAAACATTTTTTTGAAGTTTTAGGAAAATAACTATTAAAGTAATATTTAAAAATAAAAGAAATTCTGATACTAACTTTTTTCAAAACATTTTGAATTTTTTGTGATCTGCTCTGAAGAATCTGGATCAATACTCATCAATACATTTTGTAACAATGTCTCAAAGTTCTAAAAAGCATCATCCATTTCACATCTTTCATCAACCTGTTGTGCTCCAGGTTCATTTGAACATTTGCTTTGTGATCAGTTTGTCCTGAAAGTTCATATTATATTTGAAACAAGTCATGAATTCTCCTGACTTAAGCTGCTTTTACACGTCTGCTACCACGCTGTGGAAAACCCTTGTGAAGTTGAGTTACACATTTAAAAGCTGAACACATCTGATTGATGATGAACAGATTGTTTCTCTTCATCATTTCTTCTTGATGCAGATTGAGTTACTGCAGTTTGTCAGAGGTCAGCTGTTCTTCTCTGCTCTCAGCTCTGAAGTCTGAAGTGATCTACTGCATACAAGTTCATGGTGGTGTTACCAACATGTTACTGTGGGAGAACAATGTCTACTAGTGTCTCTGCTAATATGTGTTTGGAAGTAATGGTGTAAACTGAATGGTGAACTGGCCACTATCCTGCTCGGGATCAAAGTGTTGGATGTCTTGTCCAACCAACATGAACATCCTTTGGCCCACCTGCTTTCAGGGAACCAGGACGGTTTAAGTCGTGCTTTTAGTTTGTTAGAGCGATCTACTACACTGGAATAACTTATTTCATTGTAATAATAATTTTAAATGTCTTTACAGTGACAGGATTTTCACAAAATGTCTGTTTGCAAAAGAAGATGAAACCAAAATGAAAGCCACTCATGTTTATGATGAAAATAATTATTCATTATGTATCGATATCAGAAACTGTGTTTTTTTTGTGTTTGCAGTCTGTCAAGCTGTGAGATAACAGAGGAAGGCTGTTCTTCTCTGGGCTCAGCTCTGAAGTCAAACCCCTCCCATCTGACAGAACTGGATCTGAGTGGAAACAACCTGAAGGATTCAGGAGTGAAGCTGCTGAGTGGTTTTCTGGAGAGTCCACATTGTAGACTGAAGACTCTGCTGTGGGTTCACTGTCTGCTGCTAGTGCAGCACCTTCATGTTTCATCAATAACTATTTGATTTATCTACGTATAGATCCATAAAGTGATACATTTACTGGTAATATGTTCCACTTCACATCAGCTGCCTCGTTGTCTGCATGTCATCCTCTACAATCATGAAATGTACAACTTGTCTGGCTTCATGCTGCTGTTGGATGGTGTAGTGTTCCCATTCAGTGTGTCGAAACTCTGATTTAAATACCGAGCTAAACCACAGTCAATGAAGACAGAGTCGTAGTCATTTTCACCCTTTATACTGTCACTCTGTTCCTTTTAACATGTTGTGTGGTGAAAACTGAAAATACAAACAATACAAAATATTCAGTCTGATTATAAATACAAACATACATAGAAACCACTGCCATTGTTCCAAACTTACATATAATACAAACCTATTTAAGTGACCCATCAAACCAAATATTTACTGATATAAAATGCCCACTATGTCCAATGTCAAGTAAATGAACTTACAGCATTGCTCCTAGGATGCTTCCAAGTGGATGCGAGCCGATCACTCCTCTGAGCATGCGGCTCTCTTTTGTTTGACTACCACCAATGCAGCTACCAAAACCGGAA